>NW_011495081.1:3662079-3681830 GCF_000754665.1 Bison bison bison | reverse complement strand
TTTCTGCGCACCTTTTTGCTTATAACAAGCAATGGGTAAATTCCACTATCTACTTCATTCATGGAGAATGTAATAAACACTGTGATTGCACAATATTTGTGCCCCATAAAATGCTTGGAATATCAGTGTCTTCTAAAAAGCATTTTCCTCACTTAATTCACTTTCCCACGATCAGTGCTTCAAACTTTCCCTGCTTGTCTCCAGTTGCTAACCTCAAATTTCTCAAAACAGTTTCCATATAACACAAGTTTCATAAAATGTTTTGCAACCAAAGGGTTCTATGGTAAAGTAAGTCTCAGAAACACTCTATACACAATGAAATGCAATTACTTTTGGAGACATTCTCTTGTAAATATTGGCTTATCCCAATGTTTTTCAAACATTTGATTTCAGCACTAATATATGTATCTATGTGCATATGTATAAATATACTTAAGTGTGTGTATCAGGCGTAGTTCTCCAGAGAAATAGAACCAACGGGTGTGCTGGCGGTGGGGGTGGGGAGAGAATGTGTGTACATAGAGAAATAGAGATTTTATAAATTAGCTCACTCAAAGCTGGCAGGTCCAAAATCTGCAATGTAGGATGGCAGAGAGGAAACTCAGGCAGACTTTCTATGTTATAGTCTTGAGGTAGAATTCCTTCTAATTTGGGAAAACTGTTTTTGCTTTTAAGATATTCAACTAACTAAATGAGACCCATGCACAGTACTGAGGGTAATATTTACTTAAAATAAACTAATGGTGAGTCTTAATAACATTAACCAAGTGGATGACAGAGTATGAGATGGTTGGGTGGCATCACTGACTCAATGGACATGATTTGAGCAAGCTCTGGGAGTTGGTGATGGACAGGGAATCCTGGCGTGCTGCAGTCCATGGGGTCGCAAACAGTCGGATACAATTGAGCAACTGAACTTAACTGAATATCTGCACAGCAACATCTAGATAAATACCTAACTATCACAGTACATAGAAATGTATACACCGTTAATGTCTACTTTGTGGGATTCATTATGTTGTAGAGCATAACTTGGAACATAATTAAAACTCAACTACATATTGATTGCAAAATCCGTTTCACCTGTACAGGTAAACACTTGCATTAGAAAGGTTTTCCCTGTTAACTTCAAAACATTTCTCTATATTTATATTTTCATTTGTCTTTTATTCATATTTCTTAGGACTTACCTTCCCATTTTCTCCTACCTCTTTGAACGTTTCTATAGGGAGTGAGTAGGTCTACTTTGGAAAACAGCCTGACATGAACTCTCTTATGACCAAGTAGTTCTCTAAATGGTCAGCCTGAAATCTTTAGCAAGTAGACCATTTCCTAGCAAAGGTTTCTCATATTTAACTAGGTTAAAATTGATGAGACTTTTCTGATGATCCCAGATATTTTCCATTAACTGTTATAGAGCAGGACCTAAAGGGAATGGACCCGGATATATGCAATGTTCCAGTTATCTATTGTTGATAACAAACTACTCAAAAAGTGGGTGACATAAAATGATACACTTTTATTATGCCCACAGTCTCAGACTGTGGTCCAGAATTCAGACTAATCAGAGTACTGAAGTTTTGTTTCTGCTCCATAGTGTCTGGGGCAGCAGTTATAAAGTCTAAGGACTGGGGGTGACTGACAAGGCTACGGATTGACATATCATGGAAGATCTATCTATGTCCATGTTGGCTTTTGCACTCAATGTATATATGTCTCGTGTGATAGGATCACCCCAGGCTGCCCTCAGCTGGGTAATCTGTTGATCAGAGCAGCTATACATGACTGCTTCCTGTGGCTTGGGATTCTCAAGACATGGATTTTGTGTTCTCAGATGGAACATCTCGAGAGGGGACATGCAGAAATTAGCATTCCTGGAGACCAAGGCAGAAGCTGCACAGCCTATGACATAGTCATGTGGCATCACTTCTGCCAAATCTATCAGTCAAAACAGTCACAAGCCCACTCAGATTCAAGGGAAAAGGACATAGACCTGGACTTTGATGGGGGGACAATTAAAGAACTTTGATCCATGATTTAAAACTTCCACATGTCTTTTCGTAGGCATTAAGTTCAAGGCCAGAGTACAGGGTGAGCAAATTTGCAGGAAAAGAAGGTTGTTGAGAGGCTCTAAAAACATGAGGATACCGGATGCTTTTGCTGCTGCTGCTAAGTCGCTTCAGTCGTGTCCGACTCTGTGCGACCCCAGAGATGGCAGCCCACCAGGCTCCCCCATCCCTGGGATTCTCCAGGGAAGAACACTGGAGTGGATTGCCATTTCCTTCTCCAATGCATGAAAGTGAAAAGTGAAAGTGAAGTCGCTCAGTCGTGCCCGACCTTTAGCGACCTCATGGACTGCAGCCTACCAGGCTCTTCCGTCCATGGGATTTTCCAGGCAAGAGTACTGGAGTGGGGTGCCATTGCCTTCTCCGACTGGATGCTTTTAGACTCAACCTAAACAAGTTCCCCAGAGAAGGCAATGGCACCCCACTCCAGTACTCTTGCCTGGAAAATCCCATGGACGGAGGAGCCTGGTAGGCTGCAGTCCATGGGGTCGCTAAGAGTCGACACGACTGAGCGACTTCACTTTCACTTTTCACTTTCATGCATTGGAGAAGGAAATGGCTCCTCCTCCATGGGATTTTCCAGGCAAGAGTGCTGGAGTGGATTGCCATTTCCTTCTCCAGGGGATCTTCCTGACCCAGGAATCGAACCTGGGTCTCCTGCACTGCAGGCAGATGCTTTATCGTCTGAGCCACCAGAGAAGCTGTCATTTATAAAGCATTTATAAAGCCAATTATCAAATTATTTGACAATTAATGACTCACATATCTGTGAAGTAAGTTATAATACAATAGAGTACCAGATACTTTTCTCTTTTGCACTTCAAGGATATTTCAGGAATTATGGAATGCTTAAGTAAACAAATAATGAAATGTTGTGAAAGGTATTATATAAGTAGGAATTAATTGGTGGCATCCCCAGCCCTGGCAGGGGGAAACACTTGGGACCCATGAAAAGCTAAATCTTAGGAGAAAAGGTGGGGAAGATGACAACAATAATGCAAACATGTTAAGCAACAGAGCAGGAGATGGGAATGCAACAGCTGCATTATGATTGCAAGGGACTCAATATCCTCTTGCCTGAACTTGAGGGCAACTGAAGTATTTTTTTCTCCTGTGACCGTCTGCATCCATTAGAGCTGATTTTTCATTTCAGATAGTAAATACTCAATAAAATTTTGCAAGTCTTTATGGTGATTTAAGAAAATTGCAGATTATCTGTATTGGGTTAAAAGTTTCTCACGCATGAGTCTTAGCAAGACAGCTTCGTCAGGGGTTTGGGGGCAAGATCTGGCCCTAAATTCTTTATTTATAAAATAAGGATAGTGAGGGTCCTCCAATGAGGATCCTGTAGCATATGGAGAAGATTCTGGCACACAGCATATGTTCATCAAATATTGCCACATATGCGTCTCACTTACTTTCTTAGGCGTTCATTTTCTTATCTGTGAAAAGGGAGAATGTTGTCTCTAAGACTTGTGCTGATTCCAGAGTTCCAGGAGAATAGCACAGAGAGGCAAGTCTTGATGGGGATAGACCTCTTGATGAGGATATCTCAATAGGGTAATTTCACTCCTCAGGAAGATATTCCCCAGCATCTGAAGACATTTTTCACAAGTGTCACAACAATAAAAGTTGGGGAGAGGTTGGGGGATGCTGCTGACATCTAGTGGGTAGAGGCCAAGGATACTGCTAAACAGCCTACAAGGCAAAGGGCAGTCCTCACACAACAAAGAATTCTCCAGCCCTAAATGTCAATAGTACTAAGGCTGAAAAACCCCCGTTAGAGGGCTCTTGATGGGGAATATTGACTACATCCAAAGCAAATTTGATTTTACAAATCTGTGACTCATTCTTATTGGCATAGTTTCTAAGTCCCAAAAGATGAACGAATATTGATTCCAGTTTGAGTTCACATGTTTCCAGGTTTTCTCTTTTCACATTGAAGCTTCATTCTCTGCTATCAAGAAAACTAGTGGTGGTGTCCAAAGAGGTGTTAACTGAGTCCTCTTTATGTTCTTATTAATTTGTGAATGAAGTAGATGAAAACCAACGAGGCAGAAAATGGTTGTAAATGTAAATGCCAATATGCTTAATGATCCGGGGAAACAAGTTCAATTAGAGCTTGTCAGATGAAAATTATTCTGCTAGTTGACCTGTCCATAAACACAAAGAGGCTGGCCAAATACTAACACAAGCTGAGGAATGACTTAATTAAATGGATGAAGGGAAATCCTGAGTAATGAATCTTTAAAGTGATGAAAATCCTCTATTCATTTGCTGGTATAGGAAGCAACCATGGAGTTATGGAGTAGAACTTGCTTGGAGTAGCTATCACAGTATGTATCTTCCAGCAGGATGTCTGAGAACAAAGGACCTGGCTTTGAACTTTGGTTTCACTACTGACCAACTTCTTTTTTCCATTGTAGAATGAGGTCAGTCATATGTCATAACCACACAAGGTCGCTGTAAATATCAAGGGTGTAATAAACAATAATGCATAGCATTCCCCATGTTCTTCACATATGAAAAAAGATTTTAAAAAATGATACCATCTAACACTTATTAACAATAGTGTTAATGTTGTGGATAACGTTAATTCCACCCCTCTCTTTTAGGAATCTTGTTCCATCATGTCACAAAATATTAATTTAAGATTTGTAGATCTAAGCAAATCCCTAGAAATTATGCTGCAATAAGGGGTGCACTGAAATATTGTCATTCAATAGTCTTTTCTTATCTATTGAGGAGTATGCTCATTCACTATGGATTGAAAATATTCTTAATGAATAATCAAAACTTAACATGTTTTCTAAATTCTGTTCTGTGGAGACTCAGGAACATGATCTTGCAGTGCTGTATTGGCACAGTGAAAAATGCATATGTGTTGAAATTTAAGAGATGAAATTTCAAATCCAGCTCCACATTTAATTAACTCTGACTGTGGGTCAAATTCCTCATACTCTCTTAACATTGTATTCATAATTTTTGTATAACATCGACTTCATATTGTAATTTAAGATATTACATTAGATTAAATATTGAGAGTTTTATACAGTAGTAAACACAAATTCTTACATTAACTTGCTTTCTCTCATTGATGGCTGTGGGACACACAAAGAAAACAATGCATATTCAAAACTTCTGAAATAATACTTGATATAAAGTTAGCATTCAACAAGTATCAATTCCTTCCCACCCCATCTCTAGGTGTTATTTTAAATGTGCTCTAGTTACTTTACTTATTGTAAGTTCTCTACAGGATGA
Organism: Bison bison bison; assembly: GCF_000754665.1. Lineage (NCBI taxonomy): Eukaryota > Metazoa > Chordata > Mammalia > Artiodactyla > Bovidae > Bison > Bison bison. Next base: position 3,676,500 of record NW_011495081.1, on the reverse strand, counting down.
AAATCAGCTCTAGAGCTGGGTTTATACTGTGCCACTGTGACCTACATAGAGATTTGGTGAATCCAGAGATAAGACAAAACAAATCCCAAACCAAAAGGCTATCAATTGACTAAACTATTCACCTTGTAGCCAGATGTTTTAGCATTCTATTGACTCAGTTGAGTGTGTTCAGTTTTGTTTAAAATCATTTTTTCTTAGCCTTTTATTCACTCTATAACACCAGAATAAATGTGATTTTCCTTTTCTTTTTGAGACTTGTAAAAACAACAACAACAACAACAAATCTACACAACCATTGATAAATAAAGCAAAGAAGAAGTAAGTAAAGCCACATATAAACCAGAAGAGGACATGGCAAAAGAGTTCAAAATGCCTCATGTATGAGGAAATGAAAATACAGGGAGATGCTTTTATATGTTTACATTATATTTCCTGAGCATCTTAATAAGCCCAGTTCACTCAGAGATGGAAGAAAGCATGAGATTTGTTTTAGACAATTGCAACCAAATGCTGAAATATTGAACTGTTAGAAAGGCGAGACAGTCTGCAAGGAGTGAGTTGTCTACTCCGGCCAACAGAAGAGGCGTAAAACAGATGATGGACCATTTGCAATTTTTTTTTTTTTTTTTGGTGGTGGTAGGTAGGCATCAACTATGCCAGAGGAGACCTGAAATGCCCTGTGTATAAATGGATTTGGTTTTGTCTCTCTGTCTCTGTCTTCCTTTTTCTGCCTCCCTCCACTTTTCCTCTCTAGTCTGAGGCTGGGGAGAAGGCACACAATCTGTTCCAGCAACTGTCCCTCTGCCTCCCCTTTGTTCATTGTTTTTCTGTTTTCCTCTAACCTTGTGAGATGCAAAGCCATTTTACATCCTTTCTCAATTCTAGAAATTATTTTTATTAACCCACTCCATTTATGTTAAAGAACAGACCCTCAGTAAGATTCCTGATTTCCTACCTCTTTTCTCTTTTTAAGACATATTGGAAATGAGATGAAGTAAGGATGCTGTGCTCAGAACCACTAAATAGAATTACATGCATTTAGTGTCAAATGGATAGGCTTCCCAGGTGGTGTTAGTGGTAAAGAAACTGCCTGCCAAAGCAGGAGACATAAGAGATCCGGGTTCGACCCCTGGGTTGGGAAGGTCCCCTGGAGAAGGGCATGACAACCCATGCCAGTATTTTTGCCTGGAGAATCCCGTGGACAGAGGTGCCTGGAGGGCTATGGTCCATAGGGTCACACAGAGTCAGACATGACTGAAGCAACTTAGCACCAGCACCCAGTGTCAAATAGATTTTGTGGGAAGTCCTGGGTTTATCACTTTAAAAGTTCTGCAATTCAAGTAACATTCTTTACCAACCAAATCTTCAGTTTTCTCATTTGTCATCTGGTGGTAATACTTTCTATCTCTTAGTTTTATTACAGAATAAAAGTGAATGTCAATCCCAAACTCCTAGTCTATCCCTCCCACCCCTTTACATCTGGTAACCATTTTGGATTGACATGTACACTCTTCTATATTTAAAATAAATAACTAACAAGGACCTACTGTATAGCACAGGGAACTCAGCTCAAAATCTTGCAATAATCTAAATGAGAAACATATATGCAGGTCAAAAAGCAACAGTTAGAACCTTACATGGAACAACTGACTGGTTCAAAATTGGCAAAGGAGAAAAACAAGGCTGTATATTGCTATCTTTTTTATGTAACTTATATGCAGAGTACATCATGAGAAATGTCAGGCTGGATGAATCACAAGCTAGAATCAAGATTGCCAGGAAATATATCAACAACCTCAGATATGCAGATAATATCACTCTAATGGCAGAAAGTGAAGAGAAACTAAAGAGCATCTTGATGAGGGTGAAAATGCTGGCTTAAAACTCAACAATCAGAAAAAATAAGATCATGGCATTTGGTCCCATCACTTCATGGCAAAGGGAAGGGGAAAAAGTAGAGGCAGTGAACGATTTTATTTTCTTGGGCTCCAAAATCACTGTGGACGGTGATCACAACCATGAAATGAGAAGACCCTTGCACCTTGGAAGGAAAGCTATGACAAACCTAGACAGCACATTAAAAAGCAAAGACATCACTGTGTCAGCAAAGGTCCATATAGTCAAAGCTATGGTTTTGTCAGTAGAATTGTACAGATGTGAAAGTTGAACCATGAAACAAAGGCTGAGCATCAAAGAATTGCTGCTGTCAAACTGTGGTGCTAGAGAAGACTCTTGAGAGTCCCTTGGACTGCAAGGAGATCTAACTAGTTGATCCTAAAGGAAAATGACTCTGAATATTTATCAGAAGGACTGACATTGAAGCCGAAGGTCCAATATTTAGGCTACCTGGTGCAAAGAGCCGACTCACTGGAAAACATCCTGATACTGGGAAAGATTGAAGGGAAAAGGAGAGGAGGGCAGTAGAGGATGAGATGGTTAGATAGCATCACTGACCCAATGGACATGAATTTGAGAAAATTCCAGGAGATAATGAAGGACAGGGAAGCCTGGCATGCTGCAGTCCATGGGGTCACAAAGAGTCAGACATGACAGCAACTGCACAACAGCAAATGGGAAAAGAAAAAAAATAGACACATCAGTTCAGTTCAGTCACTCAGTGGTATTCGACTCTTTGAGACCCCATGAATCACAGCACACCAGGCCTCCCTGTCCATCACCAACTCCCGGAGTTCACTCAGACTCACGTCCACTGAGGCAGTGATGCCGTCCAGCCATCTCATCCTCTGTCGTCCCCTTCTCCTCCTGCCCTCAATCCCTCCCAACATCAGAGTCTTTTCCAATGAGTCAACTCTTCGCATGAGGTGGCCAAAGTACTGGAGTTTCAGCTTTAGCATCATTCCTTCCAAAGAAATCCCAGGGCTGATCTCCTTCAGAATGGACTGGTTGGATCGCCTTGCAGTCCAAGGGACTCTCAAGAGTCTTCTCCAACACCACAGTTCAAAAGCATCAATTCTTCAGCGCTCAGCCTTCTTCACAGTCCAACTCTCACACCTATACATCACCACAGGAAAAACCATAGCCTTGACTAGACGAACCTTTGTTGGCAAAGTAATGTCTCTGCTTTTGAATATGCTATCCAGTGGTCATGTATGGATGTGAGAGTTGGACTGTGAAGAAGGCTGAGTGCTGAAGAATTGATGCTTTTGAACTGTGGTGTTGGAGAAGACTCTTGAGAGTCCCTTGGACTGCAAGGAGATCCAACCAGTCCATTCTGAAGGAGATTAGCCCTGGGATTTCTTTGGAAGGAATGCTGCTAAAGCTAAAACTCCAGTACTTTGACTACCTTATGTGAAGAATTGACTCATTGGAAAAGACTCTGATGCTGGGAGGGATTGGGGGCAGGAGGAGAAGGGGACGACAGAGGATGAGATGGCTGGATGACATCACTGCCTCGATGGACGTGAGTCTGAGTGAACTCCGGGAGTTGGTGATGGACAGGGAGGCCTGATGTGCTGCAATTCATGGGGTCGCGAAGAGTCGGACACAACTGAGTGACTGATCTGATCTGATCTGATCTAGGTTGGACATAACTTTCCTTCCGAGGAGTAAGCGTCTTTTAATTTCATGGCTGCAGTCACCATCTGCAGTGATTTTGGAGCCTAGAAAAATAAAGTCTGACACTGTTTCCACTGTTTCCCCATCTATTTCCCATGAAGTGATGGGACCGGATGCCATGATCTTCGTTTTCTGAATGTTGAGCGTTAAGCCAACTTTTTCACTCTCCATTTTCACTTTCATCAAGAGGCTTTTTAGTTCCTCTTCACTTTCTGCCATAAGGGTGGTGTCATCTGCATATCTGAGGTTATTGATATTTCTCCCAGCAATCTTGATTCCAGCTTGTGTTTCTTCCAGTCCAGCATTCCTCGATATACTCTGCATATAAGTTAAATAAGCAGGGTGACAATATACAGCCTTGATGTACTCCTTTTCCTATTTGGAACTAGTCTGTTGTTCCATGTCCAGACACATATATATATATGTATAAATTAGTCACTTTGCTGTATAACTGAAACTAATACAACATTGCTAATCAACTTTACTTCAATATAAAATTTTTAAAAAGTGAATGTAAATGGTCTGGTTTTTGTGATTATAGTAAATCAGAGGTTTTATAAAAAATCTTTATGATTTTTATTGGATAATAGCATACTTTCATTTTTATCTGTAAACAAATAAAAAACACTAATTATATTGCAATAAGTAGTGGAGCTATTCTCTAAGTAGTTGGAAAGACAGTGGTACTGGTCATCTAGGTGTGTAAAAGTTAAGGAATTCATGACCCAGATACATTTATTTTTAAGTTATTATCCATACTGGTTTAGTTATTTGCCCAAAGACAAGAAACAAATATTACTCTCTCTTTCAATTTTGTATACTACCGTTCCCCAAAACATTAGAAATTTCCAGGCATATACAGTGGGTTTTTAAAGATTAATTCTTTTATTAATTAGCACAGATTACATTTGGGGTGGGGAAGCATTTTGGTAAGAATTTGCTCAATTGCTAAGTCATGTCCAACTCTGCGACCCCATGAACTGCAGCACACCAGACTTCCCTGTCCTTCACCATCTCCCTGAGTTTGCTCAAACTCATGTCACTGAGTCAGTGATGCCATCCAACCATCTCATCCTCTGTTACCCACTTCTCCTCTTGCTGTCAATCTTTCCCAGAATTGGTAGGAAGAATGTTCAGCTAAGTGAGTTTGGATGTGGAATTGAAGTTCCAGGGCCATAGTTATAAAATATGCTTTAAATAGTATATGTAAGTTACTCTGCATAAAAAATACACATAAATTTCAGAGAGAGGGTCAAAAAGGAGAAGGACTTGGAGAGAATACAGTAGAAACCACTAATAAAACAGGTGGATGATACTGCAAAGCAAGATGGTCCATAAGAAATGGACTCCTGGTGGGCTGAGAGAAGAACTTTTATCAAAAATAATCCAATATTTAATTTTATGTTCTGCTTAAGAAAAAAAGTTCAATTATTCTAAAACCTCAGCAAAATCTTCTATACACCACATACCTTCTATCACAGATTTTGCACAAATACCATAAAGGGGCCAATTTCTACCTCTGAGTTGGCATTAACCAAAAAGAAGTAAGAGATAACTTATAGAAATGAAATAATCTAGTGGAATCAGTTACTGAAATTCAGGAACTAGAATGAGAAATCTTTGTGAGGACATTATACTAATTTAAAACCTTAGGCTAGCAACAAGAATACAGACACAATTCCTGGGAATTGTGTAACCCACGGAGTGTGGAATAACCTGCTCCATAGTCAGATGAAGACTTTTATGATGGAAATACTCTTGTGTATCTTCAACATTAAAAACAGCTAATGTAACAGAAATAATTTTTTCCCATAGAGAAGTAATTCAATACTGAGTAGAGACTTTGAACATATACAAGTTCTGTAAATTTACTGAATAGAAAATCTCTTCTTTCAAAAGGGAATTCCGTTCCACATTTTCAAATGGTAACGATTATAGTGCATAAATCTAGAACTATACACAAGGTCATTTGTGAGAAATGCTTAGTACATTACCTGGCCCAGAAAAGTAAAAGTAAAAGTTTAGTAAATTTTCATTTTAGGAGAGATGATTATTTTTAGTTGTATCTTAACAAATGATATTCAGATACATCTTAGGGAAGAACCTGTACATATTTAGGAAAATACCTTGAAAAATTCTGGAAGTAGAAAATAAGATCTTCAGGACATGGGAGTTTCAAATAATAAACACAATTAGCAGCTGTAGTGATGGAGTTGGGTAATTCAACAGCTCTGTAAAGTTACTGGAGGCCCAGATTCTTTGCATTTTTCTTCCTGGCAACCTCAGGATGTTGGCCATATTTTCTAGGTTGCATAATGGCTGTTAATTTTTATCAGATATTAAAATCCCCTTTAACTTCCCTGCATTCTGAAAAAAAGGTCTATATCAGTTGTGTTTTCTTGTAAGCAATATTTCATTTAATTGAAACAGTCGAAGTATGAAAGTGCAATCACAGAAGAGTTTGTTTTGCTTGTTAAAATGATTGCTCTCGGTACCATTTATCCAAATTTGAAAACATGAGATTAAAATGTTTCTCTGTATCTATGAAACCTCTAAAATGTTACACTTGCTTTCCCAAATTTGAAGGTCAAAATCAAGGGAAAGCATGTGTCTAATACTCTGGAAATTTTTGAGTTTGGTTGTAACAACGTCAGGAAGATTTTAACTCAAGGTCTTCTGGAGAAAGAAAACAACAAAACAAAAACACAAAACAAAAAGCACCCTGACAGTGCATTGCGGTTCACAGTAATAAGGCCAAAGGAACACCATAGGAAACACCCCTGCAGCTTAATCAATGATCAGCCCTCGCACATAAGTCAAAGATGCACTCAATTGCTCCAAATTAGGAATAACTGACGTCAAGAACTGGCCTGATTTCTTACTGGTTTCACACTCTGTTGCCTGCAGTGACAAAGGAATAACAAATTCTTTTCCTCCCAAGGCACAAACTTTATTTTGTGTTATCTTCTTTCTACTTGTATGCTTCCCTGATTTATGCCAAAGGCAAACAAATACATCCAGAGAGACTTTAACAGCAGGATTGATCTCTATGTTGTTATTAGCTAGAGATGACAATAGTGTAGTAATTAATCTTGCATCATTCAGTTCCTGTTCTCTACACAACTTGGAGTACATGATGTTATACATAGTACCACAAAGGGAAAACAGTTATTTTACATACAACAGGGCCAAGAACTTTACACTTTAAATTCTTATTTTCTTGATTTGTGGATTCCTTTGTAAGAGTCCTGCCCATATCTTTGGATATATCAACTATAAAGATAAAATAGCAATTTATTTCAACCTGAACTTTTGGAACAATCTTTTAATGACACTAAATGATGAGAATTGGGGAGGTTGGGTAAGGCTTATTGATTTTACACTAAGAGAGAAAGAAAAAATATTTTATGCTAAATATTTATTCAAAATTGCACGTGAAAATGTACGCTCTCCTCTTCTCCCACATGTAATACTCATGGAGGAAATGAATTTAGAAACTAATTTGACCCACACAGAAAATGAATAGTTAGCCAGGGAAATCTTACGTTCAGGAAGAGAGGCAAAATAATATTATACTAATTTTTATAGTTATTTCTTTAATAGTTTCTCAAATTACTGAACAGTGTTGACAGGAGCACAGGGACACACTGTGTACTTTGCTCTTGAGAGTAGCAAGGAAGCATGACTTTAGGAGAGAAGTTGTTGAGAACTGAAAAGGAATGGCGCATTCCCCACATACCACCCAGAGTCATTCCTCTTCAATTTCCCACCCATGGAACCTCATTTACAAGCCCAGACACCTTGGGATGGGATTTTTTTAGTATTTGAAAGGCAGATCCTAGCCATAATTTTTTTCAAGAAATGTCTTAAGAAAAAGTATTTTGAAAAAAAGACAGGATTTATCTAGCACAGAATCTAGCTTGAAAGTCTGACGCAGTGTTTCTGAGAAACTATCAGTATTCAAAGTTGAAGTTCTAAAACAGGACTTCTAGAACATCTCTCAGTTGAGATATGCTCCCAACTTCCATTTTCCATGTTTTCTCTATGTTGATCATTGATACTCTTGAAATTCTAAAGCACAGATCCCCAACCTCTGGGATCTAATGCCTGATAGTGCCTGGTGATGTAATAATAATAGAAATAAAGTGTGCAATAAATATAATGTTCTTGAATCATTTCAAAACCATCCCCAACACAGTCCATGGAAAAACTACCTATCTTTCATGAAACTGGTCCCTGGTGCCAAAGAGGGGACCACTGTATTAAAGGATTCCAAGTTGTCAAATTGATTTGTGTTGATACTCCATGAGGCTTCTGTCTCTGCCTTTATCAATTGTGAATTCCTTGACAGCAGGTCATTCATATTTCTATATTCCCAACTATTATTTAGCTATGCATGAAACATAGCTAAATATGTATTTGTTGACTGAACATAAGCTTGAATCAAAGGGGAAAAGTTGAATAAAGTTAAATAGTGTTTCGTATAGCTGATGTATTCTTGGAAGGTTGAGAAGCCTTATATAACATATGTGGCAACTCAGTCAGAATGCTGACTAACCAGAATGCTCCATTACCTTGCCACATAACAGAGTTTGACAGATTTCACAAACTGGTGACCCACATGTCACATTTGGCCTACAGACATGTTTTGTTTGGCCTACAGAGGTTTTTTTTTTTAATTTTCAAAGTAGTTGCCAACATGTGAAAGTTAGTAGTTCTCACATTTTAAAGATCCACATTTTCTACTTCTCTTGAAAAAAAAAAAGATAATAGTTGTCCCGTATGGACATTTCTGCATAGCAATACTTGTTGAGAGCCCCATGGCTACCACACATTTAAGACAAGTTATGAAAGCCCAATTCTCCACAGTCTCCTTCAGGGAAGCACTCATTATTTTTCAAGCTTACTTGGCTGTTTCATAGAGGCATCTGAGTTTGTCAGTGTCTTAGGAAAAGGCTGTGTGCATAAATTCTCTCTCCAGGTGAGAATACTGGAGTGGGTTACCATGCTTTCCTCCAGGGGATCTTCCTGACCCAGGGCTTGAAGGCAAGTGTCCTGTTTCCTGGATTGGCAGGTGGGCTCTTTACCATTTGTGCCACCTGGGAAGCCCAGAGCCTATATATCTTTCATAAAAAGGTGAAGTGTTCATGGAGAAAAGGAGAAAGGAAGGAATTTTTTTATTTTTCAGTATCCATTAAAATTACAATCCAACATTTATTTGAACTATTTTGTTTAAGAGTCTATTTTGACATATGTGTTCATTCCATCTCCCATTGTTTCTATCCTTGCGAAGTTCTCCTGTACATTTAGCTTGAGTTATGCAGAAATCTCCTAGCTGGTGTTTCTACTTCCTATTTTTTCCTCTCCAACTATTCTATAAGATCTATAGGTCTATAACAGGAAGTAGAAATATCAGCTAGGAGACCCTATTCCCACAGAGCCTGAGAGATTCCCCACTGCTGACTTAAAAAGTTTAGAGTCAATGACTTGCTATTCAAGTTCATTCATCATCTGCCTTACATTTCTAAGACTACACATTCACTATATCTTTCCTTATATCAATATTGTAACTACCCATAGTTTATGCATAATTTTTCTCATATTCTTTCATCTTCCCATAAATCTTCTTTACTATCAAACTAACTTGTCTCAATACTATACTACTTCCTTGAGGTCTCTCCTCATGTCCCAGCCTAAAATATTCTATATTTTACAAGATCCTATAGTAATGTATCTTTAAAATTTTAATAGAGCGCACCATTTTCTGTGTTGTATTACAGTCATTTATGTTAAGATCATATTAAACAACAATAATGAAAATGACATTATTCACTACACTGTTGTATTTTTTAGACTCCACATGTAAGGGATATCAGATGGTATTTGTCTTTCTCTGGCTGACTTATTTCACTTAGCACAACAATCTCCAAGTCCATCCATGTTGTTGCAAATGACACAATTTCCTTCTTTTTGAAGGCTGACTAGTATCTTATTGTGTATATACACCATATCATCTTTATCCACCCATTTGTTGATGGACACTTAGCTTGCTGTCTTTGTGGTTTTGATTTGCATTTCCCTAATGATAAGTGGTGTTGAGTACATTTTCATGTATCTGTTTGGCATTTGCATGTGATTTTTGAGAAAAGAAAACTGTCTATTCAGATGTCTTGCCAGTTTTTAATTGGGTTATTTGTGTCTTTTTTTCTTTGCTATTGAATTATAGAATTCCTTATATAATTGGCTATTAATGACTTATTGGATATATGGTGTGCAAATATTTTCTTCCATTCTGTAGGTTGGCTTTTCGTTTTGTTTTATTTTGTTTTGTTTTTTCTTTTTCTGTGCATAAACTTTTCAGTTTTATATAGATTCACTTATTATTACTTTTTTGCTTGAGATTTTGGTGTCACATCCAAACAAATGTTGTTGCCTCAACAATATCAAGGAGATTTTCCTCTGCGTTTTTCTTCTAGATGTTTTACAGTTAAAAGTTTTATATTTAAGTATTAAATCCACTTTGAGCTAACTTTTCGAGAGAGAGAAGAAGTATCTCATCCAAGTCAAGAGGTGGAGGGTAGATTCAAACCCTGGTAATCTGATTCCAGGTTCTCTACTCTTTACCACCAGACCATAATTCTTATTCGAATAGCTTAATATGTGCCTAATTGCACTGATTTATATGGATTACCTAATCTGATCTTCCATGAAGCAATAAAATATCCATTTCAGAGAAGCCATTATTTTCCCAAATGTTCCTAACCTTAAGTGACAGAGTTTGGGTTTCAACTCAAATCTAAAATTGTAGGCCTAAATTCTAAACTCCCTCAGAGAATCTTGTTTATTGCCTTTCTGTATCCAAATATTAAGAGGGGAAAGATTTTAAAGTCAACATATCTAGACTAATTGCCATGGTAGCCCTTTAAAAGAGTCAATAAGAAGGGATACCCTACAAGTTTTTAAGGTATTTATCCATCTGTTTGTTATTTGTTCACTTATTAACTAAAAAGACTTCCCTAGTGACTCAGTAGTAAGGAATCTGCCTGCAGTGCAGGAGATCTGGGTTTGATCCCTGGGTTGGGAAGATCCCCTGGAGAAGGGAAGGGCTATCCAGTATTCTTGTCTGGAGAATTACATAGACAGAGGAGCCTAGTGGGTTACAGTCCATGGGGTAACAAAGAGTTGGACACAACTGAGTGACTAACACACTATTAATTAAAAACAAATAACAAAAAAATCGATAAACACCTTAAAAACTCACAGGGTATCCCTTGCTATTGGATCTTTGAGAAGGCTGCAATGAAAATTAGTCTAGATATTTTAACTTAAAAAATTTTCCCCACATATTTTACTCTTAATTTCCAAATTTTCAGCAATGTGAGAAGACTGTGACAGGTTTTCAATCTATGGCTTAGATTCAATGTCTTTTTTTTTTTTTTTTTTCTGTGCAGATTCTGAAAGATTGAGTACTACCATCTTAATAATTTACAGATATGAGAGGGACAGAACTTCCTTATATAAGTTTTGAGAAGAAACTCTAGTTAATAGATAAAGGGTGAGTATAACACACATATCAAAATCTGCTGGCAAAAGTTCAGTATTAAAAAAAAAAACCCTCACAAGTCATGAATATGTAATATCTTTGTTTATGGATTCCATGATTTAAGAGTGGATTAGCAAAAGAAGTATCAGAAGTAGTATTATGGGAAATTCTCTAGTTAGGACTCTGCACTTCCAAGAGTGCAGCTTCGATCCCTAGTTGGGAAACTCAGCCGAAAAAAAAAAGTTGTATTATGGAAAGACATAGTTGTCTGCTGTGTAGATAAAACAAAACTATAGGTTGTACTAATAGTAAATTGCATTCTGGCTACTTAGTATGATACCATTAGCAATGTATTCCTTATGAATTTAGGCTTTAGAAGACTTTTATCCAGTGTACCTATACTAAAGGATCTTTGAGCCATTTCAATGACTGGCAGGGTATAAGTTAACAGACTATGAAGGAGGCAGATTAGTTGGGCTCAAAGCATATTGGTTTTGAGTAAAGTAACACTCAAGTTGAGAGGGTGAACACCATGAAGATAGTAAATATTTTAGTTGAGAGGCTCTAGGAAGTGTAGAGAAAATGGTAAAAGGCACCAGAAAGGATGCCTAAGGCAAGCCTGGCTGATTTTCCAATTTTGCATAAGCTTAGAGTTCATAGGAAAGAGAGTGTTATTCAAGTCAAAATCTGTGTGGTTTGCACGCAAACAAGTTGATTTCTATCTTTCTTACCACCTCTGCCTTCCAGAGTCTTCATTTAGACATACAAAAATACATTTTATTTCAGTGTGTTGTTCAGTCACTAAGTCATGACCAACTCTTTGCAGCCCCATGAACAGCAGCACTCCAGGCTTCTCTATTCTTCACTATTTCCTTGAGTTTCTTCAAACTGATGTCCAGTTGAGTCAGTGATGCCATCCAACCATCTCATCCTCCGTCACCCCCTTCTCCTCTTGCCCTCAATTTTTCCCAGCATCAGGGTCTTTCCAATGAGACAGCTGTTTGCATCAGGTGGTCAAAGCATTGGAGCTTTAGCTTCAGTGCATTGCAAGAGTTAATATTGATACTTTCAAATAGAAATGTATTATTCTTACTTTTTTTCTGGATTCATATATGCACTCAAGACTCACATACCTTATTCTTTCCCTGATTTTTGATTCATTCTTAATTATCCAGGTGGGGGCCCATTACCATCTGAGTGCCTGTACTTCACAAACTATGCATATAATTCACTCAGGTTCTCTCTGTTATTTTTGCTGGGAATTTTCCTAAAGACTAACAGAAAGATTGGGGAATTTATCATGTGTGATAATAAACCTGTTGCCTCTTAGTCACAAGTTCAAATGCTGCCCAGCCTCTGGGGGAGGACAAATCAGCAGGAACAGATGCTGTTTTCATCCCACTCATTCCAGTTTTGACACAATGGTTCAGAATAGGTGCCAAATATTAACCATTAGCTCACTTCTCTTCCAAATCAATGGTAAGGACATTAGAACTCTAGGTCTTAATTTAGCCATCCTTTATGTAAGGTAGATTCCCATATTGTCCATTGGGAGGAGGGGAAAAGAGAGTTAGTGCATCTTCATTCCTTTTCTACAGTGCAATGTTCCTTCCTTAGAATTCTATCAGCTCTACTCTACATAAACCTGCATCTTTAAGTTTATTTATTTTTTTAATAGGAAATAAACTGGCATATGAAAATATACTTGTACTGCATTAGGTATTAAATATGAGGTGAAAAATCAAACGATATAAATATATTTGTGTAAGAGAATCAGACAGTCCTACAATCACAGAGATCCAGTCTGATGTCTTGCTGGACATATTCCATTTTGATCTTTCATGTCTATGCTCCATACTTCATTATTCCCTATGCCCCAGAAAGGGCTGTCCTAGCAGGCTGACCCTTATGAACTGCTTCCATGGAGTCATCTGTCCCCTGGCTCCTGGTTGAGATCAGTAAATGGGAAGGAAGCACAGTCATTATAGAGTTAAACAATATGTTGTTTTGTTGAATATTTCCAAAGAAATTCTCTCTGCTTATTTGCCATGGGATGGCTACATTTCTCTCAAGGCATTTTGTAATCAGTTCAGTTCAGTTCAGTTCAGTCACTCAGCAGTGTCTGACTCTTTGCGACCCCATGAATCGCAGCACGCCAGGCCTCCCTGTCCATCACCATCTCCCGGAGTTCACTCAAACTCACGTCCATCGAGTCGGTGATGCCATCCAGCCATCTCATCCTCTGTCGTCCCCTTCTCCTTCTGCCCCCAATCCCTCCCAGCATCAGAGTCTTTTCCAATGAGTCAACTCTTTGCATGAGGTGGCCAAAGTATTAGAGTTTCAGCTTTAGCATCAGTCCTTCCAATGAACACCCAGGACTGATTTCCTTTAGAATGGACTGGTTGGATCTCCTTGCAGTCCAGGAGACTCTCAAGAGTCCTCTCTAGCTTTATGCAATAAAGTCTCACTTCCCATATCAAGATGTATGCACTCTTCTCTCAAAACCTTGCCTTCATCTAGCTGTTTCATTGGAAAGCTATCTAATAAAGCTATAAATTACTGACTTATAATGTCATAATTATTTCTTTGTCACGATTTATTTTGTGGCCTTAAGAATAAACCATTCGAGTCAGTTCTAGTGAGGTAGATGAACCTAGAGCCTGTTATACGGAGTGAAGTTAGAAGAAGAAAAACAAATATTGTATACTAATTAATATATATATGTAATCTGGAAAAATGGTACTGAATGAACCTATTCGTAGGGCAGGAATGGCGATGCAGACATTGAGATTGGACTTGTGGACGCAACGGGGAAGAGAGGGTGGGATGAATTGAGAAAGTAGCATTGACATATATATACAATCATGTGTAAAACAGATAAATAATGAGAAGTTAATATATATCACAAGGAGCCCAACCTGGCGTCCTGTGATCACCTAGAGGAGTGGGATAGGGGGGTGGGAGAGAGGCTCCAGATGGAGGGAGGCTCAAGAGAGAGGAAGTATATATATATATAGCATATGTATACTATATATAGATAATATATATAATAAAATGTATATAAGTAATGACTGATCCGGGGTTCCCAGGTGGCGCTAGTGGTAAAGAACCTGCCTGCCAACACAGGAGACATAAGAGATGAGGGTTCGATCCCTGGGTTGGGAAGATCCCCTGGAGGAGGAAATGGCAATCCACTCCAGTATTCTTGCCTGGAGAATCCCATGGACAGAGGAGCCTGGTGGGCTACAGTCTATGGGGTCACAAAGAGTAGGACAGAACTGAAGTGACTTAGCATGCAGCAT
>NW_011495081.1:3644105-3661979 GCF_000754665.1 Bison bison bison | reverse complement strand
CCAAAAAAAAAAAAAAAGAATAAAGAATGACCAGTTAACTTTTGGAAGTCTGATCTTAAGAATTTAAGAGTAGGATTGAAATACTCTAGACCATCTAGTATTAAGAGTGTATGACTTTTGATCAGTCCCTACACATCCATTTAATATGAGTCCATTTGCCACACTAAAGCTATCAGAAAAGAACACAAGACTATTACCATAGGACCCACACAAAATCTGAGGACGGAGAATTCCTGAGAACATTTACTCTTTTTTTTTGTATTATTCAGGGCAAAACGGCTAGTTGATATTTCTTGGTGAGAGTTATGTCTTGGCTTACCCTCACAGATACTGTTCAAACATGCCAGATGAAATTTATTTGACTCTATCATAGTCCAACCTGATTATTACACTATAGAGCCAGTAGCAAAACATTAGATAATTTAGAAAAAGCATGAAAAAGGTACTCCAGGTTTTTAAGGCATTCATAGTAATTGGCTGATAAAAGAGATGTTGCATGCATGGGTTACAAAAATTTATTTTATATCAATAAATTTATATATCAAAAAAATATACTCTACAAAAATATATCCTATATTCTATAATCAAGTCTGATACTAAAATATATGTATTTCAGTACTACTATATGCTCTGAAAAGCATTCAAATTGATTTTGGTGGTTTACATAAAGATTTTTGGCAAATAGCTTCCAATTAAGAAAAACAGCATTTGTGACACCAGAACAGAATATAAGTCTTTTACTGAAAGGCCTAATTATCTCTTTAAAAGATTAGTCATCAACTGATTATGGAAGTAGAGATATTTCTTAATCATAATACACTAGGATTAAAAATGCCTATCATAGTAATATAATGCAATATAATATTTGAGTCTTCTACAGTATCTCTCGTTCAGTGGTTGTATTATACAGGTTTGTATAAGTCAGGTTTGAAGACAGTTCAAAACTGAATGTTCAGTGATGAGTTCTTTTAGATAAAATACAGATTAACTTTTGGAAAAATCTTAGCTAAATGTCGTATGCAATTTAATTAAGTAAGCCAATTGCAGTTTGATATGTGTCAATTTGTTCTTACTTCTTCACTAGGAATAATTCACTGGGAACTATGAATTCATTGAGAAAGTAATACTTGCTGCTATAGAGAAACTCTGTAAATGCTGTTCAAGTGAGCAAATGTCCATGACTAAGAGGAAAGTCATGTATTATTATAAATTAAATAGGCATATATTTGAAATTTCCTCAGCATAATTTTTTTTTTTTACATTTCAAACTGGACTAATCGTTTATGTTTTAAATCCAAAGTATAAACCCAATCTATTTTCTGAAGGGTATATCTTATCCAAGTTACCAACATTGAGTCTAGATTTAGACATACTTTTAGACATAATACGTTAATTTTTTTCTTTTTTATTTCACCCAATAACCTTGGTCATTTTTTTTAACCTCACTCAGCTTCATGTTCGTCTTCTGTGAAATACTCATATCAAATAGGACCTACTTGACAGAATATTCTGAAGATTAATTGAGAAATGCACACAAAGCACAAAAGAGCAGGACACTTGACACATAACAGATTTAAAATATTGGCTGCTGTTGCTGTTTTTTTTTTTTTTTTTTAATTTGACCCTAGTAATATAAGTAGATTTTTAGAAATCGAAAATGGTTCCATATCCTTACTAGTTTAGAAATGCAAGATTATTGAAAATTCTGAGTATATCAACTCACACATTTGATATTGAATAGAGCGTGGTTTTCTTGCTGGCCGGAAAAAATGCAACATATTCTGTAATATATCTTAGTGGGAAATTAGTTCCAAGGGAAAAAATCTGTCTTTTATGCATAAGGAAGGTCTGGCCAAGCATTTGGGCTCTGCGTAAAATGTGTTCATATATCTTTAGCTAGGACAACGACTAACACAATATGTTAATAGCAAACTGCAAGGTCATGGAAACTTTAGGACTTGCACATAAATATGCAAAATGTTCTCAAAAAAACAAAGCATTTGGTGAGTTCTGTTGTTTGAAAATAGGACTGAAAAATGTAAATAACTTTATACCTTGCAGATGTGGGTGGATAGAGGAATAACTAGATGATGAGATTCACAAGTGTTTTCTTGTGACCAAAAAAGAAGAGAAAGAAAAAAACACTTAGTTGATTGCCTGTGCTGAGATCTAAGATGGGGAAGTCAATGCTATTTCATTTAAACCTGTAAATAACCATGCAGGGTAGGTACTATTACCACTAAGGACAAGGACATTTCTAAAATAGAAAGATGAAATAACGCACTGGGCGCATAACTGGGGAAGGACATAGCTGGGATTAACTTGAGTTTATTTTACTTCATAAACTCCATTAAGAGAAACAAGAAAATACCCTACATTCAGGGACCGTGCAGCCCAATCTCCCTGAGAAAAACCTTGATAAATGCCAATTTGATTTTCCAAAGTTTCATCTGGAAACATGGTGAACCTATATATATTCATACCCGTATACACCTATATGCACAAACACACACACATACACATAAAGAATATACATATATATGTATATTACATACACCCGGGCTTCCTTGGTGTCTAAGACGATAAAGAATATGCCCACAATGTGGAAGACCTGGGTTCAGTCCTAGGTTTGGGAAGATCCCCTGGAGAAGGGCATGGCAACCCACTTCAGTATTCTTGCCTGGAAAATCCCATGGACAAAGGAGCCAGGTGGGCTTCAGTCCATGGGCTTGCAAAGAGTGGGACAAGCCTGAGCGACTAACATATACATATGTGTCAGTATTCTGATACAAACAGATTCTGATACAAAATCTGTTCAATTGGCAAATTTATATGACTAGAAAAAAAGTTATTTTTCAAAAACTCCCTTCAGGTATCCTTTTTATCAATCTGGCTAAGATACATGGTGATTGGAAAGAGGTAAACTTTAGGGAACAACCACTGAGAAAGAAAACCAGTGGCCATGAGTGAGCCTGAGAAGATCCAGGTACCTGCCTTGTAAAGAAAGTACCCTAAGGACATGACTGTCTACTTTGTCAGGAGGCTTTTGGCTACAAGTGACAGAAAATCCAAATCAAACTGACAAAAAATTAGAACCATTTTGACTAATCTAACAGAAAGTTGAAAGGTAGATCTGATGTTACAAGAGACTAAATCAAGTGATTCTGACTCTATTTCCTGTGAATTTTTTGGCTCTGATCTCCTTGGTGTGTTGACTTCATCCTCAGAAGGGGAGAGATGACTTTGCAATTCACATCCACTCCTCACCTTAGGCAGAGGAAAGGCTTGCCCTTCTTATGTCTCTCTTACAAATGTTTCCCCAAAATCTCTCAGCGAAATCTAGGTTCTGGTTGACACCAGGTGGGGCATTATTTGAACCAGGAGAGGGAACTGTTACACTCACAAAGTAAATGGGACCAGCCAGGAACAAAATTAGTATTCTTTCAGGAAGACAGACAGAGAAGGCAATGGCACCCCACTCCAGTGCTCTTGCCTGGAAAATCCCATGGACGGAGGAGCTTGGTAGGCTGCAGTCCATGGGGTCACGAATAGTGGGACACAACTGAGCGACTTCACTTTCACTTTTCACTTTCATGCACTGGAGAAGGAAATGGCAACCCACTCCAGTGTTCTTGCCTGGAGAACTCCAGGGACGGGAGAGGCGGGTGGGCTGCCATCTATGGGGTCACACAGAGTTGGACACGACTGAAGCGACTTAGCAGCAGCAGCAACAGCAGTAGGAAGACAGAAGGGATTAGATGATCCACATTTTCCCACTGCACCAACTATTCTGACAATCAGAACACAGAAGATATTCCAGAAAGGTTTGAAAAGAGACCTTAAGCTCAGTGAATTTAGATGGACTCTGATTCAGGTCAGTATGTAAAATTAACATTAGAATACATGAAAGGAAAAAGTGATTTATGGGTGGAGAAAATATAAAAGTATCTCTTCATTTAACAAAATATTTTAAAGCATTACCTTTTTTAATTTAGAAATTATTGGTCAGTTGTTCACATTTAGCTGCTTTAGTAAATGATTGTCATGAAGTCGCTCAGTCATGTCCGACTCTTCATGACTCCATGGACTGTAGCCCACCAGGATCCTCCATCCATGGAATTTTCTAGGCAAGAGTACTGGAGTGGCTTGCCATTTCCTTCTCCAGGGGATCTTACCAACCCAGGGATCGAACCAGGGTCTCCCACATTGCGGGGAGACACTTTATCGTCTGAGCCACCAGGGAATCAAAGTAAATGATTAGCTCTATTATTATTAAATATATGAGAAATAATAAAATTCTACATAGTTTTGAGAGGAGAACTCACTTTTTGAAACCTAAATATCTTCTAGTGGCAGTATATCTAAATTTTAGGGGCATAATTTTGAAAATTAACAAAACATATGAAGTGAAGTCACTCAGTCGTGTCCGACCCTTAGCAATCCCATGGACTGCAGCCTACCAGGCTCCTCCATCCATGGGATTTTCCAGGCAAGAGTACTGGAGTGGGGTGCCATCGCCTTCTCCGAACATATGAAGGGAAAATTTATAAACTCAAAAGTAAAATCTTTATCACAGAATAATAATCTAGCAAATAAAATATACAATTCTGAAACCTCTCCCAATTTAGAAGTTGTTGGAATTCTTTTTCTAAAACATGATGATCCACTAAATTATATTTGTTGCTAATCTTTCATTTTTAGATTTGTTGCTAATCTTTAGATTTTTAAAATTCAAATTTCGTCATAAACTTTTTTTAAAAACTTAGAAAATCCTCAATACCCAGAAATGTTAAATGAAAACATTATAATGATTTATTATCTTACCATCCCAGCAATAAGCATTGTTAATATTTGAGCACATTTTTAATCTATTACATTTTTTTTTTTAACAAAGAAGCTTCCATAATGCTTTACATTTGCTTATGTTTGTTCTGGTAACTTAAAAACTACATTTTGATCATTTTTCCAAACAAAAAATTGAAAATTATTTTAATTGCTGCAGTTTTCCAATATCTCTCTTTCCTAGAGCTATTATTAGATTCTCAACATCACAGAACTTGCCCTGACCTGGTCAAACAACTCTCAAGCAATTTATAAGGGCTACATGACATTATCACTTGTAATACAAAGTGATAATACTATGACACTTGTAGGGAAGGTCTACTTTTCTATTTAAACTTTTTTTTTTTAAATTCTAATTGTCAGATTTCTTCCCTCTTAGCAAGAGCTCTTTCAACTCAGAAATATTAATTTCTATTCACAACTCCCCTGAAATATGGAAACAATTAAATGATGGACAGTAATTTTTGTGTTCATGATGTCTTTGAAATATTTTTTAGTTTGTTACTAAGAAAATAATTTGTGGGCCAAATTGGGTACTATGAGATTATTTTCAAGTAAGTACCTGCAGATATTTTTATAATTGCATTCTGTCTAATTTTTATTTGATAATTATTTGATACATCACACTCACTGAGACATCCGGAATGGAGTAACCATTATCTAGACAATTAATGAGTTACATTGCCTCTCCTACCTCACTCGAATACTTTGCTCCATCCTGTGCCCAGACTCTGCTTTTTGCAAGTAAACAATTAGGAATATTTCTGGAATCTCCATAACTTTTCATCTATTATAGGAAATAAATGTTAGATCTTCTAATGGAAATATTTAGCTCTATCTTGATTCTCAGACTGATTGTAGCCATGAGTCATGAAACGTGCTTTCAAACATAGTAAAATAAAATACTGTAATATTTTAGATTTATATTCTATGACACATCCCATTTCACCTCACATTGTCGATAATTTTATTAAATTTCATCCTCTTGCTTGACTGTAAACAATTCTAAGACAGTGGTCAGGTCTTAGTTACATTACTATTCCTGGCAGGGTTCTGCAGTCAATATAGTTTTTATTAAATTAATAGAAATCAGGGACAGGAGAAGAAGATTTATAGTCACAGAAGTATAACAATAGTCGTGTGTCTATATCTCTTACTTTAAGATGTGACTTTGGGGGAGAATGGATATCTGTATCTATATCTATATTTATATAGATATATCTCCATGCTGCTGCTGCTGCTGCTGCTGCTGCTGCTAAGTTGCTTCAGTCATGTCCAACTCTGTGCGACCCTATAGATGGCAGCCCACCAGGCTCCGCCGTCCCTGGGATTCTCCAGGCAAGAACACTGGAATGGGTTGCCATTTCCTTCTCCTATGCAAGAAAGTGAAAAGTGAAAGTGAAGTCCCTCAGTTGTGTCCGACTCTACTGACCCCATGGACTCCAGCCTACCAGGCTCCTCTATCCACGGGATTTTCCAGGCAAAAGTATTGGAGTGGGGTGCCATTGCCTTCTCCACCCAAAGACATTACAGGAAAGTAAATCAATGGAACAAAATCTGTTATGAACACAGACACAGAAATACTTAACATAATGAGTCAAGCAATACAAAATTATATTGGCAAAATAAAGGAGAAAAACTATGGTAATTTTAAAAAACTGCAGAAAAAGCACTTGATAAAATTCAATACCCATTCATAAGAACCATAATGAAAAAAAAAAAAAAACACCTCAAGCTAGGAATAATACAGAATATTCTCAAACTGGGAAAAGTCATAAAAAAAAAATTATACCTACTGTTATAATGGGATAACTGGAATAATTTTCTATAAGATCACCACCACCAACAACCAAACATGGTTTGGGAGGTCCTGATCAACGCAGTTAATCAAGAACTAGAGACAAACAGACTAGAAACAAGAAATAAGCTTATTTTTATTTGCAGAAGTAATGATCATCTACCTGGAATAAACTAAGGAAACTACAAAAATGTTTATAGAACTAATAAGTGGGTTTAACAAGGTTATAAGATAAAAGGTTATAATGAGTATAAATATTTGCAAAGCAAATATTTGATAAAGGTACTATATCCAAAATATGTAAAGTATTCTCAAAATTCAGCGATAAGAAAGTAAACACCCAATTTAAAAAAAATGTGCAAAAGATTCTAACAGACTTTTCACCAAAGAGAATGTGAAAATGATAGTTTATTAAAAAAAAAAGCTTAACATTGTTAATTATAAAAATTCAAATGGAAACATGAGAAACCACTACACACAAGAAAGATGAAAAATTTTAAAAATTAGAACAATGGACAAAACCAAGCCCTGGCAAAGATCTGGAACAATTGAAACTTCCACACACTGCTGGTGGACTTCAAGTGTTTACAGTCACTGGGGAAAAACAATATAATAGTTTCTTTCCTATATGATTAAACATATATCTACTACATGATCTAGCAATTCCACTTCTAGGCATTTACCCAAGGGAAGTGAAAATATTTGTCCACATGAAGATATGCAAGCAAATGTTTGAAGAAGTTTACTTATATCTGCCAAAACAACTTAAATACCTTTCAACCTGGAACAGGTAAACAAATTGTGATATATACATACAATGAAGTACTACTCAACTTTAGAATTTTATTAACAACCAATACACAAAACAAAATACAAAAATTTCAAAATGATCATACTAAGTGAAGCCAGACACAAAAGATTACATATTGTACAACTGCATCTATCATATCATTTTAGAAAAGCCAAACCAATAAGGACAGAGAACAGATCAGTGGTAGCCAGGAGTTGGATCCAGGGATAAGAACTGATGGCAGGTGTACAGGGAGGGAACCCTTCAGGGTTATAGAAATATTCTGTATTTTGATTATGGTTGTATGTCTATAAATATTTGTTCAAATGTATTGCTTTATTGGAGAAGGAAATGGCAGCCCACTCCAGTATTCTTGCCTAGAGAATTCTGGGGAAAGAGAAGTATGGTGGGCTGCTGTTCATGGGTTCGCACCAAGTTGGACACGACTGAAGCGACTTAGCATGCCTGCATGCCATTGGAAAAGGAAATGGCAACCCACTCCAGTGTTCTTGCCTGGAGAATCCCAGGGACAGAGGAGCTTGGTGGTCTGCCGTCTATGAGGTTGCACAGAGTTGGACACGACTGAAGCGACTTAACAATAGCAGAAGAAACATTGCTTTATATACATGAAATTTGTGAATGTATTATATGCAAATCATATTTCTATGAAGTTATCTTAAAAATGTCAAGGAGAATGAAAAAAATTATATTAACCATCTTGTTTAATTTGGGCTGAACGTAATGACTGAACATAAAATTTATCTCTAAGTTTACTATCAGTTAAGGTAAAAAGAAAAGCAAAATATATTGTTAGGCTCCTCTGTCCATGGAATTCTCCAGGCAAGAATACTGGAGTGGGTTGCCATTTCCTTCACCAGAGGATCTTCCCGACTTAGGGATTGAATCTGGGTCTCCCGCATTTCAGGCAAATTCTCTACCATCTGAGCCACCAAGGAAGACATTGTCCATTATAGAACTGTATCTTACTCATCATAGGTTAAGAAAGGAATGTATCACATAAGTTTTTAAAAACTTTCTTGGTGATTTTACATAAATATTTTTCGTATGTCACATAGCCTTGATAAAAAGCAAAGAGATATCATAAACATATCACCCACTTGCTCCAATTCATTAGAGAGTTTTAAGTTATTCCCAGAAGTGAAGTTTTTCTCAGAATACATAGAGGGATCAACAGGAAATAACTCCTCAGAGTCAATGTTGGGTAAATATGTAATATGGTTATTTGGGTACTACACCATTTCCAGTAAAGTGACTTAAGTGTTTTCTGCTAAACTCTTGGTCTTCCCTGGTGGCTCCATGGCAAAAGAATCTGCCTGCAATGCAGGAGACACAGAAAATGTGGGTTCTATCCCTGGGTCGGGAAGATCCCCTGGAGAAGGAAATGGCAACCTGCTCCACTATTGCCTGGAGAATCCCATGGACAGAGGGGCCTGGTGGACCACAGTCCATGGGTCACAGAGAGTCAGATACGACTGAAGCAACTGAGCACGCATTCACTAAACTCAGAGACAGTGTTTTCTGCTAAAGTCAGAGGTAGTTCTCAAGTTTTCAGCCTCAGAGCCTTCCCTTATCTGTCTTGTGAGTGGCAGAGACTTAGAAAAACCCCACATGTGCA
The DNA here is from genome assembly GCF_000754665.1 of Bison bison bison. NCBI lineage: Eukaryota > Metazoa > Chordata > Mammalia > Artiodactyla > Bovidae > Bison > Bison bison. The sequence continues at coordinate 3,652,913 of NW_011495081.1, read as the reverse complement.
TTCACAAAGCATCTGTAATCTATTAAATGGAGTTATTTCTGACATCAATCACATCTAAGTTAGTTCTGCCTGGGTAACATTTTTGAATTTGGACAGAGTTGCTGAATAAATCTCATAAAAATTATTGTCACATTTCCAACACAAAAGAGTAAAATTTGAGCTACATTGGAAAATCGTTTTCACCTATGACCCAGATTTCATTAGTAGAGCTACATAGTCGTCTTTTAACAGCTATTTCTCCTGCCTTGGTCCAACCAGCCAACATCTTTGCAGGTAAGAAAAAGCAGGATCCAAATCTGACCAAACTTGCTTTTTCAAATTCCACTAGTTGGTTTTTACTTTAATTTCCTTTTATGATCACTTTATGTAAATAAAATTCACAAGACAGAAACTTTCCATTCTTGCGAAGAAATGTCATTTGTATTCTTTCTTGCATTTCTTGTTTTTTTGACTTTTGTTCCCAGTCAGCATTCCTGGAAAGTCACAGATTGACCTACAGAGAATAACTGTTGAATTATTGATTCTTGTATTTGACAAATATGTATTGACATTCTATGTTCTATGCTCCATATTCAAAGATAAATAAGACCCAGTTCTGACCTCTAAGAACATTTTATTACAGTAAAGAAGATAGACAGGGAAATAAATAATCATGAGACAATGTCACAGTATTCTAATAGATAGTCCTCATATCAGAATGTTAATAAACAAAAAGTTATTGGAAAGGAGATGCGGACATAGAGAACAGACTTATGGCCAAGGGTAGGGGGAGGGAAAAGAGGGTGAGAAGAATAGAGAGAACAGCATGAAAGCATATACACTGCCATACGTAAAATAGATAGCCAGTGAGAATTTGCTATATGACTCAGGGAACTCAAACTATGGCTCTGTAACAACCTAGAGGGCTGAGAAAGGGTGGGAGGTGGGAGGGAGGTTCAAGAGGGAGGGGACATGTGTACACCTGTGGCTAATTCACGTTGATGTATGGCAGAAATCAAACCAATATTGTAAAGGAATTATCATTCAGTTAAAAATAAATTTATTTAATAAATTAATTAAAAATAAATAATAACAACAAAGAAACCTTAGGGGGAAAAAAAGGCAATCAGTTTAGTATAGTCACTCAGCTGTGTCTGACTCTTGTGACCCCATGGACTGCAGTACGCCAGGCTTCCCTGTCCATAAACAACACCTGGACCTTGCTCAAACTCATGTCCATTGAGTTAGTGATGCCATCCAACCATCTCATCCTCTGCCATCCCCTTCTCTTTCTGCCTTCAATCTTCCTGAGCATCAGAATCTTTTCCAGTGAGTCAGTTTTTCCTATCAAGTAGCCAAAAATTGGAATTTCAGCTTCAGCATCAGTCCTTCCAATAAATATTCAGGACTGATTTCCTTTAGGACTGACTGGTTAGATCTCCTTGCAGTCCAAGGGACTCTCAAGAGTCTTCTCCAATACAACAGTTCAAAACTATCAGTTCTTCAGTGCTCAATTTCTTTATAGTCCAACTCTCACATCCATACATGACTACTGGAAAAACCGTAGCTTCGACTAGACGGACCTTTGTTGGCAAAGTAATGTCTTTGCTTTTTAATATGTGGTCTAGGTTGGTCATAGCTTTTCTTCCAAGGAGCAAGTGTCTTTTAATTTCATGGTTGCAGTCACCATCTGCAGTGATTTTGAAGCCCCCCAAAATAAAGTCTCTCACTGTTTCCATTGTTTCCCCATATATTTGCCAAGAAGTGATGGGACCAGATGTCATGAACTTAATTTTCTGAATATTGAGTTTTAAGCCAACTTTTTCACTCTCCTCTTTCATCAAGAGGCTCTTTAGTTCTTCTTCACTTTCTGCCAAAGGGTGGTGTCATCTGCATATCTGAGGTTATTTATATCTCTCCTGGTAATCTTGATTCTAGCTTGTGCTTCATCCAGCCTGGCATTTCACATGATGTATTTTGGCTATAAGTTAAATAAACAGGGTGACAATATACAGCCTTGACATACTCCTTTGCCTTTTTGGAACCAGTTTATTGTTCTATATCCAGTTTTAACTGTTTCTTCTTGACCTGCATACAGATTTCTCAGGAGGCACATCAAGTGTTCTGATAATCCTATCTCTTTCAGAATTTTCCACAGTTTGTTGTGATCCACCGTCAAAGGCTTTGGCATAGTCAATAAAGCAGAAGTAGATGTTTTTTCTGTAACTCTCTTGCTTTTTCAATGATGCAATGGATGTTGGCAATTTGATCTCTTGTTCCTCTGCCTTTTCTAAATCCAGTGTGAACATCTGGAAGTTCACGGCTCCTGTACTGTTGAAAACTGTACATGAACCTGTACATGTTGAAGCCTGTACCTGTTGAAGCTTTGGAGAATTTTTTACTTTGCTAATATGTGAGATGAGTGCCTCTTGAGAAATCTATATTCAGGTCAGGAAGCAACAGTTAGACCTGGACATGGAACAGCAGACGGGTTCCAAATAGGAAAAGGAGTATGTCGAGGCTGTATATTGTCACCCTGCTTATTTAACTTATATGCAGAGTACATCATGAGAAACACTGGGCTGGATGAAGCATAAGTTGGAATCAAGATTGCTCGGAGAAATATCAATAACATCAGATATGCAGATGACACCATCCTTAGGGCAGAAAGTGAAGAAGAACTAAAGAGCCTCTGGATGAAAGTGAAAGAGGAGAGTGAAAAAGTTGGCTTAACCTCAACATTCAGAAAACTAAGATCATGGCATCTGGTCCCATCACTTATGACAAATAGATGGGGAAACAGTGTCAGACTTTATTTTGGGGGGCTCCAAAATCACTTCGAAGAAAGCTGAGCACCGAAGAATTGATGCTTTTGAACTGTGGTGTTGGAGAAGACTCTTGAGAGTCCCTTGGACTGCAAGGAGATCCAACCAATCCATCCTAAAGATCAGTCCTGCGTGTTCACTGGAAGGACTGATGTTGAAGCTGAAACGCCAATACTTTGGCCACCTGATGTGAAAAGCTGAGTCACTTGAAAAGACCCTGATATTAGGAAAGATTGACGGCAGGAGGAGAAGTGGACGACAGATGAGATGGTCGGATGGCATCACCAACTCAATGGACATGAGTTTGAGTAAACTCAAGGAGTTGGTGATGGACAGGGAGGCCTGCTGTGCTGCAGTCCATGGGGTTGCGGAGAGTCTGACACGACTGAGTGAATGAACTGAACTGAACTGGAGTGCCATTGTGCAGTAGTTTGAACATTCTTTGGCATTGCCTTTCTTTGAGATTGGAATGAAAACTGACCTTTTCTAGTCCTGTGGCCACTGCTGAGTTTTCCAAATTTGCTGGCATATTGAGTGCAGCACTTTCACAGCATTGTCTTTTAGGATATGAAATAGCTCAACTGAAATTCCATCACCTCTACTAGCTTAGTTTGTAGTGATGCTTCCTAAGGCCCGCTTGACTTAGTGTTCTGGCTCTAGGTGAGTAATCACACCATTGTGGTTAAATGGATCATGAAGTTCTTTTTTGTATAGTTCTTCTGTGTATTCTTGCCACCTCTTCTTAATATCTTATGCTTCTGTTAGCAGAAGAATATTATTATTATTATATAATTATACTGCAAGGAGATCCAACCAGTCCATTCTGAAGGAGATCAGCCCTGGGATTTCTTTGGAAGGAATGATGCTGAAGCTGAAACTCCAGTACTTTGGCCACCTCATGAGAAGAGTTGACTCATCAGAAAAGACTCTGATGCTGGGAGGGATTGGGGGCAGGAGGAGAAGGGGATGACAGAAGATGAGATGACTGGATGGCATCACTGACTTGAAGGACATGAGTCTGAGTGAACTCCGGGAGTTGGTGATGGACAGGGAGGCCTGGCGTGCTGCGACTCATGGGGTCGCAAAGAGTTGGACACGACTGAGCGACTGAACTGAACTGAATAATTATAAGAATATTATTATTGCATAATAATAATAAGCTATTGGAATGTAACAGCTAAAACACAATAGCCAGAGGGAGCTGAAGGTTTCCAAAGTATGTAACAGCAGAGCTATTAGAGTCTGAGGTGATAAGGATGGCCCTCCAATCAGAAGAAACAACTTGTGCACAAATAACTAATTAGAAAAGTACCTGGTGTGTACATTATTACTGATAATAATGAAAACTTATGTACTAGAGTTCAGGGTAGTATACATTCATTTACTGAACTAATATTTATTGAGCAATTACTGTGCATCAGGCATAATTCTAGTCACAGAAGATAAAATAGAACAAAAGTAGAAAAAAAAAAGGGCCTGTTCCTTTGGAGTTTATATTCTAACTAGAGGAGAAAAATAATTCTTAAGAATTCAGAGTGCATCAAATGGTGGAAAGCTCCATAGAGAACATCTTAAAAAGGAATGAGGATAACTCAAGAATGACTCCAAAAGTTGGGTCTAAGCAATTGTAAGGATGGAATTATCATTCTCTAAGTTGGAAGTCCCTAAGTCATTCCAAAGTTTTTGCAACCCCATGGACTGTAGCCCACCAGGCTCCTCTGTCCCTGAGATTTCTTAGGCAAGAATATTGGAATGAGTTGCTATTTCCTTCTCTAAGGGATCTTCTCAGCCCAGGGACTGAACCCACATCTCCTGCATTGGCAGGTGGATTCTTTACCACTGATACACCTGGAAGCCCAAATTGCCACCCACCTTATTTAACTTATATGTGCAGAGTACATCATGCAAAATGCCAGGCTGGATAAATCACAAGCCAGAAGCAAGACTTCCAGGAGAAATATTAATATCAATAACATCAGGTACACAGACTCTAATAGCAGAATACGAAGAACCAAAGAGTCTCTTAATGAGGGTGAAAAAGAGAAGTGAATAAGCACACTTGAAACTCTTCATGCAGTTTCACTCATAAGATCATGGCATCTGGTCCCTTCATTTCATGGCAAATAAAATGGGAAAAAGTGGAAGCAGTGACAGATAATATTTTTTTTTGGCCCCAAAATCACTGCAGATGGTGGTTATAGCCATGAAACACTTGCTCCTTGAAAAGAAAGCTATGCCAAGCCTAGATAGCATATTGAAAAGCAGAGACATCACTTTGCCAACAAAGGTCATTTTAGTCAAAGTTATGGTTTTTCCAGTAGTCATATATGGATGTGAGAGTTGGACCATAAAGAAGGCTGAACACCAACGAATTGATGGTTTTGAATTGTGGTGTTAGAGAAGACTCTTGAGAGTCCCTTGGACTGCAAGGAAATGAAACCAGTCAATCCTGAAGGAAATCAACTCTAAATATCCATTGGAAGGACCACTGCTGAAGCTCCAATGCTTTGACCACCTGATGTGAAGAGCTGACTCATTAGAAAAGACTCTGATGCTGGGAAAGGTTGAAGACAAAAGGAGAAGAGGGTGGCAGAAAATGAGATGGTTGGATGGCATCACCAAATCAACAGAGATGAGTTTGAGCATCTCCAGGAGATAATGGAGGACAGAGGAACCTGGTGTGCTATGGTCCATGAGGCTGCAAAGAGTCGGATACAATTTAGCGATTGAACAACAACAAAGTTTGGAATACTTTTGTTGCTGTTGTGTTAGTGGATCAGTCATGTCCGACTCTTTGCCACCCCATGGACTCGCGTGACCCCATGTAGCCCACCAGGCTCCTCTGTCCATGGGATTCTCCAGGGAAGAATACTGGAGTACTTAAGAAGAAGCAAATTTGGAATAGGTAATTATCAAGAGTTTCATTTTGGATAATAGATTTTCAAAATCTACTAGGGACACAAGTTAAGATCCTGAGCAAAGAGTTGGGTGCAAGTAAACAAGACTTCAGAGAGTGTTCTTGGATTGAGATATGCATTTGTGGGTTTCCAACCTTTACATTTTAGTTTTATTTATATTTATGTATTTAATTGGAGTATAACTGCTTTGCAATGTTGTGTTAGTTTCTGCTATACAACAATGTGAATCTGCTGTAATTATACATGTATCACCTCGCTCTTGAGCCTCCCCCTCCACCCCCTCATCCCACTTCTCTAGGTCATCACAGAGCTCGAGCTGAGCTCCCTGTGCTATACAACTATTCCACTTGCTTTCTATTTTACACATGTGTGTGCATGCATGTGTGCTCATTCGTGTCCAACTTTTTGCAACTCTATAGTCTGGGAACTATCAGGCTCTTTTCTCCATGGTATTTTCCAGGCAAGAATAGTGGAGTGGTTTGCCATTTCCTACTCTAGGGGATCTTCCAGACCCAGGGATGGAACCAATGCCTCTTGCGTCTCCTGCGTCGGCAATCATGTTCTTCATCACTGTGCCCCTTGGGTAGTGTATATATGTCAACGCTACTCTCTCAATTTACCGTACCCTCTTTTCTCCGCTCACATGTCCACAAGTCCATTCCCTACATCTGCGTGTCTGTTCATGCCCTGCAAATAGGTTCATCAGCACCATTTTCCTAGATTCCATGTATATGTTTTGGTATATTATATTTGTTTTTCTCTTTCTGACCTACTTCGCTCTGTATGACAGACTCTAGGTTCATCCACATCATTCCAAATGACCCAGTTTCACACCTTTTTGTGACTAATATTTCATTGTATATATGTACCACATCTTCTTTATCCACTCATCTGTTGATGGACATTTAAGTTGCTTCTCCATGGCATTTTAAATCATAAGGGTTGATGAGACATGTGATGTGAAAGAGTGTCAGTGAGTGAATCTAGAGAATAAGTAGAAAACAGATACAAAGGGTCATTGTACCAAGATTTGAAGTTTGACCATAATCCCATCAAAACTGAAATCAACTAAAGCTTCAAAGAAATAATAATTTGAAATTGCTGACTTCATTTAAAATATGTTAGCAATGGGCCTCAAAGGTTAAAATTTGGATGGAAGGAAGATAATTACATCATGAGGTCCAGATAAAAGATGGGGGGGGCAAGTAGAGATGGAGAAGAATTGTGGGCTTCAGGTGTTTGTTCTAAGGTAAAATCACAGGCTTGATGACTGACTGGATGTGCAGAGGATGTTGTGGGAAAGTAATCTGCAAATCATTTAGTGTTCCATGGAGAGAGCCATTGTTATTTATAATTATTAATTTTATGTGTCTACTTGACTGGACTAAGCAATGCCCAGATAACTGGCAAAACATTTCTGGGTGTGTTTGTGAGAGTGTCTCTGGAAGAGATTAGCATTTGAATCAGTAAACTAAGCAAAGAACAAACATCGCCCTCACCAATATTGGTGAATATCATCCAATCCAATTTATTTACAGCCTGAAGAGAGCAAAAAGGCAAAAGAGGGGAGAATTCAGTCTGCTTGAGCTCATTTTCTCCTGCTCTTGGACATTGGAGCTCCTCATTCATGAGCTTTTGGTCTCAGACTTAGACTATCGTACACCCAATTTTCAGCCTTTGGACGCTGACTCAATTACACCTAGCTTTTCTTGTTTTCTCTAGCCTGAAGAGGGCAGACTGTGGGACTTCCAACCCTTCAGTTCTATCCAGAACTCTATTCTATGAAGGTCTATTTCTCTGGAGAACCCTGACTAATACTGATAGTAACTGGAGAGAAAGTAGGAGTCTAAAATAATGAGATTTTGATCTCCAAAGCCCTAAAGAAATGTTTTATTTTTATCTATTTACTAGTTTGGTAAATATTATTTTGTTTGATAAAGATTTCCTTTAAAAAATGTTTGAAAAGACTTGCATAGGTGATAAGTTCTTGTTTTGGTGTATAAGGTGACAACATTGACTAGGAGCATACTTGGAGTCAGATGCCAGGGCAGTTAAACTTCATTTTTCACATTATGAGATCCACCAGAGTATTACTGTAGAGCTATGTAAAATGAAGAACCACAATATGGTCCAAGATATTCTTCAAGAAGTTCTCATGCCTTTTGGTGGGTGGGGGGGGTGTGTGGGGAGGAGGATGAGAAAAATCAAAGCAAGTAATGGAGGATGGTTATACAAAATTCAGTGGTGGAAATGCTGTTTTGTGTGTCTCTCCTCTGTTAATCATTGACACATTGACTCAAAACCTACCAAAGTAATTTAAGCATGTCTCCTCAAATTAGTCTCATTTGCTGGAATCAACCAGGTAACTATTAACACAAATAGGTAGTACAGATAGAAAAAGTGAAAGCAAAGAGATGAAGGAAAAACTTCAAAGTTAATCAATATATGTGTTTCATAATATCAAAGTATGAAAAGTATGAAAACACAACCTTAGAAAATTTTTCAAGGGGTCAGGATTATTTCAGAAAATATTCTCAGAAGAAAGAAATGCTTTTGCTCGCTCTCCCAAAGAAGACAGGGAGTGGATTGGGGAAGGAGAGTGGAGTGATGGATAGGCCAAGGGGTGTTGCAGGTATTTCCAGTGATATTTCTAAATTTAGGACTTACCAAGAATGGCCCTTCAGTGAAACCATTTGGAAATTGGGACTTTAATAGGTTTTGATCTTCAGGCAGATCTATATGCAGAGTACATCATGAGAAACGCTGGGCTGGAAGAAACACAAGCTGGAATCAAGATTGCCGGGAGAAATATCAATAACCTCAGATATGCAGATGACACCACCCTTATGGCAGAAAGTGAAGAGGAACTAAAAAGCCTCTTGATGAAAGTGAAAGAGGAGAGTTCTAAAGTTGGCTTAAAGCTCAACATTCAGAAAACGAAGATCATGGCATCTGGTCCCATCACTTCATGGGAAATAGATGGGGAAACAGTGGAAACAGTGTCAGACTTTATTTTGGGGGGCTCCAAAATCCCTGCAGATGGTGACTGCAGCCATGAAATTAAAAGACGCTTACTCTTTGGAAGC
>NW_011495081.1:3643637-3644005 GCF_000754665.1 Bison bison bison | reverse complement strand
TTGGGGGCTCCAAAATCCCTGCAGATGGTGACTGCAGCCATGAAATTAAAAGACGCTTACTCCTTGGAAGGAAAGTTATGACCGACCTAGATAGCATATTCAAAAGCAGAGAGATTACTTTGCCAAAAAAGGTCCGTCTAGTCAAGGCTCTGATTTTTCCTGTGGTCGTGTATGGATGTGAGAGTTGGACTGTGAAGAAGGCTGAGCACTTAAGAATTGATGCTTTTGAACTGTGGTATTGGAAAGACTCTTGAGAGTCCCTTGGACTGCAAGGAGATCCAACCAGTCCGTTCTGAAGGAGATCAGCCCTGGGATTTCTTTGGAAGGAATGATGCTGAAGCTGAAACTCCAGTACTTTGGCCACCTCG
>NW_011495081.1:3600431-3643537 GCF_000754665.1 Bison bison bison | reverse complement strand
CTTTGGCCACCTCGTGCGAAGAGTTGACTCATTGAAAAAGACTCTGATGCTGGGAGGGATTGGGGGCAGAAGGAGAAGGGGATGACAGAGGATGAGATGGCTGGATGGCATCACTGACTCAATGGACGTGAGTCTCAGTGAACTCCAGGAGTTGGTGATGGACAGGGAGGCCTGGTGTGCTGTGATTCATGGGGTCGCAAAGACTGGGACACGACTGAGCAACTGAAGTGAACTGAACTGATCTTCAGGCATATTCATTTATTTTCTATAACATTATTTAAGACAAAATAAAATATGAGTCTTTCTGTATCATCTTGAAGTCGGTGTGGTAGCCACAGTGGTGGTTGTCAACTATGGCTGCATATTAGAATCAGCTAGGGAGCTAAAAAAAAAATCATACTAGGCCCTACTCCAGAGCTCTGAGGAAGGCAAATATCCCAGTTGCTTCTAACCTTTACCCATGTTTGAAAGGGCTTCCCTGGTGGCTCAGCTGGTAAAGAATCTGCCTGCAATGTGGGAGACCTGGGTTAGGAAGATCCCCTGTTGAAGGGAATGGCTACCCACTCCAGTATTCTGGCCTGGAGAATTCCATGGACTGTATAATCCATGGGGTCACACAGAGTTGGACACAACTGAGTGACTTTCACTTTTCACTCATGAAAGCAGTTCCTCAAGTGACTTAGAAGAATGTGATGGGTATTTGGCTGGTTGGGTTGCAGTCTGCTCTCTATTTATTAATTTGGATGTTAATGACGATAAAGCAAAGGATTCACACAACTTTTTTAAGGAGTTGGGGAGTAGGGAAATGCACAGGACAATCAAATTAACCTTCAAAATCTTTGGTGAATCCCCTTCATGATTAGAAACATGAACATCTAAGTGCCAGCCCCATTATGAACTCTGCCATTCAGGTCAATGAGTATGTTGGCTTTCTACGTGCACAGATGTGGCATGAAGCAGGCATAGCGAACAGATTCAGACAGAAAGGATGTCTCATAGCCTTCTGAGACCTGAATTTTCATCTCCAAGGTTAGAAGCAATTTCCATCAGCTGGCTAACTTCCCACCAATCTAGATGACAGCTGATGCCCACTAGCTTCTCAGGTGGAGGCTTGTTCTTTGGCATTTGTGGAATGGTTGTGATAGAAACGAAGACAATGAAGCTACAAAGAATTATGTTATTAGTGGTATGTTTCTTTGGGCATTTATTTTTTGCAATAGGAAGAACAACGTCTTCTTTTTCCTCTTTCACTATGATCTGGCACCCAACACCTGTATGATTTCATTTCCTATCACTCCCCCTCACACTCCAGGCATACGGGCTTCTTGCTGATTCTCAAACACACCCAGAATGGTTAAATCTCAAGGCCTTTTCTCATGTCTCCTGTTAGAACTACTAACTCCTGATGCCTTCATAGGCAAGATTTGTTCCCTCATTTTCTGTTGGATGTATGTTCAAAAGTCACCTTATTGGAGACAATTTCCCAGACTACCTGTATAAACCAAGAATTCATTAACCCTCCCCTTTCCTTTTTTCCATTACAGTGTTTTCTATTTCTCCCTTAACACCTACTACCATCTGAGATGACAAATATTTGCTTTTCATCTGATTCCTTGCACTAGAATATCAGCTCAAGGGCTTTGTGTACTTTTTTTTTTTTTTAACTGCTAATTCCCAGTGCTGGCACATAATACACATTCAATAAATCTGCTATATGAATGAATGGACTGATGTGTCTTTCAAACTGTTTGGAAATGACAACATGTGACTGTGGCAGATTATCTTTTCTAGACATGGCCACGAGAATATCTCCTACATAGCCTCTCACAATGAGGCTAAACACTGCTCCCATCAACAGCTAGGGTCTGTTTTCCCTCCCTTGAGTTTGTGACACTACGTGACCTCCAGAATTAGTGCATGAAAAGCAATACAGTTTCCATCAGGTTCTCTTGAGATGCTTGCCTTTAGAACACAGTCACCAGGCAGTGCGTGCTAAGTCGCTTCAGTCCTGTCTGACTCTGTGTGACTCTTTGTGACCCTATGGACAGTAGTCTGCCAGGCTCCTCTGTCCATGGGAATTTCAAGGCAAGGATACTGGGGTGAGTTGCCATGCCCTCCTCCAGGGGATCTTCCCAATTCAGGAACCGAACCCACATCTTACATCTCCTGCAGTGGTAGGCATGTTCTTTACCACTAGTGCCAGATAGGAAGACCCCACCATGTGGTAGGGAAGTCCAATGAACTCAGGGAGAGGCCCACATGAAAAAGAACTGAAGCTGATGCCCCTCAACCATGGTGGGTCCTGAGATGACAGTCTTCACCAATTTACCAGCCATGTGAGTGAACCATCATGAAAGCAGATCTTCTAGCCCCAAACAAGTCATCCAGGTCATGCTTCTTGGAACAGGGAACAGCTACCTCTGCCACGCGTTGGCAAAGTTTCAGGTTTATGAACAAAATAATTTATTTTTATTATTTTAAGCTCCTATGCTTTGTGGTGGCTTTTTATGTGGCAAATCACTTATGCAAAATTTAATTGTTAATGAGCAACATATAAAAATAAATATGACACTAGAAACCATCACTCCTATACACACACAAACACACATACATCTCATGGTAAATGTTCAGCAGTCTAGCTTAAGTGTTGTATATATACTCATATAGCCAGTTACATTCATATTCTACATCTCTAGTCTTAATAGAAAATAGATGATTATATGTATATATTTCTTATAAGTGATAACACACACATAAAAATCCTATATACAAAATGGCACAGCCACTATGGAAAAACAGTAAGGCAGTTTCTCAAAAAATTAAAAATGGAATTATTGTATTATCTAGCAATTCTACTTCTGCAGAAATACCCAAAAAGACCGGAAAGAAGGGGCATGGATATTGGTATATTCATATTTCCCAGTAATTAAAAGGTCAAAGAACCCAAGTGTTCATCAGCAGATAAATGGACAAAATGTGGTATATACATGCAATGGAATATTTTTCAGCTTAAAAAAAAAAATGACATTCTGACACATGCTACAACATAGATGAACCAGAGTCATAAGCTCCTCACAAGAGAATGACTACTGTTTGTTTCCACCCATTTGAAGTAACATGGTTGATTCCAGGGGCTGAGAGCAGAAGGGCGTGGAGAGTTATTGTTTAATCAGTACAGTGTTTCAGTTTTGTAAGAGACAAATTTCTGGAGATGGATGGAAGTGATGGTCACACAACAATGTCAATGTACTTCATGACACTGAACTTAAAATGATTAAAATGGTATGTTTTACGTTACATATACTTCACACAACTTAAGCAAACACCGTATATCTGCAATGTTCTGCATACTTCCTGTATAGTAAATGTTTAAACATGTATCTCTGGTATAATGAACATGACCACACATACCTTCAGTATTATATATACCATTATATTCTAATGTTGAATATAAATTCACATAGGAAAGATCTTACAAGGTTAACATGTAGGACTTACAAATACAATGTTTTATGTTTTATGCTTTCCAGGTGGTGCTAGTGGTAAAGAACCCTCCTACGAATGCAGGAGACATAAGAGATACGGATTCAACCCCTGCGTCAGGAAGATCCCCTGAAGAAGGAAATAGCAACCCACTCCAGTATTCTTGCCTGGAGATTCCCATGGACAGAGGAACCTGGCGGGCTACAGTCCATAGGTTCACCAAGAGTTGGACAGAACTGAAGCAACTTAGCACGCACATGTGTATACCTGTATACCTAATGGTGTATATATATATATAAATTTATTATTTATTATATATAATGTATAGTATTATATATTGAATTATTATATATTGCACATTATTATGGGAGAAGGCAATGGCACCCCACTCCAGTACTCTTGCCTGGAAAATCCAATGGACAGAGGAGCCTGGTGGGTGGCCATCTATGGGGTCGCACAGAGTCGAACATGGCTGACGCAACCTAGCAGCAGCAGCAGCAGCAGCATATTATTATATATTGAATATATACATAACATAAAAATATATATACATATAACCTATACACACACTATTTGCATAGTTTTTTACCAGAGTTTTTATGCACACAAAATACATAAAAACTTCCCCAGGATTAGAACAGACCTTCTCCAAAAGTGTACACACACATGTGCATATGTGCACATGCATCTCAACTGCGGCATTCATAAAATACAGTTTTGTACACACAGAGTCACATATACATATGCATTTCCAACATCACCCACATTTACTTGCATACTTATTCACTGCTGGACATGCACATATGAATCTTCAGCATTGTTCATACACATATAAACACAGATGCATATAAACAGTCATGTACTCATATATCTCTATATGACCTTACATGTATAGAAATTCACAGGGATCTCTCTCTCTCATTATTTGCACACTCACACTAAGGTCTACCATTATATATGTACACACATCTGCAGCGTTTTACACACACTCACACACAGATGACTCATCTCATATACACACAGAAAAGCTGGGTCACAAGACCCAGCTTGTGATTTGTGGGATCGGCCTCACTGTTTTATAATCGTAACTTGTGTATTATTAATTTTTTGTCCTGTGGTAAAGAGTTTTAATTTAATCAAAACCTTGGAGACTAAATAATTAAACCTGTCACACCATCCACAGTTTTATTGCTAATTAGTCATGGTGAGGTGCCATTGTCATAGGAGACAGGGTCCCTAAATTTAGCTAGTGGAATAGCACATTGATCACACACAGAAACAGCCTGGACTCTGGGGATCAGCTGCATGTCAGTGAGTGTGTTGTGGTTGAGTCCACTCTTCACCTATTGAAGGGGGATGCTCCTGGAGTCGTCAGCAACAATCTGTTTGTTCACTGCACGTAGCAACCAAAAGAAACCTGCTGTTCTTAACCCCTTGAGGGCCCCACGATAGCAAGTCAGAGAGCAAGGGTTCTCTTGATCAGCTCTGGGCTGCCTGCCTGCCTGCCTGGCTGAGCTAGAGCTCCTCTCCCCCAGAGAGACAGCTGCTTTTCCATCCAAAGCCACAGGCTCACTCTCAACACTTTCCTTATGGCTTGGAGACAGGAAACCAACCAAGCATGTTTCTTTCTCTGTGTGCCAGGTCAGGTACCTCTTTCTGCTCTCCTTCGATGAATAAATAAAACAGAGCACAATGCTTTCTAGCACTCCTCCTGCCACATTCCTGTATATGAATATTCTGGTCCTGAAAACAGATCTGCTAAATATCAATATTAATTATCACAGCCACAAAATTCCTCCTCACGCCGTTTCTTCCTTTTGGGCTCAGCCCTGAAGTGGCATCCTGCTGTACCTGAAAAGGAAGGGCCTTGGGGGTTAGTAGACATAGATTCAGAACTCAGCTTTGTCACTTAACTAGAATCATTATTTCTGTTGTTACTGTAGGTAGACTCTCACTGTCTTCAATTATTAAAAAAAAAAAAAAAAAGATGCTTTGAGTATAAAGCAGATTTCTACTGATTGCTCATTCTATTACTTTTCCTATCACAATGAGGTAGAGGAACGGTCTTTGTTGTTCTTTTATGTGTTTCTTCATAGAAACTTGATTCTATGCCCTGACTGCTATCAGTACCATTTAGTAGTTGAAAGAAGCTTTGAGTGAATAAGATCACTGGCCAAAGTGACAACATCTGAGCCAGGAATAATAGTTCAGAATCATATTATTAAGTGTTGCAGATCCCTTGCTTTATCTTGTAGGTAATAAATACACAGTTAGTAAAGGTGTTTAAGTATTTCTTAGTATCAATGATACATTAACATTGGAGAGGGAATAGATCTCTCATGTTCTTTTCTTTTGATCCTGGATACTGGAAGCATCAGGAGTAGAGGCCAAGGATGATTGGAAGGGCACTGAAGTGAGAGGTAGGCTGGAAAGCTGAAAGTACCATTAGTTTGTCCTTGTATTTTCTCCTTTAATATTCCTCGGCAGGCTCCCCTGCTCAGAGGATCTGGTGTAGTAGTGCATGAACCGGGTACTCAAAAGTTTCATCATGCTTTCCATCCATGGCAGTGAGCACAGTCCCTCCTACAGAAGTTGCCTTTCAGTGAGCTGCTCTCTCACCTTCTGATAAAAACTTACTAATGCTTCTCTATAAATGATTGACACTTGACAGATAATAAATACCCTGTGTCAGTCACTACTCTAAGCACTGGGTCTAAATCAGTTGTTATTGTTGTTCAGTTGCTAAGTTGAGTCCAACTCCTTGCAACCTCATGGACTGAAGCATGCCAGTCCATGTTCCCTGTTGTTCACTATCAGCCATTCAAATTTATGTCCATTGAGTCGGTGATGCCATCCAACAATCTCATCCTCTGTTGTCCCCTTCTCCTCTTGCCCTCTATCTTTCCCAGTGTCAGGTTCTTTTCCAATGAGCCAGCTCTTCACATCAGGTGGCCAAAGTATTGGAGATTCAGCTTCAGCATCAGTCCTTCTAATGAATATTCGGGTTGATTTCCCTTAGGATTGACTGGCTTAATCTCCTTGCAGTCCACAGGAATCTCTATAGAGTCTTAACAAGGTCATTAAGATTCCTGACCTTAGGGGGCTTTCATTCTAGTTAAAGGATAGTAGTATATAGACAAATAAATGAACAACATAATTCTAGAGAGTTGCTAAGTTCCTACTAAGAAATTAAGTAGTAGAATGAGTAGGTGAGATTGAGAGGCAATCAGGGACTGGGATTTACAGTCTTGTATGTGCGTGTGTGTGTGTGTGTGTGTGTGTGTGTGTGTGTGTGTGCACTCAGTTCTGTCCGACTCTTTCTGCCCCATGGACTGTAGCCTGCCAAGCTCCTCCACCCATGGAATTTCCCAGGGATTGAACCCTCATTTACTACATCTCCTACATTCGTAGGTTGGGTTCTTTACCACTAGTGCCACCTAGGAAGCCCTCTAGTCTTGTGCTATTCTGTGCTTAGTCATGTCCAATTCTTTGCAACCCCATGGACTGTAACCTGCCAGGCTTCTCTGTCCATGGGGATTCTGCAGGCAAGAATACTGGAGTGGGTTGCCATGCTCTCCTCCAGGGGAACTTCCCAACCCAGAACTGAATCGGGGTCTCCTGCATTGCAGGCAGATTCTTTACTATCTAAGCTACCCAGGAAGCTCAGTCTTATAGTCTTGTAGTCCATAGCAATAATATTGATTATATTCTAAATGACATAGAAATCCATGGGAGGATATAAGCAGACTATTGGTGTCAACTGATTTGCATTTTTAAAAGATTACCTGAAGAGTGACTTTATGAAACACTGAGAATAAGGGGGTAGTATTATATATAACAAGCAGGGCAGCTTTTTAACAAAGGACATTAATTCAGAGAAACGCATTTCCTAACAGTGATATATATGATAAAGTGAGATATCTATGAATTAAACATTTGGAAGCAAAAAGGCTTCTTAGAGACATAGGAAGAGATTGTTCCTGAAAGTGGGGGTCCTGTTGCTCGCTGCTCAAAAGTCAATAAAGTGATGATGTTGATAGAAAGGAAAGTTTGCTTTATTTCAGAGGCCAGAAACTAGTGTGGGATGGGACAGGGAGGGCGGACTCCTGTCCAAAGGCTGATTTCCCCCTCTGACAATCAGTGAGCAAGATCTTTTATAGGTGAAGGGAGGGGGTTACGTGCAGTAACAGTCAGCTCTGACACTCATCTTGAAATCGGCCATGCAGTGGTCTGATCAGCATCATCTTGATTATTTTAAGTACAATTAATCTTCAGTTCCAGGATCAATTTGTTCCTAATTCTTTGAGGCCAGTTCTCAGAATTATAGCAGCTTATGTCATGGCTACAGTCTGGTCATCATGTAGTTAACTTCTTCCATTTGGTAGGGATTTTAGTATTTAAAAGTCAGCTCACAGGATATGGCTCAGAATGTTATCTATAAGCCCTTAAGGAGAAAATGGTCCTTGACTATGCTTAATGATTAAACTATTATTATTTAGTCTTGTTGGACTGTTTTCCTTTGTTTCTCCATTTCCTCACTTCTCTGATTAAATTTATTCTTTGGCTAAAGTTTTTCCACAGATAAAGGGCAGGCTGAGGACGTAGCAGGGAAGGACTATAGGGCCTTGCTGTGTTTCAGTGTGAGACAGTCAAATCTCCCCTAAGCCCACTTCTCAGAGGAGCCTACACAAAGAAGATGCAGAAATGTTTCCTTTCCCAAGACCACGCTGCTCACCTCTAGAGAAGGTCCTCTTCTCCAACTTCCACTACAGAGTTCTATCACACGACTGTCCCAAGGGAGCTGGTCCACTGGGATGCACAGCAGACAGTAGCAAACTATCATCTTCCTTTGGCTATTGTGTTTCCCTTCATTTGTTAACAGTGCGTATTTCATTTATGTATCAAGAGATAAGAAAAAGAAATTGGATGACTACTGAAGTAAGAGTAAGGGACATTTAGTTTTAGTAAATTCAGTTTGTCTTAGAAGGTGGTAGAGAGTACAGTATAGAAAGATCTGAAGAGCTGTTAAAGGTTTCATTCATTTTTAAATTAACTGACTCATTCATTCATTCTGCAGTTATATACTGTGATTTTACTCTGGATTGAACACGCATCAACAATGAGGACTCAGAGATGAAAATGACACAGTCCTTACTCTTGCGGGGGTTGTACTTTAGTGGAAAGATGTGCAGTAAAGGTAAACCACACCTGAAGAAAGGTTTGGGACTTTGTCCCTGGCT
The DNA here is from genome assembly GCF_000754665.1 of Bison bison bison. Classification (NCBI taxonomy): domain Eukaryota; kingdom Metazoa; phylum Chordata; class Mammalia; order Artiodactyla; family Bovidae; genus Bison; species Bison bison. Next base: position 3,634,814 of record NW_011495081.1, on the reverse strand, counting down.
CCTGGGTGTTAACCTCTAGGCCTTAATAATATTCTGCACAATAAGAGATTCTGTTTACATGGAGACCTTTGGCCATGACAGATAGCCTAGGACAACAGTGTGATTTATAGGTATCAGTTCTACCTTTGAAGAGACAAGAGACTAAAGTCAGTCATGCAGGTGGTCATCTTGGTCTATGCAGCTGACCTCCAGTAAAAAACTCTGGACCTCAAGGCTTGGCTAATCCTCTCTGGCAACACTCTGGGCTGGGGGAAGAAAATGCTGTCTATATGACTTGCCTGGGAAAGGACAACTGGAAGCTTATACCTGGAACTCTTCTGTACACTGTGCCATATGCTTTATCCCATTGCTTGTTTTAATTTGTATCCTTTTGTTGCAATAAACCATGACTCTGAATATAATGACTTTCCTTAGTTATGTAAATCCTTTTAGCAAATCACTGAGTCTGAGGGTGGTTTTGGAGAATGACTGAACTCTCAGAACAGACATAAGTGGTTGATTACAGGGCAGTTATTAATAGAGCAAAAGATACATACTGTAGGGTCTAGAGGAAAGTCACATAACCTATCCTTTGTGGTTCAAGAGAAATTTATTAGAACAAAAATATTAAGTGAATCTTAAATATGGGTAAGAAAGGGGAAAAGTTATTCCAGGTAGGTGAAAAAGTCAAAATTGATGTGGGGGAAGGACATGGAAAACAAGGGAATTTCAAGTGGTTCTATATAATCTGTAAGTTGATATTGGGTATAGAAAAGATGATTCAAGAATAAGAGAGAGCAATAGTAAGGATCTTAGACATATTTTGCCACATACCTATAGGAAGTTATTCTATGACATTAAGAATGGAAGTGGCATAATGATACTGCATTCTAGCTAGATTATTACTAGCAGCATTGGAGGGTAAATGCTTGAGACAAGGAGATCATTCAAGAGGACATGACAATATTTTAGGCTAGAATGATGAAGTCTTGGATAGGGTCATGGGTATAGAAGGGAGGCAACGATTCAAGAAAGATTTAAGTTAAGGAAGCAACACATCTGAAATTCTGATGAATTAGAGTTGGAGAAGGCATGTTTATGGGCAAAAAGAAGTTCAGCTTTAGAAGTTTTGATTTTTTAGCACCAGTGGGACCCAAAGTGGAAATGTGTAATGGCATCTGAATACAAGAATGAGGAAGCCAGACAAGCGGCCTAACATGCAAAGGGATTTGGCTTCAAAAAGTATGAATTTGATTAAGTATTTCAAAGATATGATGAAATAATGGGCCTTCGGTATTACACATCCAACATCTCTGTCAAAAATGGCTGTGGAGTGAATAGAATGCAGTTATTTGAAAAGTGTGATATATTGTCATTGCTGGTGATGAGGTAGATCTCAACTACAATTAACAATGAAACTAGCAGATTTTTTTTTGGAATTCTGTTCACAAGGGACCAGATGATAAAACAAGAATGACTCAGGGAAGATTTATCCCCATAACTAGCAAAGTAAAATTCACACTGCAGTCTGTGCTGTTGCTGGTGTATGGCTGTTATCTTATATCCTGATCTATCTCTCTGATAACTAATGAATTTACCCCTAATGTTCTAGCAAATTCCCAATTAAGGAGAGAGTGTACTATGGGGAAGAATGCTGTCCTGGTGGGTCTTCAATGAACAACTCTTACTGATTGAATGATTTAATCTAAAAACCTTCTCATGCCATGAATTCTACTCTTTCAATCTATGATTTGACTATGGGCATCATTGCTTTTGTTATCCAATTATGTTTTGTATACTTGTGATTCAGCTGAACTTAACATGTGACTCCATTTAATTCTTGCAATACAATGCCCAAACTCTTTCTTAAACCCCGCTGTACAATCCCGAACCCAGTCTGGACAATTCACAGAAGCCTTAACCTTTATGTGGTCCAGTTAGGATGCTAGTCCTAGCACATACTTCCTATATGACCTGTACCCTTACTAAATATGAGGTTGGCCAAAAAGTTCATTCAGGTTTTTCTGTAAAACATTATGGAAAAACTTGAATGAACTTTTTGACCAACTCAATGCTTATCAGCTAAAAGAAATTCAAGCCAAAATAATTACTGAGATCTCTTCTAATCTGTCATCCTATGACTCAAGGAAAAGAAGCGGTAACATTGGAGCCAATCCATGAAAGAGAAATTGAAGTTCATCAGAAAGAAAAGGGATACAATGATTTTGAAAGGAGGAGCATCAGGTTGATGGAATGTAAGCGACAATACATGAATTATAGGTGAGAGGCAGTGGGACTGGATGATTGAACCTAAATAAAGGGTGAGTGTGAGATGAATGGAGACATGAGGGACTTGGGACTTGGAACAATAATGCTGCCAAAGACACAAATAGGAACCAAAATTCCCACACCAAGGCATGGTCAACAGTCTAAGATGTCAATGCTGGGAACTGCACAAAAGCCTAAAGAGAGGCCTCCCAAGATATTTCACATCAAGTAGTCTTACAGTCAAATAAGCTCAGGAAACAGGCATTCATTATCTCCCTCCTGAAAACGTAGAATGTAGTTTAACATTTTAAAGACATAAAGAATTTCTGCCGTGAGAAAACCATCAACTTTGTTTAGCTCAGCATTTCTCCAATTATTCAGCCTTGGAATACTCTGTATTTGCATTCCATGAATGATCACACTCAGACTTGTGCTAGCTTAGTGCAGTGGAGAGCATTATCTAAGGCTGAGTCGAGGTCATCAGAAATGTTGAAAGGCAGAGTATGGGCTCAGGTGTGAGGGTGGAGAAGGGTTATTGTCTAGCTGTTCGGGGCTTTCTCTCAAAGGCAAACCCTTTAAGAGGGGAGCCCATCTAAGTGGGTTTCTTCCAAAAAATAAAAAGATTTGATTCTAAACCCTCATTCCCTTTATCTTCTCAGGGAAGTAGTGACAGTTTAGGAGCCCATAGATAAAAAGAAAGTGGCATCAGCTGTTTAAAGAAAAGGCTTGTTGAGTTTAAAGCGGCAGGTGGAGTCCAGACAAACACACCTCAAGCCAACTTAGGTAGCCCAAGAAGAGAAGCTGTTTTTTTCAAAGTTATAAAGTGTGCTGGCCTTTCTCTATGCCATGCGCTAACATAACAGGTTTGACTCACCAGGAGATGACGCATATAGCACAGGGAGTTTGAAAAAGCACTGCTTAACCTTGCTAAGAAATGCTGATTTTAAGAACAGCTGGAATATTGCTTTTTGATCCTCGACCATCAGCCCAGCAAGGACAAGAGATGTTTTGATGAAGAACAAAAAAAAAATAAAAATAAAAATAAAAATACTTCATGGGGCAAATAAATCTAGTGAATATTGACAGCACTGGGGAAAACTACTTGACTAAAAATAATTCTTTTGTGTGGAAGTAAAGGTGGCACCATCACCGCAGGAATCTGGAGATGCATATTGTATGAAGAGACCATTTCAAAGTGTCTTTTTCCATTGACATTTTAAAGAAATATTTTTAACCTGCTCTTGTAGAATCTAGTATTCATGCTTCATCATCAACCACTGCAACAACAGGTTGAAGTTGAACATTATCAATCTGGTGACTCAAACATGGATAGGGACTACTTCTGTTGGCTGCATGAAGCAAATGTGGTTAGAAACAAACAGATAATAATGACATTTGTGAGCAGATATTGAACTAATTACTGGGGAGGGGGAAGTGGAGCTTGAAAAAGATGCTGTCATAGATTTATTGAACCCCTACAATGTGTAAACTTCCTGGACAGACTCAAAGGTAATAATTTGGTAGGGAATTTAATTTCTATACTTCGAGTTCAAACAAGGGGTGGGGATTCATTGAATGAAGCACAGAAGAATCCCATATAACCCAAGGGCAGAAAACAAAGTATAAGTCAGCTTAAGAACTGGAAAATTACTAGGAACAAAATCAACAGCTCTATATAGCCTCAGTCTCTCTGTGCACTCAGTCTATAGTCTTTGTTCTGTAACACTGGCTGGCACATAATTTGGCCTTGTAATGGTACTGATTCCAGCCTTGGCTTCACACAAATTGTTATGTCAGGGGAGAATGTGTCACAGTCTCTCAGTTTAAATTCTCTCTTCAGAGAAAATCCAATGATTGGTGGACAAAAAATAGACTGGAGGACTTTGGTCTAGGAGTCTCTCCTCCAGAGGGCAAGGGCTTACTTGCTTGTGTGCCTATATAGGATACGGGTGCTTGGTCCTTTGTACTATGGAAGGGCTAGGTTTTTAAGAAGAGATGTGGATGAGCTAGACCATTGAATATGTCTAGTTTACTTAACCTTGGAAAACATGTTTAGATGAGACAAGAAGGTGAAAAATGGCAAGGAGATATATGCTAATTGCTAAACAACAGATAACATCCTCTGGGATGCAGATGTGAATTTAATCTTGGATTTGGAAAGGAAAAATCAAATACAGATAGAAACAGTAATAGAGCATTTTGGACAGAAGAAATGGTATCTGGTCATATAGATGGTAGTGAATCAAGAATCTTAATGGAAGGGTGATTCATTTAATTAAAAATATTTTTGGAGAAGTTTCTTTGTTCCACACAATATATGAATATCACATTTGTTTGAAATATTTATTGAGCATCTACTGTGTGTCAGGCATCATTCCAGGTGCTAGAAATGCAGGAGCAAAACAAAGCCTTTTTCTCCGAAGTCTTATATTTTAGTAAAGGAAGACAGAATGAAATAATTTTCCAGGTGCTACTGAGTGGTAGATAATGATTAGTTAATAAACAATTAACATAAGTGTGAATAAACAGTTTTACTTCCTCCATGAAGCTGAACCTTAATTACTTCTAGAAATCTGGGTTTGTATCTTCATTTTCTTTTTATAGATTAGAGAGGATGACATTTTCTGAAAATTCCAGTAAGAAAAAAAAAAAAAAACTTTTAATAATCTTGTTAGGGTCATGACTATTCCTTCTCTCTCTCAAACCAAACACTGTAGTCAGAAGAATAAGGTTCAAGTATCTAACTCTCTGTAGTGTCTACAGTCATGTGCGTGTCTCTCAATTACTTGTTGTGGCCTGGGAGATTTTGCTAGCTCATCCAACTTTACTAAATCTTCTAAATGCTGGAGTACTCCATGATTCAGTCCTGGGGCCCCCCTCTAATTTCCAGTTACATTTTCCCCATATGTAATGTCATTCAGTTTGAGGGTTTTTAATAATGTCTTGATGTTGCTGACTCCAGAGCTTCTTACCCATCCTTTTATGTCACGCTCGTGTATCCTTTAACTCTATTACTTTTGGGACATCTTAAACATGGGTCCAAAGTTGTACTCTTGGGATAACTACCACATCTGTTTCATCATTTTTTTCCTCCCAGCATAAATAAGCTGTCACAATTTCCACCCTAATAGCTTGGCAAAATTAAGGATATAGCCTTGGTTTCTACTCTATGTGATCTTTCTACCCACCACCAATCCACTAGGAAGTCTTATTTCCTATACCTTCAAAGTATACCTTGAATTCATCAACTGCTATCTAACACTAATGCCCCATCCTATGCAAAGCCACAGTCATTTCTAAAATGGGATATTGCTACAACTATCTAATTGTTCCCTCTGACTGATGACAGAAGAATCATCAGGTCATATCATTTCTGTATTTTCAATTTGCCATCATTTTCCTATGACACTCAGAATGAAATCCAAATCCTTTACCCAGGTTTACAAAGATTGACAGCATTTCTGTTAGGTACACAGTATTGATCAGGAAGGAACATTACTGTATTGGACAAGGAAAACTCATCAACATGAGTTAGTAGAAAAAACAAAAAGTAGATTCATAGGAAAATGGACTCTTCTACAACCTGTTGTAAAAGAGCTAAAAAATAATAAGAAATTGCAGAATGTTTACATTCCTCTCACCACAGAGTGCAGATTGACCAATTAAATCTGGGTTATCTGCAAAGGTTGAACTGCTCATGCTCCACATCTCGTTGCCTTGGTGATGGAGTACCTGCATAATGATATTTCTGCAAGAAAGAGAAAAGCCACATGCAAATTCGAGGTGGATCAAAACATGGTCTATTTAGCTACACTTTAGAGGAAGATATATGGAAAAGTTCATAGAGGTTCTGCATCCAAAAAAAAATAGATAAAGAGGGAAATAATGTAATTTATAGATTAACTGGGGCTTTAACAGCCCTACCACTGACCTTAGTCATAGGTACTACATACACACTAAAATTTTTGAGCATCTCTGTTGCAATTCTGTTCCTTTCTGATCTATTGCTAAATGAAATTAAACCTTGGGAAACAGTACCCAAGCTTGTATATCTTTGTTTATGAGCTTGTATATCTTTCAGATTCCATTGCTTACCCTTTTCAGGATAACAATATCATGTTTTCTTCAAAGCAGGCCACTACTGAATATAAAAAGGGCTGCTATTAAAATTACATTAAGATAACAGGTACAAAATTGGATCATCCTGGGGAAAAAAGGATACACATATGGTCCCCTGGTTATTCTTCGCTTTGGTTACTATGCTTCAAGCACACTTGCTTTCGTCTGATTCTTCAGACATATATTCATTCCTATCTTGGGTACTTGCAGCAACGGTTCCATTCTCTTTGAACACTCTTCTTCCAGACTGTACACTGAAAGAAGCTTTTTGACATTTGTGCCTCAGTTTAAAGTCACCTTTAAAAAAGGCCCTCACTTTAGTTTCCGTGGCTGCATGCTAAGTCCATTCAGTCATCTGACTCTTTTTGACCCTATGAACTGTAGCCCACCAGGCTCCTCTGTCCATGGGATTCTCCAGACAAGAATACTGAGGTGGGTTGCCATGACCTCTTCCAGGGGATATCCCTGACCCAGGGATTAAATCTGCATATCCTGTAACTCCTGCATTGCAGCCAGATTCTTTACTGTTGGCCACTTGGAAAGCCCTCACTTTATCCCAAACTAAAATATATTGAGTCATTCTTCACATCAATTTTTCTGTGATAGGCTTATCATATATTGATTTTTTTCATATTTCTTTTCTAGTTTGGTGAATATATCTCCAAACTACAGAACAAATTCCTTAAGGGAACAGTCCCACAAGGGTAAGCTACCAGAATAGTAGGCTCTTAATTAATGTTTGTAGGATTAATGACAGAGAAGGCAATGGCACCCCACTCCAGTACTCTTGCCTGGAAAATCCCATGGGTGGAGGAGCCTGGTAGGCTGCAGTCCATGGAGTCGCTAAGAGTCGGACACGACTGAGCGACTTCACTTTCACTTTTTCCCTTTCATGCACTGGAGAAGGAAATGGCAACCCACTCCAGTGTTCCTGCCTGGAGAATCCCAGGGGCAGGAGAGCCCGGTGGGCTGACGTCTATGGGGTCACACAGAGTCGGACACGACTGAAGTGACTTAGCAGCAGCAGCAGCAGGATTAATGAATGAATAAATAAAACCAAGTAGATATCATGTCGAGTTATATTTAAAATGATTATTTATAATTGGTTCATGGTTCTTAGGTTTAGTACTCATATATCAGTTTATGCTGCAAATCTCTATTCCTTTCCTGGTTTTTGATATTATGGCAGTATTTTGTTATTGTTGTTGTTTATATTTTCCCTGAATTTATCTTAAGTATTTGTTTCCAAGGAAGAACATGTTTTTCATCTTTTTCATACCTTGCATGTTTTTTATTTTCCTCCCAGAAGAAATAAAGCTTCGGTTCAATTCAGTTCAGTCGCTCAGTCATGTCCGACTCTTTGCGACCTCATGAAATTGCAGCATGCCAGGCCTCCCTGTCCATCACCAACTCCCGCAGTTCACTCAGACTCACGTCCATCGAGTCAGTGATGCCATCCAGCCATCTCATCCTCTGTCGTTCCCTTCTCCTCCTGCCCCCAATCCCTCCCAGCATCAGAGTCTTTTCCAATGAGTCAACTCTTCCCATGAGGTGGCCAAAGTACTGGAGTTTCAGCTTTAGCATCATTCCTTCCAAAGAAATCCCAGGGCTGATCTCCTTCCGAATGAACTGGTTGGATCTCCTTGCAGTCCAAGGGACTCTCAAGAGTCTTCTCCAACACCACAGTTCAAAAGCATCAATTCTTCAGTGCTCAGCCTTCTTCACAGTCTAACTCTCACAACCATACATGACCACAGGAAAAACCATAGCCTTGACTAGACGGACCTTTGTTGGCAAAGTGATGTCTTTGCTTTTGAACATGCTATCTAGGTTGGACATAACTTTCCTTCCAAGGAGTAAGCGTCTTTTAATTTCATGGCTGCAGTCACCATCTGCAGTGATTTTGGAGCCCCCCTTTCCACTGTTTCCCCATCTATTTCCCATGAAATGATGGGACCGGATGCCATGATCTTCATTTTCTGAATCTTAAGCTTTAAGCCAACTTTTTCACTCTCCACTTTCACCTTCATCAAGAGGCTTTTTAGTTCCTCTTCACTTTCTGCCATAAGGGTGCTGTCATCTGCATATCTGAGGTTATTTATATTTCTCCCGGCAATCTTGATTCCAGCTTTTGCTTCCTCCAGCCCAGCATTTCTCATGATGTACTCTGCATATAAGTTAAATGAACAGGGTGACAATATACAGCCTTGACATACTCCTTTTCCTATTTGGAACCAGTCTGTTGTTCCATGTCCAGTTCTAACTGTTGCTTCCTGACCTGCATAGAGATTTCTCAAGAGGCAGGTCAGGTGGTCTGGTATTCCCATCTCTTTCAGAATTTTCCACAGTTTATTGTGATCCACACGGTCAAAGGCTTTGGCATAGTCAATAAAGCAGAAATAAAGCTTAGTTGAGTATAAAAACTCAGTAGGGTTCATTGTCTTCTTTTCTTGTTTTTATTAATTTTTACTGAAGTATAGTTGCTTTTCAAAGTGTTCCATTGTATTAGGAATTTAAATTTATGGAGATAAAGGCTTCATTCTTTGGTAAACTCAGTTTTTCTTCCACAGTATATAATTCTCCCCATTCTCATTCTTGTTCCGCAATCTGAGTGGTTGCAGGTGAATGTCTTTTTTCTTGATTTTCAACATAATCTTGTGTAGACTCTTTCTAGGTGTTTGTCTTAGTTTTGGCTGTGGCAACAAGAAACCATCTAAGCCTGGGTGACTAATAAGCAACGTGATTTTACTTCTCAGAGTTCTGTAGGTTGGGAAGTCCAAGGTCAAGGTGCCAGTAGAGTTGGTGTCTGATGAGGGCCTGCTTCCTGGTCCATATCTCCCATAGATGCGCCAATGGCAGAAAGGGTAAGGGAGCTCTCTGCACCTCTTGTAACAGGGCACCAATCCCACTTACGTGGGATCTGTCCTCATGATCTCCTTACCTTCCCCAAACCTCATCTCCTAAATCACACTGGGGGTTAGGATTTTGACATATCAACTGAGAGAAAGGAGCATAGCTATTCAGTCTACAGCAGTATTGCTTATTTTAAATTACTCTCTTGATGGGTACCTGTGATTTAGATAGTCCTTTTCAGCTCAAAAAAAAGTTTCATTCTATTATACTCTATCATTCAAGTTTTTTTGTGAATGTCTTCTATTCTCCTCTTTTGAAACACACATTTTTCATCTACTGAGAATCTATTCTTTGTTCCTCCATTACTACACCTTTGTTTTCTAGTGCCATTTTTCTTATATTCACTTATGTATTTAGTATTTGTCTCCTTTATTTTGTGGAAGCTCTGTAAGCTTGCTATTCACACCATTATTTTCCTGTAGTGTTGATTCTGGACATTCCATTTCCAATGCTCATTTTAATCTTGGGAGTGAATTTCAATCTTTTTGTATTTCCTTTGTATAAAACTCTCTCCTGTGTTATTATCTCCTGTGTCTAAACTAGGTTCTTTACTATAAATCACATCATATTGTCCAAATCTTCATTCTTTTATTCAAATTTTGTTATTGTTAGCAGAAATACTTAAATATATATGATGATGCTTTGTACAGTAAATATTTTTCAAACTATGTTCTTTCTTTGCTTCTCAGTGCTACCATCACTTCTTTCAACACAGTGTATTCCAACCTGGAATATCAACCAAAAATACTACAATGATAGTAACAGAAATTAGAGTAGGGAAACAGAGAAACTGGAATAAAGGAGAAAGAAGAAAGACCAAGGATTTGGAAATCTCTGAATTTACAGATTTACTTTTAAGAGTTTAGAAGCACTGTGGAGATATTTAAAACCCCTTTTCAAATGATGTCACTCTGGTTAAATACGACTGAAAGGCATGCAATGAAAGCAGGAAAAATGGAGCAGAAGCTCCACAGTTTCTGGAATTGTGGAGGGACAGGAGAAGTGAAAGCCATTGTAGACTCTTCCAAGAGTTATCCAAAATCAAGTTTATTGAGTTGGAGCAGAGTTCTTTGTTCCTGGTGGCCTCAACCATACGGGGAAAGAAGAAGATGAGGTCATATTCGAAACAGGGTGGGAGTGAGATGGATATTTAGGGATCAAGAAAGTCTCCTGCAGACTGCTGTTTCCAGGAAGTTCAGGTAAGGCGGCACTTTAATTTTCATTTCAAGGAAACATTCATTAATTGATAATCGATGCACTTTGTCCTGAATATTTTTTACTCCAGCTTAAAGTGCTTCACAATAGACATCATACCTTAATATCTACGGATGAGATTTAAAAGTAATTTTATCCATCTCCCCAATAGCTTTCCAATAGCTATGGGTAAGTTTAATATCTACTACATAATTTGTTATAACTCTTAGTGGTCATAATTTAGGTTATATAAACTCTCTTGTTTGTTTTGTTAAATAATTCATCCAAATGATGTTCATTCAACAAAAAAATGTGAAGTGATGAGTTGTTGCTATCAGAGAACTTCTGTGCTAAGTGCCTTGGAGACACAAACAGAGATTCTTGTTTCCGAGAGTTCAGAGCCTATTAAAGAAGGTCATACAAGCGTAATCATACAGGACAATGTGTGACTCTAAAATTACAAGTAACACATCCCATGCAACAATTGTACTCATCCTATATCCCATACAACAATTTATGAATTTCCCAGAATATAACTGGCCTTCTTTAAATAGTGGCAGACATTTTGCCTTTTTGTTTTTGCCTGAGGAATTCATGTCAGCTCTTTTAAGGTTAGAAGATAGATTTTGTATTAATATTTTTACTTTTTCCAAACTAGCAAAGGGTATGAACAGGATTGCTTATTAGGTATCTGCTTATGGATTTACTGATCTTGCAGCATATGGGGGACTTTCTAGAGGAGATCATTCCTACAGCACTGGAAGTCCTCTAAAAAGTCTGTGGGTTAATACACCAGTGAACATGAGCTAAAAATCTTGAAAATACGATTAAATATCTTGCCTTTGCTATTTTAAAATGTTAAGCTTCATGTGAAGGTTTTAATCATATGGTGGGAAAAGGAGAAAATATATGAACCAATTGCCTTAGATATGAGATCTAAACATCACATTTAGATAAAAGGCTTGATGTTTCTGCTATTGCTAATTATAAGGATGGTTACTGGGATGGTTTTGACAGCAGGGATGATGAATCAGGTGACGGCAACCATGATGATGTGATGTTAGTATGGTGCTAGTGCTATAATGGATGACTATGGTGCAGCAATGTGAACAGTGATGAGGTGCTGCTGATGGAAGATCCTGGTGAGGTGGCAAGGATGATTGTGATAAGGCTACTGATGAAGTGATTAAATAATGACAGAGACATTGTAAAGGGGACTTCAATAGCTGATGACAATGAGAATGAGGAGGGTGATGAATACTGTGAATGTGAAGCTCCAGAACTTATACATGGAGAGACAAAGTGAGCTCTCCATCTCATCTATGTGCTCTTTTTAACCAGTAGAAAAAAATAATGAATAGAGAAATATAATCAATGCATTGAGCACAAATAAATACTTGGGACTTTTGTATAGTTCTTGAATCCAAAAAGGAATAAAAGTGAATCACTTGCTAAACAAGAAGTTTGCACACTGAGAATTGAAATTAATTTGCGATGAAAAAAAAAAACAAGCCATTTGTTTCACGTTTGCAATTTTGAACAATGATTCTTTGCACAAAGAATTTCAGAAATTTAGAGAGGCCTGTAGTTAATTTAGCTATGTTAATTTAACTAACCCTCCAACTTTTTAGCTGAATTGAGAAACTGAAAAAAAGTGACATACTCTTGTTACCGAAAGTTGGGGTCCGCCTGCTCACAACCCCAAAGCAAATTAAGTGGTCAGGCTGGTGGAAAGGAAAGTTTGCTTTATTTAAGATGTCAGCAACTAGTGGGGAGGGCGGACAACTGTCCATATGTTGACTCCCCCCACTGACACCAGTGGAACAAGAGGTTTTATAGGCAGAAGGGGGTTCCTACATGCAGAAATAGCACAGTCATCTCTGACAGTCATCTTCAAATTGGTCATTGGTGGTCTGACCAGCTTCATCTTGATTGTTTCAAATGTAGTTAATCTTCAGTTCCAGGGTTGGTTTGTTTGCATTTCTTTGAAGCCAGTTCTCTCCTTATGTAGTAGGAATAGTCTGGTCATCATGTAGTTAACTTTTCCATCTAGGGTTTTCGTATCTGTAAGACAGCTCAGGGGATACAGCTCAGAATATTATCTATAGTTCTTGAAAAAGAACTAAAGGTCCTTGACTATGTTTAATAAGTACATTATTATTATTTGGTCTCCTTTGACTGTTTTCGTTTGGTTTTGCATGTTCTCACTTCTCTGATTAAACTTATCCTTTGACTAAAGTTTTTCACAGACAAAAGGCAGGCAGAGGACGTGAGGGGTGGCAAGGACCATAAGGCTTGCTCTGTTTCACATTTAGGTCTATCGTAATCTTAAGGCATTGTTTTTGTAAACTAAAGGAACTTATAGATAATTACCTTAAGAGTTCATTCAATGTGTAAAAAAAGATACCACAACTTCTTGAGCACCCAGCTGTCACTTGAAATTGTTCAAGGGCTATAAGAAATAAAAATGCATATTGAGAGAGACCAACAATGTAAGTACAGAGTCAACTTCTTCACTAAACTTGCTTTCTTCACTAAACTGGCATTACTGAATGAATCTTGACTGAATGACGACTCTGCCCCCAGCACTTCTGTAGACACTTAAGAAATAAAGACATGAGTGTAAAAGAATTCCTTAAAACAGGTGAGATAAATTTGAGGAAAAGAAACAAGACACATACTATATATCATAATGAAAGTGCTTTGGATTAAGAATCAAATAAAATTTTTTTGTTGTTGTTCTTACCAATCATGAGGATGTTTATAACAATTCCTCAGTTTTCTTATTTAGACAATGCATATAAAAATTCTTGCCCTGCCTGGACATGAGGTTATATCAATTTCAAGTAAGATTACCTATGAGCAAGTTCTTTATGCATTTTATTTTATTTATTTTTTTTAATTATTTTTTTCTTCGGGCGGGGCCCCCACAGGCCCCGCCCGCTCCCTTGGCCCCGCCCCTGCACGTGACCCACCCCCGGCTCACGGGGTCTCTCTTTATGCATTTTAAAACACTGCAATCTTTAGGAACTACTGATCGAAAGTAGTCTGCCTGCAATTCAGGACACTCAGGTTCAAATGTGGGGTTGGGAGGATCCACTGGAGAAGGGAATGGCAACTCACTCCAGTATTCTTGCCTGGGAAATCCAATGGACAGAGGAATGTGGTGGGCTAGAGTTCATGAGGTTGCAAAGAGTTGGACACAATTGAGCGACTAACACACATGAGGATAAAAAGTAATTCTTTTTCCCCAAACTTCAACCTTCTGAGGAATCATTTTCTTTTAAATCAAGTCTTTGTCTCCTTTTACCACTATATTCTTTCCTCCACTGGGAAGTTGTGGAAGTATGAATATGAGTATGAAGTTACTCATAAACTTGGGGGGAATAAGTTTGTCTGGTCAGATCAGGTCTGCCCTTTGTTTTTAGAGCAAATATTCACAAAGAACATGAGTTTATCACTTCATGCCGTGACTTCTCCCTGGGAAAGTTGGACATGTCTCCCTCAGTACAGCGCTAGCTTGGACTGGACACAGAGGTGTCCACTTCTTAGACTGAGTGCTAACAGGACTACTTGCCATCAGAGTAAAGACACATACTTGGGCTCAGCTTTCATCAGGTGTGAACATGCTACTTGGGCATTCATATTGAATTTTTGATGTTATCCTGATTTTTGATTGTAGAAAAATCCCAGAATTCACTATGAGTTACATTTTAATTAATATATTATAAGCTATGTTTCTTAATCCAAATAATTCTGCTTATATTTTATCTAAAATATATTGTATAATTGTACAGTGTAAGTATCGTCCCCTTCATAAGGAATTATCCAATAGATTCAGATGGTGCTCTTTTCTGTAGGAGATGAGTGGTAATGTTTGTGTCATGTATTAGCCAGTATAGCAGTTACACTAAGTTAGGGTACTAAATAAGAAATTGCTCTGAAATATATTTCCTTGACTCTATCTATGCAAATTAGCACATTATGCAATACATGTATAGCCCAATTATCAAATTTGGAGATCTTTGAGCTTAATAGAAGTTCACTGTCCTTCTAAAAAGACTCTTCCTCCCCATCAGTTAAGGTCTAATCACTATCCTAAAGCAGGTTCCTGACCTCCCTATGTGTGTCCCAATGACCCTGATGATCTGCAAAGTGGGCTAGGATCCTGTGGAACGATGTTACTAGGGATACAAGTAAATTCAAAGCAATAAAACCAATTTAATTGCATTACTTCCATGTTTCAAGAATAGGCCTGGGGAAACAGAGATAAATAAGCCACGGAATTGACTCCAACGAATCCACCAGCCTAAAATATGAGGGCAAAGGGCAACAAATGATTATAGTCATTTTAATAAATACAATGATAACTATGCAGAAGCTACATGGGGCACATCAAAAAGAACGATTGATCCAAAAGGGTCCATATATTGGACAGAAGAAAAAGAAGTCATTAGAAATCAGTGTAATAATAAGTGCAGATTCTTGCACTGGATAAAACAATCTGCTATTTTTAGAGTCACATATAATTTGGTATTGCTAAAATATAAAGAGAAAGACAATGGATTTGGAAAGAAAATAAGGGTCCATGTTATGAAAGGTTTTTTCTGTGATACTAAAAAACTTGCAATTTATTCCATAATGGTGCAATGTCCATTGAGTAATTTTTAAAAATAGGATTTATGTTATATTTCCAGTGTAGAAAGATCATAGGTAAGGTAGCATAGTGAATGGCTTGACTGGGGTAGAGGCTCTCAGTGGTAGTGGTTTAGTCAGTAAGTTATGTCTGACTCTTGCGACCCCATGGACTGTAGCCTGCCAGTCTCCTCTGTCCATGGATTTCCCAGGCAAGAATACTGTAGTGGGTTGCCATTTCCTTCTCCAGAGGATCTTCCCAACCCAGGGTTTGAACCTGGGTCTCCTGCATTGCAGTGGATTCTTTACCAACTAAGCCATGAGGAAAGCCCTGAGTAGGAATACCAGCTATATGACTGTTAAAATATACCAGGTGAGAACTGTCTATGGTTCTTCTTAGAGAAGTTTAAATCAGGAGCCAAATAGTTGAAGCAAAGTTTGAACTGAGAAAAAAGTTATAATGAATTATGAGTAATGAATCTCTGCCCAAATGGCATCTCCATATGCCCCTATTTGTACTTAGTTTTAAATGAATAATAACTCTATTTTACTTGTTTGCATTTTTAAAATATGGGTGAGAAGAGAAAAATGAAAAATCACCTAATGATTCTTCGTAATGGGTTTGAGGCTGGGCTTGGAAACCAAACTGAACAAGAAGAAAAAGTAGCTAATGAAATACAAATGGAGTTCCCCTGCAAAGACTCAATCAAGGAGCCAAATTATTGCAGTTCAAAAGCTGGTTTGTGATCATCTAACCCATGACTTATGGTCGTCTGACCTATAACTTGAGTTTATCCTAACAAGGAACCTTTAAACAAGAAACCCACCATACCATCAGCTTCTGGAAAGGACCTGAAAATGGTACTGTCTGTGCTGTATTGTCTATGCAGATGAGTTCCGAAAGACCTCATGCTACTTTCTGTCCTGAATCAGACTTCCTGCTAGGCAGCTCTACACTTCCTGCCTCAGCCTTGACATTCATTGCTACCTTTTGAAGTATTTGTCATCCTCTACTACTTATGCAGTCATCCTCACAGTGCCCTGAGATGGCCTCTTATATCAATTAGAATTCACTCCCATAGTATTCTCCCACATAGTCATAACCCTACTCAGAGTCACTATCAGTCAGTTCAGTTCAGTTCAGTCACTCAGTTGTGTCCGACTCTCTGCGACCCCATGAATCGCAGCACGCCAGGCTTCCCTGTCCATCACCAACTCCCGGAGTTCACTCAGACTCACGTCCATTGAGTCAGTGATGCCATCCAGCCATCTCATCCTCTGTTGTCCCCTTCTCCTCCTGCCCCCAATCCCTCCCAGCATCAGAGTCTTTTCCAATGAGTCAGCTCTTCGCATGAGGTGGCCAAAGTACTGGAGTTTCAGCTTCAGCATCATTCTTTCCAATGAAATTGCACGGCTGATCTCCTTCAAAATGGACTGGTTGGATCTCCTTGCAGTCCAAGAGACTCTCACTATATTGCCACAATTCTATATAATACTATATGAGATTATTATAATAATTATTATAATGATACATCATATTTTACTGAAGACAATGTTTTGGGTTAGGCAACTCTGGTATAGATGAAAAAGCTCAAGTTTAGAATCAGAAAGCTGAGCACCAAAGAATTGATGCTTTTGAACTGTGGTGTTGGAGAAGACTCTTGAGAGTCCCTTGGACTGCAAGGAGATCCAACCAGTACATTCCGAAGGAAACCAGTCCTGAATATTCACTGGAGAGACTGATGCTGAAGCTGAAGCTCCAGTGCTTTGGCCACTTGGTGCGAAGAGCTGACTCATTGGAAAGGACCCTGGTGCTGGGGAAGATTGAGGGCAGGAGGAGAGGGGGACGGCAGAGGATGCGATGATTGAATGGCATCACCAACTCCATGGACATGAATTTGAGAAAGCCCCAGGGGTTGGTGATGGACAGGGAAGCCTGGCATGCTATAGTCCATGGGGTCGCAGAGTCAAACATGACTGAGCGACTGAACTGAACTGAACTTAGAATCAGAGTTATCTGAGGTTAGGTGTGAAACTAAAAGTGTTAGTTGCTCAGTCATGTCTGACTCTTTGCCACCCCATGGACTGTAGCCACCAGGCTCCTCTCTCCATGGAATTCCCCAGGTGAGAATACTGGTGTGGCTTGCCATTTCCTTCTTCAGGCGATCTTCCCAACCCAGGGACTGAACTAGAATCTCCTGCATTGCAGGAGGATTCTTTACCATGGTACCACACTAATTTTTTAAACTTTAGCTGTGTGATTTTGTACAGCCAATGCCACAGAGTCTATTTTTCACATGTGAAATAAGAATAGGAATATGTATCTCAGGGGAATGATGAGCGGGACATGGGGGTTTCCTGGGGAGTTTAGCATAGTATCTGGCATACTTTAGTCTTTTGTATGGTCATTTTACCTGAAACCTTTCTCCAGGGGGAATTTTTTTTTTGTTTTTGCCATGGCCCAGGGCATGTGGGATCTTACTTCTCTGGCCAGGGGTCTAATTCATACCTCTTACACTGGAAGCATGAAGTTTTAACCACTGGATCACCATGAAAATCCCTCTCCAGAAGAATTTTTTAAAATATTGGAAGCACTATGTTGAATGATAGGAAAATAAAGCATCTGAATTACCACAGTGTTTAATGTTATGCTAGATATTACTTTATATTTTAATAACTCACTCCCAGATATTTCCAAGATTTAAACAAAAACAGGAGTCTATTCCATGAATAGGATGACTGTGAAATTTAAATGTGATGAAAGAAAATATAATATGTGAAAAGTGTTCAATAAATATCAACTACAATTTTTGATATCTTCATTTTTTTCCAAGTCTCTACAAACAGTTCGCATGCTTAGAAATGTAATTGCTGACTGAAAACAGGTGGAGTCATTGGCTATAGGATTATGTCTTTCACATGATTCTTCATTTTTAGGACAATGGACACTTTCTTAAGGGAGTCACATCATCAAATCATATTTCAATGATGGGATTGGATTTTGAAAATATTTCTCTTTTTCCTCTAACTGCAGAGATAACTGGGAAAAAAGTAAGCACATCTATTTGTTCATAGAAATATACTTGAGTTTGTTATGATATTGCAACTGGCAATAAGGAAATGTGAATTTCAACCTAAAGAGCCCCTGAGAGACTATAAGAAAGGTAGGGATGACAGGGAAATGCAAGCAAAAGACGAACCCATCAGTTGCAAGCTCTTTTAAACCATTTTATGAACATGACATATTTCCCTCTTTTTTAAGATTGTGCTAATTTCCAAAATTGTGCTATTTTGGAAACATTAGGTGTCTCTCTTTCTTTCTCCTTTGAGCTCCTTGCAAACTCTTCTTTTTGATATCAAGTCTGTCTCAACTTCCTGTTATAGGAAACTGAAAACCAATGTATGGAAAATTCTGGCTATCAAAAAAAAAAAAAAAGAAGCTACTAATGGTCCCAGAACCTTCTCAACCCATAATGCTCAGAAAGATCATAAACAGGAAAGCGGCTTCAGTGACAGCAACTGACTCACCCTGTGCGCCTGGGACTTGTTTTGCAGTTCACCTAGCGGGTGCAATTATGTCGGTAAAGAAGGGGATGAAGAAATGACCTTTGAAGGCAGCTCTGGGGTGTAGGAGTTACGTGTGGAAACCTTATTAAAGATCGGAAGCAGAGCTTCTGAAAGAATAGTTCAAGTGTAAAATAGCACCTCTGGATAATTGTAGCACAATACAATAGTTTTGGCAGGGAAATTTGAAAAGAGGTACTAGATAAAATGTGAATTGAGACTCCACATTCGTACAGGAAGTTCATTTAACTTCCTGAGAATTTTCCCATTTGAAAATCCAAGAAGTTTGGCTGAGTTTTAATGAACTGCATTTGCTAATTTTTCTGTTATTTGTATTACATCAAGAAACTAAAATATTCATTTGAATTAAACAGTAAATGTTGTATGTGTGCTACATAAAATACACTGTGTTAGGCAACCTGGTGGAATAAAGGTGATCGGTCAATTGTTGGTAAGTATTACTTCACCTGCTTTTAACTTTATTTTGCAGGGTGTATAAGCATACAGTTTCCCTAATAAAATAAAAATATATTATCCAAATTATATTGAAAGAAAGGGAATTATTTTACCAATATCCCAGGAAATGTAACCATTTTTGTACATTAAATTTTACCTTGATCTTTCTGGCACATTCAAGGTAAAGTGTGAAATAGAAAGGATGATATTATTCTCCAACATGATGAGAAAAACAGTTTTTCAGTAGATATGAGCTTTTCTAGGAAATTCTTTCTTAAAAGATTTTACTATGTGTGGCCCTTAAGTAAGAACAGCAACAGATTCTCTGTTCTCAAAGTGGACACGATATAGTAGCTGGATTGCATGGGAGCTAAAAGCAAGTCTCTACACTAACTCCTCCATCAGGGTCTAACTCTAGCTCTACAGCTTGTAGCCAAGTTACCTGTGGTAAATTCAAGTTTTAAAACCTTAACTTTATCCTCTGTAAAATGTGATACTGCTACTACTACTATCTAAAATTTTTATAGTACTTACAATGTGCTAAGTTCTTTTCTAAATGTTTTCCATTTATTTATTCATTTTATCTTCACAACAATCTATGTGATCGGAATTATTATTTTTTAAATGGGGAAATTGAGGTACAGACTGATCAATTAGCTAAGATGTATCACACAGCTAGTAACTACTTTATGGACTTACTGTGAAATTTAAATGTGATGAAAGAAAATATAATATGTGAAAAGTGTTCAGTAAATATCAACTACAATTTTGAATAGTATTGAAGAGAAAACTAAAAATACATTAAACTATAATGTGACATAATACAATAATACAAATATACTATGTACTCTGGTTCCAAATGTATTGAAGCTAGTTGAGAAAGAGATTATACTGCTCATAATAATTCTTGAGAAAGTGATAGAACCTAAGATTCTTTAAAATTTGAGTTGAATTTTGAAAGGTAAGCCAAGGTGATCATTGTAAGGAAGGAGAACAGAAAAGATCCAGCCTCATGTTGCAAAATCACAGCAGGTTTTCCAGTGAAATAATGGCATAAAATATAAGGATAAGAATATATTTCATGAAAAAATAGATGACCTGGAACACCAGGGATCAGAGAAGGCAATGGCACCCAACTCCAGTACTCTTGCCTGGAAAATCCCATGGACTGAGGAGCCTGGTAGGCTGCAGTCCATGAGGTCTCTGAGAGTCGGACACCACTGAGCGACTTCCCTTTCACTTTTCACTTTCATGCATTGGAGAAGGAAATGGCAACCCACTCCAGTATTCTTGCCTGGAGAATCCCAGGGACGGGGGAGCCTGGTGGGCTGCCATCTATGGGGTTGCACAGAGTCGGACACGACTGAAGTGACTTAGCAGCAGTAGCAGTGACACAGGGATAACCTAAGAATATTAATCTATTACAGCATGTAACGATTTTTTTTAGCAGGAATTTGATAGATGTATATGTGGATAGAAGAAGGGTAATACAGACAGGCTGAAGACTGAATTTCTCAAGGCCTAGCTTGGAGCCCTCTGATATTGTTTTTCTTTCTTTCATTGTTTCTGTTTTGCTTTTTTATTCATGATATTCATTTACTTTTTCACTTGTATTAGTTAGAATTCCATAGAACATAGATGTTATACTAAAGTGAACAATGGGGGAGGATTTAATAAAAGGACTATTTATTAAGGTGTGGGGAGGGTTAAGAGAAATTAATAAGGAATTGTGCAGTACCCCAAGCCTAGCTACAACAGAAAGCATGTGTTATATCTAGGCCTAAATAATCAAGAGTAATGAATGTTTCCCGAGCCTGGTACAAATAACTGGAGTTGAGGACTGTCAACAGGAACCATGGACATCCACGAAGACCACCTTTAATCTCTAGAAGGGCGGGAGCTGAGAGAACAAACAGCTCAACCTGGGTTCTCTCCCCCTCACCAAGCTCACTGAGCTGAGCTTGCAGGCAGACAACAAACAGCCTGTACACGGAGTCCATAAACATGAGTGTGGGGACACAAATCAAGGTAAAAAATAGGTGAGACATGGATTTGGCAAGGAAACCAGAAAATACCTAGCACAATGATAAACCTCAAAATCAAATTGATGTCCATTTTTGGGAATGGAAATGGCCATCAAGATTACAGCAGTTTTAAAGCTGGAATAGACCCTAAAAATGATCTACTTTACATTTTTCCCTGCTCTTTCTCTCATCTAAGAAAATCAAGGCACAGGTCCTTCTGAAGATTACATGGTCTATCAATCAAAATTCAA
Source organism: Bison bison bison (assembly GCF_000754665.1). Classification (NCBI taxonomy): domain Eukaryota; kingdom Metazoa; phylum Chordata; class Mammalia; order Artiodactyla; family Bovidae; genus Bison; species Bison bison. Next base: position 3,613,411 of record NW_011495081.1, on the reverse strand, counting down.
TTCAAGGAACAAAAAGAACTCTAGGTATTTCCCGCTGAAAGTGATTTTGTATGGAGAATTGGGTTTTCAGTTAAATGGTTAGAGATGCTGGAGGAGAAGGAGTTCAGGAATCACTGTGGGACTGTGTGTGACATCAAGTATAGTCAGCTATGGATGGTGTCCAGAGCCACCTCCACCATTGACTCTCATCATTCATGAAGCAAACTGCGATCCTAGCTGCTAGAATTGCTTCCCAAGATTCCTATCTCTTTAATTCTGGTTCTAGATTGTAACTGAAAAGAATATTGCTCCTGTCTCACCATCATGTTCTAAATTTCAAGCAAGCATATATAACTAGTATAAACTCATTCCCATCCAGAACCATAATTACAAGAGAAACTTAGAAAGGCAGATTTTCCTTCTCCAGACTTAGACACCCAAGAGGAGACCTAGAAGGAGAATGGATCTGAATGCCATTCTACTATCCCCAGCAGTCACAGCTTGGACATGGTAGAGTTGAACTACATACAGTATCTCCACAAATGGAATTCCTAGATTCCAGAGAATGCAGAAATAAACCAATGTTGTTGTTGAGTCGCCAAGTCATGTCTGACTCTTCATGACCCCATGGACTGCAGCAAGCCAGGCTTCTCTCTCCCTCACCATCTCCCAGAGTTTGCCCAAGTTTGTGTCCATTGCATTGGTGATGCCATCCAGCCTTCTTATCCTCTGTTGCTCTCTTCTCCTTCTGGCTTCAATCTTTCCCAACAACAGGGTATTTTCTAATGAGTGGGCTCTTTGCATCAGGTAGCCAAAATGTTGGAGCTTCAGCTTCAGCATCAGTCCTTCCAATGAGTATTCAAGGCTAACTTCCTTTATGACTGACTGGTTTGATCTCCTTTCTGTCTAAGGGACTCTCAAGAGTCTTCTCAGCACTACAGTTCAAAAGCATCAGTTCTTCAGTGCTCTGTTTTCTTTATGGTCTAGCTCTCACAACCATATGTGACTACTGGAAACACCATAACCTTGACTATACAGAACTTTGTGGGCAAAATGATGTCTTTGCTTCTTAACACACTGTCTAGGTTGGTCATAGCTTTCCTGCCAAGAAGCAATTGTCTTCTAATTTCATGGCTGCAGTCAATTCCAGAAAAACACCTACTTCTGTTTCATTGACTATGCTAAAGCCTTTGACTGTGTGGATCATAACAAAAACTAAGCCAATATAAGCATTATTAAATGATATTTCAAAGGATAACTCTTTCAAGGGTATCTTAATTTATTAATAAAATGTTGAGTATTCTATAAAAGTCTAGAATAAAACTTTTTCAGAGAAGGCTGTCAGGAGATTATATTACACATCATGGAACTTTAGTTTCTGTGCCAGAAAACTCAATGCAGAGACAAAGGAATCATTAAGTGCTGTGAGAGTGTGGACCACAGCTAGGGTTAGACGTCCCAAGCTGAATTTTAATGCAGTGCTAAGCACCTATGTTATCTAATTCTCATGAAAATTCTATCAAGCGTGTGTTATTATCCTCATTTTATCTATCAGGAAAGTGAAACTCAGAGAAATAAAGTAGTTTACCTCAACTAACACAGTTGATAAGGGATAGAGTTAGGAATGAAGCCTAGTTTTGTCTGATGCCACACGGAGCATTTTACAATTTTTTTCTAGTTTCTGAAGAACTTTGTTTTCTGTCAGTTTCTGCTATCCAAAAGGCATTGAGCAATTAAAAACCTGTGATAAGTGTTACATCAAAGATGTTCCAAGAATTTGACCAGCGTTCACATCATTAAAGTGCTCCTCTTTTCAAGCTGGTTTGCTAGGGAGACTTCATCCCCATTTTCACTCCCCTCCCACCTCAGCCAAAGCACTTCCATTTTAAATGAGATGGGATTTTTCTCTTTTACTTGTTCTTTCTCATAAGTTAATAATTAGATATTGGTTTCAACATTTAAATGAGAAGATTTTGAAATCCACCCACATGCTTCACTTTTAATTTTATTGTGAGGGGTTGTAGAATTGGAAAATGAAAGAAATGATATTTACAGATGTTATGTATAAGAGCCCCAAGCAGTCAGGCTGTCCCCTTTCGGGCAGAGTGGCAGGTTAGTGGGGGTGTTAAGTGAATGGGTAAAATTGAATTTGATAGAATTTCTGTTAACATTATAGGATTCAATCTCCAATGCCAAGCCAAGTAAACCACCCACACTATTTAATGTTTTGCATCTGTTCAACTCTACAACTTTGAAAACAGTGACACTCGATGTATAAAAAAGTGTTTAATATATTAATATGAGTTAGCAATAATCTAACAGTGGAGAGGAATCTTAAAGTCATGTTAGCAATAATCCTGACTACATTAATTTTATAACTACTACTATACTAATGACAAATACTTTTCCCTAAACTTTAAATACTATATTTCTCTTTTATTACCTTTCTGTACAGTCTTGATATTTTGCTTTTATTTCTATGCTTTTATTGTTTATATTTCTTTTATTATAATCCTCTCAGATATTTTGAAAGAACCCTGAAAATTATAAATGATTTATAATGTATTTTAAATGGTGATAGTCTATAAACAAAATTTGTAATAATAAAGGTAAGGCTGTAGTTAGAGAAATATTAACTCTACAAATTGTAAATAAAAGTTGTAATGGGATATTTTATAACTAGAAGCTGAACATATTATTTTGGCACATCTACTTCTCTGAATGAGCTTTTTATTTTAGAACAGTTTTTAGATTTACACACAAATTACAAAGATAGTATAAAGAGTTTCCATATAATAAAGTGAAAGTGAAAGTGGTAATCATTCAATTATGTCTGACTGTTTGTGACCCCACATACTGTAGCCGTCCAGGCTCCTCTGTCCATGGAATTTCCCAGGCTAGAATGCTGGAATGGGTAGCCATTCCCTTCTCCAGGGGATCTTACCAACCCAGGTACTGAACCAGAGTCTCTTTCATGGCAGGCAGATTCTTTACCCTCTGAGTTACCAGGGAAGCCCTTCCATATAATAAACTGGATCCAATTTCCTCTATTATTAATATCTTCCATTAGTATAGTACTTTTATTATCATTAATGAATCAGTTGATGCACTGTTATTAACTAACATCTTTATTCAGATATTATTAGTTTTTACCTGGTATCTTTTTTTCTATTCCAAGGTTGATGGACCATGTTACATTAAATCTCATGTCTTTTTAGGCTCCCCTTGGCTGTGAGTTGGAGAAGGAAATGGAGAAGGAAATGACAACCCACTCCAGTACTTTGGTCTGGAAAATTCCATGTAAAGTATAGTCTATGGGGTCGCAAAGAGTCGGACACGACTGAATGACTTTCACACTGGCTATGAATTAGGACAGTTAATTTTCAACCACAGATAAATGATTAGTTTCTTTTGAGACCACAGGGGAATCAAATAGCAAAGTATTCTCAAGAGTTATAAAGAAAAATGCAGCCTAGCTCTGATGCTTCTAACTTTTGCTTTCACTGATTGAATCCAGATAAAGCTGGCCTCTACCTGTGTGGGTTCCTTTGATTTACAGTTGAGGCTTCAGGGCATTGGAACTCAACTCTGCTTGCACATTAGTATTATCAAGGAAACTTTGAAAAACAGTAATGCCTAGGTTGCACCCCAGACAAATTAAATGAGAATCTTTTAATGAGTGACCCAGGAAATTCATCTGTGTATTTCACAGCTTCCCAGTTATGCCCCTGTGCAGTCAGGGTGGAGAACTGCTTTAGGGGTTGAGTCTTCTCAAGTTACAAAACTTCTCTGAGAATAAATATGAGTCAAACTGGCAGCTACTAGTTTGCTCTCTTACAGCATTGGCTCTAAGCCGTGGCAGAACTGGAAATCAATTTCTCTGGCATCTGTTAAGGGAGACAGAGTGTATGCTAGAAAAGCATTGATCTAGGAGTCTGGATGTGGTTTTTTCCATCTGGATGACTTGGAACCTCTCATAAACTCTCATGGTTACAGCCAAACATTGCAAGAGTGGTCTAAATAATGTTTTGGAGTATTACATGTTAATTGTAAATCTTAACATTTTAGCGTTATCATACTTAATGCTACTGTAACTCTGGAAAGTGCTAATAGTGGACAATAGTGACAATAATGGAACAAAAATGTGGACAAGGAAGGAGAATAATATATGCACTTCTAATTTACTGTTTTTCTTAGGCTAAAGAAAGGCTTCATTCATGGTAACCGCAAAGGCAACCAGCAGATATGTTTGCTAGATGAATATTTAAATTTCTAGGGATGAAAGTCTATATGTAATTAAATCCCAAAGAATTTAGTTTGTTATCACTTCTTATTAGTGTGTCCTCTTAGTAAATGGGGAATGAGAATTAGTTATAAACATTCCAGTTGCTGATATTTACTATTTGATGTGTGTGTATTTGAAATATAAATGTGGCAGAAAGAAGGATTATTTATGTTCTCAGAGTTTGCTGTGGGGAGGCGAGATTTCAAACATATATGCTACACATTCCAGATTTTTAACTATTAGGTAAGTTTCTCTGTAATATCTGCATTTTCAATGCTTTAATCAACTCAATTTAATATAATATGCAATTATTGAGCAGCAAAGATCTATGTTACTCCAGCATAAGAAATGTTAACACTAGAGGAAATCTATATCTTCCCAAATACAAATAAGCCATGAGAAAATCAAACCATTGTCTAGAATACAGATGTAGGTTTCTAAACATGATAAAATTATATCATCCACATGGTATGATCCCCTTTGTTTGTTAGACATTGTTACATCAAGCATATATAATCACAGCATCACAGACTCTGTGGGTGTGTACTGATATACACACTCAATCACACACATTTACTTTAAGGAGCATTGAGATAACACTTTTTATAATTTCTTTGTACCAAAATAATAACATTATAAGGTAATTATGATTAGTTATTTTCTAGATGAGTAAACTAAGCCTAGAGAAGTGATATAAACTTACCCTAGTTATCAAAAGTAGTCTATAAAAGATAGTAGCTTAACATCCATATCTATCTGATGCCAAAGCCCAGACATTTAGTCACTATATATGTGTGTGTGCATACTCCGTAGCTAAGTTGTACCTGACTCTGCAACCCCATGGACTGTAGCCTGCTCAGCTCCTTTATCCTTGGAATTTTGCAGGCAAAAATACTGGAGAGTTGCCATTTCTTACTCCAGGGGATCTTCCTGATTCAGGCATTGAACCCGCGTCTCCTGCATCTCCTGCATTGGCAGGCGAATCCTTTACCACTGAGCCAGCTGGGAAGACTGTAATCGCTATATATACTATTTCACAAATTTTTTCAGGGAAAGGGTAAACTGTTCATTATTTTCCTATTAATTTAGAAACTAATACAGTTAGGTATTCTAAACTTAGGAAGATAGCTAAAGGTCTGGAATTGAGATGTTCTCTTTGAAATGGGCATGTTACAAGAGAAATATGATTAATTGGTGCTTGATTTACATTTTTGTTTTTTTAAATCATTTAAAGTTTTAGAAATTATTTATATAAAAATTGAAATAAGTATTAATCAAGATTAATAGTTTAAATTCTGGGTGGTAAAAATATGAATAATTGCCATACTTTATACTTTTCTGTTTCTCTAAGTATCAGAAAGTCATTTTAAAGTTTAGAATATCCAAAGATCAGTCATTTATAAAAAATTATATTAGAATTACGATTGTTAGTAACCAATCCTATTCAAGTTTTACACTTTTTTTTCTGAGGGAAACAGCCCAGAGAGTTCAAGAGTTCTTATTGAAGATGTTTATTCAGTGTCTTAACTCAGGAATAAAATGCAGTCAAATAAAGGTATAAAACTATTATTTGGCTCCTGGTTGCTACTCACTTTTATTTGAAAACTCAGGCTGCTATTTGTTCTGTTCTGTTGTTTGTTTTGATTTTTTTCATTCAATGTATTCAATGGAGGCTTTGGCTTTTATGGGACAGGAAAATCCACTCCAAATTTGAAATAAACTCATCCTTCCCAAAATAAAAATTCATATCTTGAAGAGTAAATCAGTTTGTCTATTGTTAATTATTTAAGCCCCCTAGTATGCAATTGCAAGTCAATGGGGCTTTTGGTGTGGATGGATAGATTTGAGTATGATGGAGAAGTTGATGAAGAAGATACAAGTTGGGGATGACAGGACTTCTCTGGCGGTCCAGTGGTTTAAACTCTATACTTCTATTGCCAGGGGCATGGGTTTGAAACCTGGTTGGGGAACTAAGATTCCACATGCTGCACAGTGAGGACAAAATTAAAAGTTGAGGATGGATGGGCAATGCTATGTGATTTCAACCAGGAGGGAGATCATTGCTGAGACAAGCCCTGTTGACTAGACGATACTAGGTGAGTGGGACAGAGGATAACTGTTTATGGGTCAGAGACATTTTGAACCAGAACTATCAAGAGGAACCTAGTTTTCATAAGAGGTGAAACATATCTTTGTACTTAGGATCTGTTGTGGTCCAGCTTTTCATGAAAAACTTTACCGTCTCTATGCCAAATTCCCACTTCAGCTGACCATTCAGAAAAAGACGCACCTAGTGGTGCTGCTGCTGCTGCTGCTGCGTCGCTTCAGTCCTGTCTGACTCTGTGCGACCCCATAGACGGCAGCCCACCAGGCTCCCCCGTCCCTGGGATTCTCCAGGCAAGAACACTGGAGCGAGTTGCCATTTCCTTCTCCAATACATGAAAGTGAAAAGTGAAAGTGAAGTCGCTCAGTCATGTCCGACTCTTAGTGACCCCATGGACTGCAGCCTACCAGGCTCCTCCATCCACGGGATTTTCCAGGCAAGAGTACGGAGTGGGTTGCCATTGCCTTCTCCAGTGGTGTTAATATTTATATTACAACTCTGAGGATGCTATCTGAAGGTTTTTATACTATACTATTAATAACATAACCAGAGAAAACCTCAGAGCACCTCTCTTAAGGTATGGCAATAAGTTTTAGCTTTTCTACTTTGTACTTAGAGGTCAGATTGAGCAAATTATTAAATTGTATGCTGAAATAATAAGATATAAGTTCTCCTATGGCACATAAAAAGGAAGACCATTACTTTTTTTTTTTGATAATGTGAACTTAAGCCTGCAATGAGTTTTTTCAGTAGTCATTTTTGAAAATAGGGTCTTTGACAGTAGTAAATAGGTATATTTACTCGATTTTTTCACCAATCTAGAAAGTAGAAACTTTAGACTTTTTGCTCATTGAAGGAAAATTTCTAAGTTAAATAACATTTCAAGTAATGATATAAAGAAATAAATTCATGAGTAAATATATGTGTATAATATGTGGAACGAGTACTATCCCAGCCAGGGTAAAAGCACTGGAGAGACCCGCGCTTTTTCCCTTTCCTTCATCTGACTGTTGTCTGGCTCAATGCTTCCTCTTTACTTTCTCCTTCTGGATCCCTCCTCCTCCGGCCCAGTGGCTGTCTTTATCCAAGCTTCCTTCTCAACTAGATACGGACATGCTTATGATATTTGATAGTGTTTTAATTGCTTATAATCTCTGAGAAATAGTAACTGTATCAGACCCAAAAGCTGGTTCACTAAATATAAATTTCGTACTGTCTTATCCTTTTCTTTTCTCTACTCAGAAGCTACAAAGTCCAGTGCTTATTTTCAGTCTCCATTCTGTTAAGGCACACGTGACAGTGTATGTAGGTAAGGATAGTCTAGTTAGGGGGCTTCTGGGAAAGCTATCACTTTTCTAAGAAAAAAATGGGCAGAAATGTAGCTACTGCAGTATTTATTCTGTTTTTCTTTATCTTCCAGTCCAGGATATAGAGGTGATGCTTGGAGTTGTAAAGACATCTTGAAAGAAAAGTGAAAGTGAAAGTTGCTCATTCGTGTCCTACTCTTTGCGACCCCATGGACTATACAGTCCATGGAATTCTCCAGGCCAGAATACTAGAGTGGGTAGCCTTTTCCTTCCCCAAATTAGATAATGTGCTAAGGATGGGCCTTTTATGACGTAACTGAAAACTGGTAACATTGCTCTATGATTTTCAACCTGCCTATTATGTGAGAAAATAGGCCTCTATTTAACCTACTGACAGTAAAAGTGAACATGTTAGTTGCTCAGTCTTATCCAACTCTTTGCGACCTCATGGACTGTAGCCCACCAGGCTCCTCTGTCCATGCAATTCTCTAGGTAGGAATACTGCACTGGGTATCCATTCCCTTCTCCAGGGGATCTTCCCAACCCAGGGATCAAACCCAGGTCTCCTGCATTGCAGACAGATTCACTACTGTCTGAGCCATCAGGGAAACCATTTAGCCTATTAAGTAATGTTTTTTGATTGCTTGCAGCTTGACATTTTCTTAATATAGTGGCCATAGTACTATAAAATGTTAAAATTGATAAGGTACCTAAAATTACTTTAATGGCCTTTCAAGGCAAAATGGCAGGCTTTGTAAATATACTTCCTTCCTTCCCTCCTACATCCCACTGAACCACAATTAAAATACTCAAAAGGGAATAAATACATAAAAGTTCTAAGAATAGGAGTAAGGGGTAAAACTCCAGAAGACAAGAAAATTTGAATAATTTCTGCAAGAGAGAAAGTAACTTGTATCTCAGTGAAAAAATAAATCAGAATGGAGGAAACTGCATTTCCAAGAATCACAGAGATGGAAGCTATTTTTTTTTTTTTTTTTGCAGAACCTCATAAAGACTCCAGGCTTAAAGATAGCAGGCATAGATATCAAGAATTAATCCTTAAATGGCATTTAGTGTAATGAATTAAGAACAATATAGAAATTAGTTGAGTCAGATTGCCAACAACAGTCACTCTATGCAAACAGACGTGAAAGAACAATCTCTCTAGATATCTGATATTTGGTTCATAATGAGCCATAGGTAGTTGTCTAGAAGGGAGCCCAAAGATTAGTGTATTTTTAAAATTCCCTGGGTCAGGTAGGTTAGGGGTAAGAACAGTTTGTCTAATGGGAAAGAGATACATAATCACATTTTCTCATATTTTATGATACATTACTGATGATGATAATTACCAGGTACTCTAGGGCTCTCTAAGAAACTGAGGGTAAAGGAAAGGATTCGCTAATCCTGAGCAGGCTCTAACTATGTTGATCTCTTCTCTTATTCTTCATAACTTTATGTATTATCCTCTTCTAAGTTGAAAAAGGGTTGAAGTTTGGCAGGAAGATGCTTCTGAAAAAACTGCATATTTAAAGTCATGCAAAGTAAAAGAGAATGTGTTATAGATAGGTAACTGCAGGCACTGGATGTGGCTGGGGCACGTGGTATATAAATAACGTGACACGAGGAGTTACTAGAGCAGTTAATAGGTGTTATATGAGATATCTGGGGAACTATTGAAGGATTTTATTCATGGGAGTGACATGATGGGGTCTGAACTTTAGAGAGATCACAATGAGCACAGCCTAAAAGATGGCATGATCTGACATGACACAGTGTGGGGAGTTTTGCAAATAGCCTTAAAAAATATAAAATGACCTAAAATATAACAATAAGAGGGCTTCCCCAGTGGTGCAGCAGGTAAAGAATTTGCTGCAATGCAGGAGACACAGGAGAAATGGGTTCAGTCCCTGTGGTTGGGAAGATCCCCTGGAGAAGGAAATGGCAACCCACTCTAGTATTCTTGTCTGAAAAATCCCATGGATAGGGGAGTCTGGTGGGCTACAGTCCGTGGGGTTGCAAGAGCCAGACATGACTGAGCAACTAAGCACGCAGGAACATAACAATAGAAGTTGACTGAGAAGGTGCATTCCAAGGAATTTAAGAGAGAGACTTAACCAGGCTTGATAACACAATGAAATGAGATGGGGTGAGGTGATTGGAAGGAGCAGGGAAACCTATCAGAGAATATGAAAAGGAAAACATTTCAGTGAAGAGGATTTTGAGGTCAGCTTTTAAAATGCTGAATTTGAGATGACTAGAAAATTCATAGGAACTTAAGTTCTGAATTTCTCCCTTTCTCCTGTAAAAAAGACGAAAGAGCTGTCATCTTCAGTCTCTACTTACTATAGAGAAGGTAGGTAGTCACTTGTATAAAACAATCCATGGAAATTAACAGATATATTAGGAAATCTTTCAATTGCTCCATTTTTCTTTAGTATTAGGTCATTATTCGGAGAAGGCAATGGCACCCCACTCCAGTACTCTTGCCTGGAAAATCCCATGGATGGAGGAGCCTGGTAGGCTGCAGTCCACGGGGTCGCTATGAGTCGGACACGACTGAGCGACTTCTCTTTCTTTTCACTTTCATGCATTGGAGAAGGAAATGGCACCCCACTCCAGTGTTCTTGCCTGGAGAATCCCAGGGACAGGGGAGCCTGGTGGGCTGCTGTCTATGGGGTTGCACAGAGTTGGACACGACTGAAGTGACTTAGCAGCAGCAGCAGCAGGTCATTATTGGACACGTGACTCTACCTGTCAATCATAAAGTAGAGAGATTCACTTTCATAAGTCACACAATCAATCTCTTCTCTTATCTAAACTGTCCTCAAACACAGGTCAGCAAAATTGTGCTTTATTTAAGGAGTAAGTCTTGGTCTTTCTCATGGGTTCAGCTCTTCCTTTATTGTCATACTCCATATTTTTTCTTAAGAATTTAAAGCCAGCTGTTGAAATATAAATGTCTCTTGAGATAACCATTAACCAGTAGTGCTTTGTGCATAAAATAACTTGCCAGTTTAGTCAGAGGGTGAGTTCTGAAGCTTTGGGACTAGGGAAATAACCATCAAGTTAGTGTAGATGGAGGAAAAGTTATGTTTATCTGTTAGGAAAGCATTTTGGCCAAAGGTAATGGAATATCCTACTAATGATAGCTTAAACAACTGGGGTTTATTGATTTCACATAACAAGAAATCTGGAGGTAGGCGGTTGCTGGCCTTGACTCAGCAATTCATCAAGAACAACAATTTCGTCAAGGACCCAGGCTCATTTCTACATTTTCCCTGCCACTTTTTGTGGGCTGGCTTTTCATCCTCAAGCTATCATTTCCACAGTCAGAAGATGACTGCCCACTCTAGGAAGAAAGTCCACAAGTCAACATGATGAAGTGAGGGGAGGAAGGGTCTAGGAGAAGCAGTCAGAAGGAGATGCAGCTATGATCATTTTAGGGAAGAAAATATTTCCCAGAAACACCTTTAAAAATTTCTTCTTCCATTTTCATACCCAGAAGTTGAAGTTGAATTTGAGTCTGTCTTCCCAAATATCCATGATTTTGGCCCAATATCTAAATAAAATCTGGGTCTATTGACAGGCAAATGGGGCAGTAAAATTTTCCTGTTGGGTAAAAATAGGAGGTTTTGTTTAGGTCTCCAGGTGTTCTGGAGACTGTTTAAGAAAAAAATAAAAATAAAAACAGACAAACAAACAAACAAAAACTTCCATCTTCATAGACTTTTGCTTTATTTTGCTTCACCAAAGGAGAAGGCTGTGTTTAGGTGGTGGGATCCCAGAATGTAGTGATTTTTCTACCTCATAGGAAACGATCTGAGGATATAAAGGAAAAACAGCTTTCTAGTTTTCTAGTTGGTATCATTTTCTAAAATATATATTCTATATACATTCTAAAATATCATCACAAAATTCCGCTCATTTCTTGAAGCAATGGAAGATTAATTGGTTGATCGAAATATGATTATTAAAGGGTAGAAGGGAAGAATTGTCACTTGGAAAAGTAAAAGGTTTTACTATAAATGGTCAGGAACTAATGGTGACTGAAGAATACAAACGGGGAGTACAGCTAAGAGCTTAGAAACATAGTGCAGCTCTTATTGAGGGGGCATTTGGGGTAGGGTAGCCACACAGTCCTCCTTATACCTAATCCTAGAAATAAGAGGGCATAAAGTATGAGTGTTGCTGGAACAGTGGCCTCTTTTGCTATAATCAGTGTGAGAAACCAGGAAAGTCAGTGCAAAGTACAAGCTACTACTCAGACTCTTAAAGAAATGTGGCAGTCAACAGCTCTATTCTAAACCACAAAGCTGTGTCAAAGCATCTCATGTCTGACTCTTCCCCTCTGGCTTCATTGTTTCACTTTCTCTGTGTCCCTGTTCAGCTATAGCTATGCTTAGAGGAAAATATATAGCCTTAAATGCATGTATTAATAAAGAAAAACTGAAAAACAATGAAGTAGGCAACTATCTCAGAAACTGAAAGAACTGAAAATTAACTCAAAAAAATTAGAGCAAGGAAATGGCATGAATAAAAGCATAAATTAAAAAAAAAACAAAACAGAAAATAACTATAAAATTGAAAAGCACAGAAAACTCATAGTTGAGTCTCTGAAAATACTTTAAAATTTACAAACCAATATTTATCTGGACAAAGAAACTGCTTCTGTACTGGGGCATATGAAGGATTCATAAGATTCAAAATTGTTTTTCATCATCATGGTCATGGGAATATTGACAATTGTTCATAATATTTCAATATAGCACAAGAAACAAAATATGGGCATGCTACCAAATAGCTGAGGTGTGTTTCTGGCATCTCAGTTCAGTTCAGTTCAGTCACTCAGTTGTCTCTGACTCCTTGTGACCCCATGAACCGCAGCACGCCAGGCCTCCCTGTCCATCAGCAACTCCCGGAGTCCACCCAAACCTATGTCCATCAAGTCAGTGATGCCATCCAACCATCTCATCCTTTGTTGTCCCCTTCTTCTCCTGCCCTCAAAATTTCCCAGCATCAGGGTCTTTTCAAATGAGTCAGCTCTTCATATCAGTTGGCCAAAGTATTGGAGTTTCAGCTTCAATATCAATCCTTCCAGTGAACACCCAGGACTGATCTCTTTTAGGATGGATTGGTTAGATCTCCTTGCAAGTGACTCTCAAGAGTCTTCTCCAACACCACAGTTCAAAAGCATCAATTCTTCCATGCTCAGCTTTCTTTATAGTCCAACTCTCACATCCATACATGACCACTGGAAAAACCATAGCCTTGACTAGATGAACCTTTATTGGCAAAATAATGT
>NW_011495081.1:3579801-3600331 GCF_000754665.1 Bison bison bison | reverse complement strand
CAAAATAATGTCTCTGCTTTTTAATATGTTTAGGTTGGTCATAACTTTCCTTCCAAGGAATAAGTGTCTTTTAATTTCATGGCTGCAGTCACCATTTGCAGTGATTTTGGAGCCCAGAAAAATAAAGTCACCCACTTTTTCCACTCTTTCCCATCATTTGCCATGAAGTGATGGGACTGGATGCCATGATCTTCGTTTTCTGAATGTTGAGCTTTAAGCCAACTTTTTCACTCTCCACTTTCACTTTCATCAAGAGGCTTTTTAGTTCCTCTTGACTTTCTGCTATAAGAGTGGTGTCATCTGCATATCTGAGGTTATTTATATTTCTCCTGGCAATATTGATTGCAGCTTGTGCTTCTTCCAGCCCAGCGTTTCTCATGATGTACTCTGCATATAAGTTAAATAAGCAGGGTGACAATATACAGCCTTGACGTACTCCTTTTCCTATTTGGAACCAGTCTGTTGTTCCATGTCAAGTTCCATGCCCAGTTCCATGCCCAGTTGTTTCCTGATCTGCATATAGGTTTCTCAAGAGGCAGGTCAGGTGGTCTGGTATTCCCATCTCTCTCAGAATTTTCCACAGTTTATTGTGATCCACACAGTCAAAGGCTTTGGCATAGTCAATAAAGCAGAAATAGATGTTTTTCTGGAACTCTCTTGCTTTTTCCATGATCCAGCAGATGTTGGCAATTTGATCTCTGATTCCTCTGCCTTTTCTAAAACCAGCTTGAATATCTGGAAGTTCACGGTTCACGTATTGCTGAAGCCTGGCTTGGAGAATTTTCAGCATTACTTTGCTAGTGTGTGGCATCTCAGTTTCCCTTATTTTTCTTATCTGTCTGTTGTGTTTATTGTTAAATCAATTTGGAATAGAATGAAGTCTTAGCCTAATGGAGTTGTTGCCTGCTCTTCACCTTACATGGTCAGAGTAGTGCAAAACTATTAGATATAAATGAACATATTACTTCATTGGAAAACAATGCCATCTGGGCAGAATGTATACCTACTTTATTAAGACTCAGGTCTCCCTCATGGCTATGGCATTTGGATTGTTAATATTCTAATACAAACAAAGGGAAGTGTTTAGCCTCCTAAATGAAGTTGGAGTGATAATGTCCTTAACAAAAGGTGGAAGTTCAGAGAAAAGAAGAAGAAAATAGTCTTGATGGAGGCTTCTGAGTTAGCCTCATGTAGACAGGCACTGGAGAAAGGAAACTTGCTCACAGAGCAAGGCCAGCTAAAGTTATATTCATTATTGCCTTGAAAAAAGTCCTTGACTCATATAGCTTTATTAAATGTTTGATAAAATTGAAAATTAGCCATTATTTTGAAGAGTTTTCCTTGTGAGTGCATTTTGCACATGAATGAATTTTCAGAGGCACCATTCTTGCCCTTTTGGGTCAGCTAGTCATCTTCAGATTTCTAGCTTGCTCAGGCCTGTTAGAGGTAAGATGGCGGCAGGATGAAGACTGAACCAAAACTCTAATTATAAAGGGAGATTATTCGTGTCATGACCTAGGGTAGAAAAAGGAAAGGCTATATAGGGCCCTTGATGCAGGATCTTGCCTTAATCATTTCTGTATCATATTGTAGAAGCCACATGATTTGTTTTTCTTTTAACTTAACTGAATGGAATTAAATTGGATTGAATTGAATGAGGCTCTGGATCATGAGAGAGAGCCTGAAAGTAAAGTCAAACCTTTGAAAATACACCAAGTGTGAAGTGAGCCCGAGGAAAAAGGGGTACTTAGAAGGGTAGTGACAAAAACTGGTCCATGACCAAACTGCCCCACTCTAAAAGCATAAAAATCAATGGAGGAAAAATGAAAGGGATGAAAAGAGAAAGACAATTTTCAGAAGTCACATACACAGAGAAAAATAAAAGGATAACTATCTTGTTCTCTAAACACAGTGACCCTATACGTAGTTAGGGGTCAGTTAATAATAACTGCTTGTTTTTCTTAGTTTTTTAAATCACTACTAGAAAATAGTTAAATAGTAATTATACTATGAGCCAGACTATGCTTATGATTTACATGCTATTAAATCTCACAAAAGCTTATATTTATTTTTAGTCTTTCTATTTGACAAAGGATTGGAGAGTCATAGAAATATTAGAGAAATGCTTCCAAAGTTGGCATGGGTAGGTGAAATGTTCTAAATGAATGAATTAATTATCAATAAATAATGAATGTACAAGTTCATAATCCAGGTAGCTTAATTGTTATTGTTCACATATTTAGCTTTTAGGAGAGATAAAGGAAGTAAAAAAAACACTGAAAAAACTTACAAGATTTTTGTTAAGTCCTAAATTCTTATTAGAGTATCAATAACCTGACCTTTCCTTTGTACTTTTCTCTTAGTATTACTTGTATACTTAACCTATTTTTCTAATTTAATTATAAATATCCATTTTGTATCTATTAAGAAGTCTATAAAAGACAAGAGATTTTTCTTTTCTACTTAATTAAGTGACAGGTAATCTAAGAATAGTGCTTAAGAGAATGATTTTTTTGTGTGTTATATGTGTGTAAGATAAATATATATGGAATAAACACACCCCTTCTTTCAAGTCCCAGTGGCTCTCTCATTAGCTAACTACATCCATTACCACAAACGTCTTTAGCAGCATTATTCTAATACTCAGAGAAAAATGCCAACTAACAAAAGCATCTCTATAAAGAAGCCACACAGCAGACACTCTGGAGCCAGCTTATTTGTTTGAATATTTGCCACACTACTTTATACCTTTGTGACCTTGGGGAATTTTCTTAGCTTCTTCATGCCTCAGTTTCCTTACTTGCAATATGAGGATAAAAATACTATTGAACTCATGTTGTTCTTATAAGGCATCCCTCGTGACTCAGGGTAAAGAATCTGCCTGCAAGGTAGGAGACCCAAGTTTGATCCAGTATTCTTGCCTGCAAGTTGTTCTTATGATGACTGAATTATTTTAAGTAAATTACCTTAAAAAGTACATAGAACTACACTATATAAACATTAGCTGTTTTTGTGATATTCCCAACTTTGTTGCCGTACAGAGTATGGCTGTCCTCACTTTTCTCCTGAAGACACTCAAAACATGTGCCTATGAAGAGGAAGATGCGGAAAAGAAGATGGGAAACAGATTAGGAAATCAATCCAAGAGGTAAGTTCTCTTTATTACAGTGACAGACTTGATATCTGACCCAGGATTCAGCTGAGACAGCCTTGACCCTCTCGGAGTGGGTTTCCCAAGGAATGAAATGTCCAGTTCTCTCTTTCTTAAAGTGATGTCCTGGCATGCAGGAGATCACTTTAAGCTTTTTAAAGCTTAAAGAAAGCTTTACGCTTTCTCAGTGACCTAGGTTTCATTCCCCTTGGCAGTAACATAAGACAAGAGCAATAGATGGGGAGACTAGACATGCATTCAGACCCATGACTTTATGTGACACTGTGTTTTCTGTCTCAGGGAAGAACTTTGGAATGCTCAGTGATTCTGTGATCCAAGGCAGCTTAGTTGCCCCATCCTGTGATACTATGTGGCAGTAGGAGTCTTGAGAAATGAGTCAGGAGGAGATATTGCTCTTGGTTCTGAAATATAAAAGCTTTGCTGACATCCACTGCCTGCAAAGCTGTTTCTCTCCCAGACAGATGTGAGATCCATGGATGCGGGGGAGGACACAGAATACTGCAAGGCACTGGTACTAATCTTATCAATTAATTCAATAAAGAGTGCCATCTGACTACGGAGCCGTCCGGCGGCAGGAAATGTGTAAAGGCCCCACAGTGAAAACAGGATTTCTGTTAATTGCCTGCTTTCATCATGCAGATCCCTTGAGGCAACCTAGCTGGCGTAAGAAAGGCCCAGTCACTGGCTAAACTGCTGCCTAATGTCCTTCGTGGGAGAAATCTGGGCCTCAGATTTACCTTAAGTATGAACTACCTTTAACTGCTCTAGCCTCTTATTAATCTAGCGTATGGCTGGGAGCCAAGATTTTCCAATACCGTCCCCTTCTATTATCAGTCAACATATTATTCAACATATATATCTGTCAGTCACTTGCTATAATAACAACCGTGGTTAAAAACCAGAGAAAGACCGATGTGACCCTGGGTATGGGCCACATTACTGCTCATTACTTGCTTGAAAAGGAAAAAAAAATGCAAACAAAAATTATTCTTCATAAACTTGGTTTAATTCTTGCGAGCAAGTTTGTGAGTCATTTTATGAATGGCTCCCGCTTCAAATTAGGGCTCCTGTTTCCGTTTCCAATGAGCCTCTAGTATTACATCTAATATTGTTTCCTTTCAGCAATTGAAATGTACATCCCTGCTGGGTTGGTAAGAATAGAAATTTCTTTCCGGAATTCTTTCTTCTTTCTGAATTGCTTCATTTTACTTCCCCCCAAACTAAAATAAAGTAATTTGTACCTAAAACTAGACAAAATTAACCTCACGGCTTGTTCTCCTTACAGTTTGCATCCTGACTGCTTGGCACAGGAGGCTGCTTTCACGCATAGCCCCACTTCTTCACCTCTCCTCACCTCCTTTGGGTAGGGAAAAAAATGGCTTCCATGGATAGCAAATGGGTTCAGGCAAAAGAAACTGCTCAGAGGGTTTTAGGATTCACTAATGTGAAGGTTGATAAGGATGAAGACTACCCATTTCGGAGGCATCACCCTATCATTCTGTATCTGGGTGAGTATTCCCTGTACTTAGGTCTATCTGTCTGCAACAGACCAGAAACTATGTAAGTCAGGCTCCTGAAGGCTCCAAAGAACTATCTAATTTTGTTTCTGTGTTCTTGAGCATACAAGCCTTATCTAAAAGGCTCACCTCTCCTTCCTTTCTTCACAGGGACTGGTTTCATCATGATAATAAAAAATATTTGTTACAAATATTCCTTCCTGTGTTGGGCTTCCCAGGTAGCTCAGCTGGTAAAGAATCTGCCTGCAATGCAGGAGACCCTGGTTAGATTCTTGGGTTGGGAAGATCTACTGGAGAAGGGATAGGCTACCCACTCCAGGATTCTTGGGCTTCCCTTGTTGCTCAGCTGGTAAAGAATCTGCCTGCAGGAGACCTGGGTTTGATCTGGGTTGGGAAGATCCCCTGGAGAAGGGAAAGGCTAACCACTCTAGTATTCTGGCCTGGAGAATTCAATGGCATGGGGTCACAAAGAGTCAGACAAGACTGAGCAATTTTCACTTCCTTCCTGTGTACATGGCAGACATTACTAATTGAGATAAACCTTCTTTCCTGGTGAGGGTTTACAGAATTTACGAATCCTTCGGCATGTAATGTTTAGGAATGGTAGCACCAGTTATGGAGAAGGCAATGGCACCCCACTCCAATATTCTTGCCTGGAAAGTCCCATGGATGGTGCAGCCTAGTGGGCTGCAGTCCATGGGGTCACTAAGAATCAGACATGACTGAGCCACATCACTTTCACCTTTCACTTTCATGCATTGGAGAAGGAAATGGCAACACACTCCAATATTCTTGCCTGCAGAATCCCAGGGACGGGGGAGCCTGGTGGGCTGCCGTCTATGGGGTCGCACAGAGTCGGACACGACTGAAGTGACTTAGCAGCAGCAGCAGCAGCACCAGTTAATCAGTGTTGTCATCAATGAAAAAAAAAATACCCTCATCCCTCAAAAAAAGCTCACTGTATTTACTGGGCTGTAGGCTTGAGGAACTCAAGTCCTCCACCACTGTTATTTACATAGTAGATATAAGAGATAGAACAACGAGAAATTTAATAGGGTGAACCAAGCCATGAATGAGGGACCTTTTGTCTAAACCTCTGTTGAGCATTTTGCATAAGGAGGGGGAAACAAACACAAGTGCCATAAAAGTAACAATCAAGAATTATTACCACGTATTAAATTTACAGAGTCACTAAACAGTGCCATACCCACACAATACTGATGTTGTCATTAAGCAACTATTATCACATGTACCAGACAGGAAGAAAAGAAAGAACACAGTAAGGAGAGACTATAATTAGCAAAGCAAAGCCTGCCTAGAAATATCCAGCACCCTTCCACTCATATATCACTGGCCAGAGTTGTTACATGGCCACCCCAGGCTGCTAGGGAAACTGGGAGATAAAGTTTTTTAAAAGCCAACACATAGATGCCCCAAACACAATGGGGGTTTCCATTAGTAAGAAAGAAGAGATTTTGAATGAGTAACTAATCATGTCTGACACAGTCCCCTTTAAGGCTTTTTCATAATATCAATAATAACAACCTTTTTTTCTTAGATTTTATTACAGACAAAATTATGTACTTGCTATCTTTGCCACCAGATTGTAAACTTTGAAAGGGCTGAGAATGTGTTTTTCACTGACCATTTTGTTTCCAGGAACCAGCTCAGGGTCTGTAATATAATAGGTACTCAAAACATCCTTGGTAAAATGTGAATAAATTCCCACCACACTTTCCTAGTTCACAGAAGTGGTATCTCCTACTGGTTTACTCCTTTCTCTCTAACATCTCAATTGGTCTTCTTGCTTTAGCTCTACTGCTGAGTCGTCCTTCTAAAATGATTTGTCACCAAGTTAAATCACTCAATAGCTCACCATTACCTTAAGGATAAAGTCTCGGATTCTTGAACATGATTTACACAGACCTTAGTGACTCGATTCCCATATATCTTTCTTGACCTCTAATCAATTTTGTCTTCCCTGCTTCTCATTGTATTTCTCTAGTAACTATTTTTCAGTTCCTCAAGGAGACATACTCCTTTTTTTTTTTTAACATGGTATCTAATTTACACACAAAACATGCACCTTTTTTGTATACAGTTTTATGAGCTCTGATAAATGAAAAGAATTATGTGACTAACATCATACCCAATATATAGAACATTTCCATTACCTTCCAGATTTCCTGACAACCCTTTGTAGTCAACCTCTGTCCGGGCTTCCAGTTCCTGGTGACCAATGATCAGTTTTCCATCCTACAGTTTTCATTTTTCCAGAAAAACATATAAATAGAATCTTACAACATTGGAGCCTTTTGAGTCTGGATGCTTTTACTTAGCATAATGCTTCTGAGATGCATCCAAGCTGGAGCATGTATTTATAATGTGTTCCTATTTACTGCTGAGTAGTCTTTCATTGTATAGATATACCACAGTTTATCCATTTAACAAATAAAAGGCATTTGCATTGCTTCCAGTTTGATTTAATTATGAGTAAAATCAGTATAATCATTCACATACAAGTTTTTATGAATAAAAATTATCACCTCAGAGAGTGATTACTCGATTGTAGCACAACTGTATGTTTAACTTTATGAGAAATTGCCTTTCAAAATTGTTTTCCAAAATGGCTTACTACTTTGCTTTCCTACAATATCTTCTCCTAATAGTGGCCATTTTGTCTTAGTATTACTTCACTCATCTCCTTCACTCAACTTACTCATACCTATATTTCAGATTTTAAAAAAAATTATTGGAGTATATTTGATATACTTTAGATTTTAGTCTGGTGATTGCTTTCTTTTGGCAAAGGATCTTTGCTGACCCCAGGTCTGCATGTGTGTTATGTTGTTCCAGTCATGTCTGACTCTTTGCAACCCTATGGACTGTAGTCATCCATGGGATTCTCCAGGCAAGAGTACAGGAGTGGGTTGCCATTTCCTTCTTCAGGGGATCTGCCTAACCCAGGGATTTAAACAGTGTCTTCAGGGATTCAAAGCAGTGCCTCCTGCTATGGAAGGCAGGCTCTTTATCACTAGCACCACCTAGGAAGCCTGATCCTAGGTCTAGAATATTGTATCTCCCACGTTCTCTCATATTATTTGTATCTTTTCAATTAATACATAATTTAAAAGAATGTAAAAATAAGATTATTTCTTTCTCATTTGAGCTGAGCTTGCAAGATTACAGAAGCCAATAACTCCAGCATAATGAGGGATGTGTTACACCACCCTGGTAGAACTTACAAGGAATTCTCTGGTGGCCCACTGATTAGGAGTCTGCACTTTCACTGCCATGGTCTGGGTTTAATCCCTGGTCAGGGAAGCAAGATTCCACAACCAAAAAGAAAGAAAAGAAAAGAATTTATTAAGGAGGTAGCTCTTATCTATTTTTTTTATTTTTAACCATGGCTTAGCACACATTCAAGGACATATAAGAGAATGGAAGTTTGGGAGAGAAAATTTCTTTGGAAAAACAATTAGGGGTAAGGCTACATACTCTGTTCTTCACAGGGCAAGGAAACAGTACTTCCATTGCTGTTCAAGGCAAGTAAGAAGGGATTCTAGAAGGCCACTTGGACAGATTGATCTTTGTTCCCTAATGTCTATGGGAGCACAGCAACTGGTGCCACATTGTTTTCTGGAAAGGCCTAAAATTGCAAGATTTTAGACTAGATAGCTGCTGTGATGGTGGGAAGAGAAGAGGTGTCTTGCCCTTGAAAATCCTAGATATCCATGACATCTCATGACATTGGGGTATCATGGATATCTAGGATTTTCAGGGTGAGGGATGTATGATTATTTCTTGTGGACCAACTGGGGACTACCTCCTAGAAAGCCTTCCTGTA
The DNA here is from genome assembly GCF_000754665.1 of Bison bison bison. Classification (NCBI taxonomy): domain Eukaryota; kingdom Metazoa; phylum Chordata; class Mammalia; order Artiodactyla; family Bovidae; genus Bison; species Bison bison. The sequence goes on along the minus strand of NW_011495081.1, from coordinate 3,591,795 downwards.
CCCATTATAAAAAGATTTGACGTGAGTACAGCATAGAAGGGTAATGAGACCTCTAATAGAGTGTGTCAAGTAGCTTCTCTAGTGAAGACATTGTCCATACCAAGGAAAGGAAAGATGCAGAATCCCCAATAATGATGAGGATCACCCACAAATGCACTCCAGGAAGATCAAATGCAGATATGGCTGCACCAGTGAAGAAACTTTGCTGCCATTTGCCTTATTATCCTCAGGGAAACACGATCAACTCAAAGAGATAGTAATACCTGGTGAAGGGGAAGAGCATAAATGCTGGGAAAGAAGGGATTCAAGGAGACAAAATACAAATTTAATGTTTTAATTTCAACCATTCATGGGATTTAATCTTGTTTAAGTTATATTTTCTCTGGATGACTTGGTTAATATATGTTGATATAATTTCTATTCAGAAGACTGTATTTTAACCTAGATAGGATGAATTAAGGCAAGGAATGTAGTTCTTGATCCTTCTAGGTTTTCTGATGTCCTATGGATTTATTTCTGAGAAAAACTGCATTTCCAAATGCAAACAATTACATGATCCTATCAATCTTTCTTTAATGCATATTTCCCTTCCTTGCTGGTCCAGAAAATCAATCCAACCAATTAATGTGTTGGAGAATGGAAAAAAAAAAAAAAAAAAGAGATGATGCTTCTGTATGGTAGCCCTTCCTGTCACTTACAAATGCCTCTTAAATGTTTCAGGGAACATTAGCATGAGTATGTGAGTATGTGAAAGGATGTCCCCAGGGAGCAAGGGGTGGAGGGAGGAAGAAGAATGAGGTTGTTCAGGTGGGTCCTGTTGAAGGTCTTCAGGATGTACAAGATGAAGTTGCTACTTCAAAGCTTCTTTTATTTTATTGTTATTATGGCATTAGGGGAGCAGAAAAGGAGGAAAACAAAGCCAAACTTCTCATTTCAGACACAACATGTTTTCTGAGATTGCTCATGAATGTATACTGTAAAAAAATCTACAATTCCCTTTAGTTTGATTGAAAAAAGTAGTAAATATTTTTATTTTTTGGTGGGAGCTAGAAAGTGGGGTACAAAATAAGAAGGGGTATACTTCCCAGTAATAATTTTCTTTTTATAGGATATTGGTCAAATACGTCAATGCAACAAATTTGCTCTCAGCCAAGAGAGAATTAAGAAGAAAATACAAACAGTCATAACCACATTTTGGAGAAGGAAATGGCAACCCACTCCAGTATCCTTGCCTGGAAAATCCCATGGACAGAGAAGCCTGACAGGAGTCCTTGGGCCTCCTAAGAGTCGGACACAACTTAGCGACTGAACACACAAACCACATTTACCCAGTGTTAACTGTGTCTCAGACGCAGGTAAACAATTGTTTCATACACACTGTCTTATTTAATCCTAAATTAAACTCATGAGGTTAATTATGATTATTGTGCTAGGTTTGTAGAAGAGGAAATTGAAGCTTAAAAATGGTGAGTTACTTGCTCAAAATCATACAGTAAGTGGCTAAATCAGGCCTCCTAGGTGGCCCAGTGGTAAAGAATCTGCCTGCAATGCAGGAGTCGCAGGAGACTTGGGTTTGATCTCTGGGTCAAGAAGATCCTCTGGAGGAGGGCATGACAACCCACTCCAGTATTCTTGCCTGGAGAATCTCCCGGAGAAAGGAGCCTGGTGGTCTACAATCCATAGACTCACAAAGAGTCAGACACGACTGAATGGAATTAGCATCTGCACACGCTGGGATTGATATTGAGAACATTGAGAACTCCAGAGCTTGTGGTTCTAAACCTTGGACACACTCTTCCAGCCTGGGTCCCCTCAGGCTAAGGTAGCCTTGCATTGCCTTTGTCCTTTCCAAACACTTTAAACCAGCTCCCAGGCCCACCTTTGCAGGACTATTTTTTTATTCATTCTCATCAGAGGTAGCTATGTTATTTGAGGAACCAGTGTAAAATGAAAATGTTAGCTAGGGTTGGAGAGGTCAACTTTTCTTTCCATTGAGGTGCCACCTCAAACCAACGCAGATGGGTGACTACCAGGAGATTGCAACTCCTGCTTCAGGAGTATCTGGAAATATGAAGAGGAAAAGGTCTCTGCCAAGTTACACATTGAATGAGCCAAGGCATTGTCACATAAGTTTGGAGATGACTGCCTTCTTGCTTTGCCCAGTGATATCACATGATGTACACACAAACTTAAGCTACCTGTAACCATACCCAGGCCCTTGTCAGGGGCAAAGTGATAGGGATACATAGTCCTCCTTATCCACTTCCCTGGTGGCTCAGATAGTAAAAAAGAAATCTGCCTGCAACGTGGGAGACCCAGGTTTGATCCCTAGGTTGAGAAGATCCCCTGGAGAAAGAAATGGCAACCCGATCCAGTATTCTTGCCTGAGAATTCCATGGACAGAGGAGCCTGGCTGGAGCGGGGTTTGGATTCCCAGCCAGAGATGGGCTTGGTCACAGTGGCAAAGTGCGGAAAGTGCTAGATCCTAGCCACCAGACCAGTGGTCAGTGACAGGAACCTGACCCTTCAGTTTCGCAGAAAAGAATTCCAGAAAGACAGAAGGCAGTGAAACAAGTAAAGAATTTATTAAGAGGAAAGAGAGTACAATTCATGTAGATAGGCACATGGGCCGACTCAGAGAGAGTGTCACTTAGTCGTGCCCTTGTGGCAGTTTGAGTGACTTTTATGGGGTATTTCTTCTCAGCTTCCTTTGGCCAATCATCCTGATTTGCTTGGTTCACAGTGCATATGTGGTATATCTCAGGATCCTTGCAAGTGTGCACACACATCTCTTAGCCAAGATGGATTCTCTCACAAAGGCGTATGGGTGGAACATAACTTGACATAACTCCCCTTTGGCCTCCAAGGAGCATTTTTTGTGCATGTGTGGTTGGGGAGGTCTCCTGACTTCGGAAACAAGAAATATGTGGTCTATGTAGGGTCCACCCTCGTCCCTTAATTACCCTGCTATTCTGGTCTTGGAGTTTCAGTCAATAGAGACTGAATCTCCAGTTGCTTTACCCTGGGGGGTGCCTGTCTGCCTCCTGCCTCAGAAGGAGCTGTAATGGGATGAGCATGTGGAAGGGGAGATCTTGATGATCCCAAGGCACCAGACCACAGAGACTGGGTTACTGAGGACCCATCCCAGAAAGGCAGTGGGAAGCAGTGCTGCATATAAGCTAAGCCTCCAAGTCCCCAGTGCATCCTCCGTGGCCCTATTAGATTTCACTTAAAAAACATAAATTTAAAGATAAAATTTTTAAGTATTTCAAGGCAGCAATTGCAAAAAGTGAAATCCCAAGAGTAGGGTTCTTCTGAGCACTGGGCTTTTTTCAGCTTGGTGCCCTGTGTGATTGTGGTGCGTGGTTACATACCTATGAAGCTGGTCCTGGTTTTTATTCTCTGAGTTTAGGAAAAGAGGGTGTGAGGAAGGGTGATTTGTTTAAAGAGATTGTAAACTGACACTGTACAGATTTGTTGTTTTGGTGGCAAAACAGTTTAATGTTTAAAAAAGTCTGAGTTTAGATAGGTTCAGACATGGAGTTGAGTCCCAACTCTTCATACCTGATGATCTGAGAAAAGATTTCATTCTCTCAAAATCGGTATCTTCCATTATAAAATTGGACTAAAGCACATGGCAAAAATTTTGAGCTGGTTAAAAACATAATTTTTTAAAAAGATACAACATAGCATCTGGCACATACCATGCAGTTAATAAATGTTTGCAATTACTCTTATTGATAGCTGTAATTCATTTGAATTTAGAAACTTAAGTAAAATACTAGTAAAAATCCTTGCCTCCTGGCTTTTGTCTTACCATAGAGGTACATCTAAAAATCCTGAGAAATTTAATGATCACGCTAATAAAAATCATTGAGCAGTGACTAAGTACCAGGCACTAAGTATACTTACTTATCTTACTCCATTCTCATAACAACTTTTTATATAAATATTGACAAGTCATTTTATAGATGAAGAAACTGAGGGTGAAGAAAGTTTAATAAAGACCCAAAATTTAATCTTGGGCTTCCCATGGGGCTCAGTGGTAAAGAATCCACCTGCAAGCAGAAGACATGGGTTCAATTCCTGGGTTGGGACGATCCCCTGGAGGAGGAAATGGCAAACCACTCCAGTATTCTTGCCTTGGAAATCCCATGGAGAGAGGAGCCTAATGGGCTACAGTCTATGGGGTTGCAGAATCGGACACGACTTAGCAACTAAACAACAACAACAATAAAATTTAATAGCCGATGAAAGGGCTAAAGTCTAACCTTCAGTCCGTCCGACTGCAAAGTCTGTGCTCTTCACGCCTAGGTCACATTGTTGAGATATGTGACCCTCAACCCTGGCTACTTACTTAAAATGTTAAAAAAAAAAAAAACGCACTTGTTGAGGACCCAACCTTGATTATTTTAAACAGAATACCGAGGGATGAGAACCAGAGAAAACAACAACAAAAAACCATGTATTAATGTGTTTCTGGTGATTCTCCTGTGCTGTTAAGATTAGGAACCAATTGGTCTAAGTGGCATGATGCACCCAGAAAACTCATACTTTAATATATTGTGTGTTTAGTCATATTAGCAGGCTGTTTTGAATTTGTGAAGGATAACAGCAACCCCAACCTATTGCTTTTATACTTTTTATCTGAAGAGTATTTTATTAAGCCAAACATCAATGAATATCCACTGGAAGAAAGCAAAGTTATTTCTTTTTGCACAGGAAGAAAGAGTTGTTATTGTCATGACCTTGAATAATCTTTTATAGATGGGTGTGGGAGTATGATTTATTTTTTCAAACTCAGAGAAGTAAAAGCATCTGTGTATTGACCTGAAAGAATGTGTGGAAAACATAGGATGAGGAGAAGAATTACTACATAATTTGGATCAGGAAATGTCAGGGTGGGTGGATGTAGGATGATGGAAAAGGAGTGTGTCATGAATACTTCATAAGTGAGCCCCTGCCTCCTCATTTGTATGTGTCATTTATAATGGGATGAATAATAGTGTTAAGATGTGTGCTCTGCGGTATGTCCCTTTATCCAAACAAATCCATGGCAGCCCAGATAAAACTATTACCCAAGGCCAGCACATGCAAACCAGAGGTGTGGTGTTGATGATTCCACCCCAGTGCCAACTGGAGGGTAATTTTCCAGATAACAGCCTAAATTCTCTCATTTTACTCAGAAGAAAGAGGATCATAACAAAGTAATGAGTCCCCCAGACGTCCTACTCATTAATTTTGTTTTCCAGCATAACTTCCTAGAGTAACGTACAATCAAGGGATTGAAGATATGTGTAGATACAGGTAATGGTACAGAGAGATGCTTCCATCCATTTAAAATACGCAATTACCTGAACAAATCATGTCCAAGGACACCAAGCCAAGTAAAACCCTACTCTAAAACTAGCACCATTATATATTGTGTTGGCCAAAAAGTTTGTTTGGGTTTTTCCACAAGCTGTTATGGGATGAATTTTTTGGCCAACATAATAATCTGTATATTCCTAAGTTGAGAAAACATGAGTTAGATCCCTGGGTTGCGAAGATCCCTGGAGAAGGAAATGACAACTCACTCCAATATTCTTGCCTGAAAAATCCCGTGGACAGAGGAGCCTGTCACACTCCTACACTCCAAAGGGTCACAAAGAGTCAGACACAACTGAACGACTAAGCACAGGAAGTCAAGGAAAAACCCCCAAATAATGAGTGTGATAAGGAAATAAGGACTGGTCTCCATAGATTAACAAAGGGTATTAGGAAAATTTGACTACTGTGTTTCTGGAAAAGAATATCATCATTATGCTAAACAAAAGTATCAGGTACATTGGAATTCTGCTTTAATAGCATTAAAAACAGGGCCTAATTCATGACAATCTAGAAGGTATTTCTAAAAACAGTATAGGTTTTTGAGTCAGGGTTGGTTGAATTCAATTTTGATTTTTCTACCACTAGCCACATGGCCTTGGACCACTGACTTTGTGTATTTGAAATTGATTTTCTTTATCTGTAAAATGGGAATAAGAATCAGCATTCAGGATTATTCTAATGTATACAGATGATATCAAGGCTTCCCCCACTGGCTAGGTGGTAAAAAATCTGTCTGCAATGCAGGAGACGCAGGAGATGTGGGTTCAATAGCTGGGTCTGGAAGGTCCCCTAGGGGAGGACATGGCAACCCACTTCAGTATTCTTTCCTGGAGAATCCCATGGACTGGGGAGTCTGGTGGGCTACAGTCCATGGAGTTGCAAAGAGTCAGATATGACTGAGCGACTGAGCATACACACACACACACACACACACACACACACACACACCAGGAAATGACATGTGCTGTGGAAACCAGCCAAACTACAGAAGTTAACAGAAATTCCCATTGGCAGGAAAAGCCCAATGCCCCAAAATATGGTAATAACTAAGTATAATTCACATGTCCGCAACAATAGTCTTTGATCACTGAGGTAGGTAGGGAAGGTAATGCTCAGGAGCTCACCAGAGCTGTTGGCATCCTATCATTTGGTTAAGGTAAGACTTCCAAATTCTGGTTCAGTTTTTGGAGTCTCAAGTCCTAGGCAGATGAACAAAATAGCTTCATAAATATAAAGATCACGGGAGGAGTCCATTTATAAGAACTATAGTATGGCTTAAAATTTAAGAAGTGAAACAAATCCCAATTTTAATATTCAGGTAAAATAATGGCTTTATAATACAGCAAAGATAATTTGATGCAGAACTGCTGTTACTATTGCTATTCAGGCATGATATTTACTCTTTCTAACAAATTCACATGACAGACAAAGAAACTATAACTCAGTAAGTCCAAGTAAATTTCCCAAGACCAGATAAGTAGATAAGTGAATTCCAGATATGATATTCAAATCCAGGTCCATCTGGCTTTAAAAGAATGCATTGCACCTGCACTGTTGGTGGGAATGTAAGTTGGTGCAGCCACTATGGAAAATAGTATGACGGTTTCTCAAAAAACTAAAAATACGGTTGCCATATGACCCAACAATCCTACTCCTGGGCAAATATCCAAACAATATAATTTAAAAGATAACACGCTCCCCTATGTTAACAGCATCACTATTTGCAATAGACAAGACAAGGAAATAACCTAATTGTCCATTGACAGATGGAGAGATAAAGAAGATGTGGTACATATATACAATGAAATACTACTCATGCGTATAAATGGACAAAATAAGGCCACTTGCAGAAACCTAGATATGGTTGCTAGGTATGGATGGTCCTAGATATGGATGGACCTAGATATTCTCATAGTAAGGCAGACAGAGAAAGACAAATATCATATGGTATCACTTCCATGTGGAATCTAAAAAATGACGCAAAAGTAAACTTTTATGAAATAGAAACAGACTCACAGACCTCAGGAACAGACCTGTGGTTGCCAAGGCTGAATGGGATGGGAAAGGGATGGAGTGGGAGTTTGGGATTAGCAGATGCAAACTGTTATATGCAGGATGGATAAACAACAAGGTCCTACTGTATAGCACAGGGAACTATATTCAATATTCTGTGGTTAAATCATAATGGAAAATAATATTTTTAAAGAATATATATATAGGTAAACTCACTTTGCTATACATCAGAAATTAACACATGAAAAATCAACTATATTTCAATTTAAAAAAAAATTGAAGAATGAGTTGAACTCATGTATAGTTTGCTAATCTTAAAAGAAAAAAAAAATAAATAGAGAGCAAAAAACAACAACACTCCTATTTCTACTCAGAATGATTTTGGCAGCAGGTGGCAAGTTTAAACAGGCAACCAATGATCAAATGGCTCTTGCCGCGGGAAACTGGATCCTAGGAGTCTAACATGGTATGACAGTTTGGTCCCTAACCTAAAGGACTTCAAAGTCATGCAGCTGCAACTTCTTTGTCCAATTGACAGGAGTTGTTTTCATGATTTTCTGTTCTTCACCATTGTTAGGGGCCTCTGGAATCTCATGAACTCCAATGCGGTTCATTATAAAGCATGTAACTTTATAATAGAATTATCCTGGTCACTGCATTTCTCACAATATTTAAGTCAAGGATTGTCCTTGCCTCCACGATTATGGAAGTTTCACATATTGGCATACCCACTAGATTAATTCCTTTTCAGCTCAAGTCATTTCCTGAAATCTGTAGGACTAAGGGTTTATTTTACTTAGCCTCACTGGGACTTCTCAGCTCTCTTTGGAAACACTTCCCTCCGTGCTTCACTGTAATTAACGTTCAATGGTGCCTCTGGCTCTTCTGTCTGAAACTTCAGAAGCATGTGCAAAGGTCCAAAGGAAGAAGGTTATTCTCATTATTCCACCCAGGAAATGTCAGGGAGGCACTTAATTCCCTTGTAGACTGGAAGAGGAGCAGGTCAGAAGAGTCTGACTTGCTTCATCCCTGTGAAGTTTGGCGGGGGTCAGGGTTTGAAGAGAAAGGGACATTCCTTTCCTCCTCTCCAGAATTCTTCTTTTTAAAAAATTCTTAATGGGATTCTGAAGAGGTGATGGAGTAGAAAAACAAAACATCTCACCTAGTAAGCAGAAAATCTATTCAGTAGGTACTAAAGAGAAACTCTCTGTAAATATTTTGTAACCATATTGTATGCCACAGGAATAATCACTTACTATACTTAACATTCTCTTGTCCATCTTTGTTTGTTCAGATCTATAATTCTCCTTCTACCTGAGACATTCTTGAAGGAGTCATAATAAAATGCAATTATTAGAATTTAATTGGATATCGCTTTTCCCTGAGTAGCTCCCTCGACCTCTTCCTACTCGTCTAACATGCCTAAAGGACTTAAAGACATCTGCCACAATACTTAACTTTCAGTCTCAGAAAAATACCAGAATGACAAAGAACCTCGTTCAACAGAAAAACTAAAGAGCAATAAAGAATCTACTTTCAGTGATATATTAAGGGAGGTACGATGACACTTCTCACCAAACAAATAGCTTACAGAGAAATTGAATCACAGTTTATTTCTTTTAGGAAACTATGTTTTCTCCATTTAAAAATATATTGAAGATAGCTATTCTCAGTGGTATCCAACATTAGCAGGTAGACAATTTACAGGAGATGAATTTCCCACTTTTGGATGCTGTAGTGCAGTAAATTGGTGAAGGCCTCTTGAAATTACTGAGCTCATCACATGCACAAATGCAGCGAATGCTATTTGTGTCTTTGTAGCTTGTAAATTTAATGAGGCTGAGATCTGAAGAATAAAAATATTTCCACTACAAAAATGAAAAAAATGTTGGCATGAAATCTAGGTTCACTGAATGTCTAAGATCCCAAGACCCAAACAAAATTTTTCTTCCATAAGATCACATGGAGGGAAAATGAGTCAATGTTCATTAGAAGCTTTGTTTAAAAGACATAAAAGGGGTGTTGACAATCTTACCACTTCACTCCTTTCTATCATCTGTATAGACATAATATGCTCTACTTTCAGGAAACCTGAAGCATCTTTTAAATTGTTGGTACTCCTCATGGAATGTGGATTATGTAATTATTGGCCTCAAATGTATAAACTATGAATTAAGTGTCACTTGAATGGAAAATTATTTGAAGAAAGTACACCATGATTCATTTCTAATGAATGCTTTCATACATCTCTGCAAATGTATTCACCCAAAGAAGTTCTCATAGAAGCAGGCCAAGAAACTGTTCTTTCTCGTGATATTTTATCTAGCAATTTTTAAAGTCAAATAATTCACTAACACTAAGAAATTTCATTTTATTTTTAAGTAGCACGCATAGAAATTTCCTGTGCCGGGTTAAATCTTACCAGATAGCCAACTGAAATTAAAATATTTTCCAGCTCACAAAAGCATATTCCACAAAAGACAAAGAGATGTGATAGAGATAGCAAAACATAAACTATATGCTTTGTTATTAAAACCCCCCTCAAGCTAATAATATGCACCATACCTCCTTTTAGAAAATGAATGCCAACCGAGAGTTTCTCAAAAGTAAACTTTCAGAATCAGATTCATTGTTGTCATGGTTCAAGGTTATAGTATTTTTTTTTCTTATTTAAAATTTATTTTTAATTGAAGGATAATTGCTTGACAATGCTGTGCTGGTTTCTGCTGTAGAGTAATGTGAATCAGCTATAAGTATACATATACCCTGTCCCTCCTGAACCTCCCTCCACTGACCCCCCATCCCACTCCTTTAGGTAGTCACACAGCACAGAGCTGAGCTCCCTGTGTTACACAACTGCTTCCCAGTTATCTTACTAGTTATCTGTTTTACACATGGTAGTTAATATAGGTCAGTGCTACTCTTGCAATTTGTTTCACCCTCTCCTTCCCCTGCTGTGTCCATAAACCCATTCTCTACATCTGTATCTCTATTCTTGTCCTGCAAATAAGCTCATCAGTACCATTTGTGAGAGCGATATAAAAGTATAAACTACATACTTTGTTATTAAACCCACCTTAACCCACTAATGTGGACTATATCTCCTTTTAGAAATGAGTACCAACCGCTAGGGGGTTCCCTGATAGCTCAGACAGCAAAGAATCTGCCTGGAATGCAAGAGGCCTGGGTTCAATCCCTGGGTTGAGAAGATCTCCTGGAGAAGGAAATGGCTACCCACTCCGGTATTCTTGCCTCGAGAATTCCAATGACAGAGGAGCCTGGTGGACTACAATCCATAGGGTTGCAAAGAGTCAGACACAACTGAACTGAGCAACTAACACTTTCCAATGGATGGTTACTCAAAAATAAACTTTCAGAATAGGATTCATTGGTTTCATGGTACAAGGTTGTAGTGTTTTATGATTAAAGACAAACTATGGATCTTGTCTATAATGAAGATAGAAAAACAGTCAAACAAAAATAATCTGTGCACTCTTGGTTTCTAGTATTCAGGAGTCAGCTCAGTGTTATTGGTTGATGATATATGATATTATCAAGGAGAAATTGTTGGGCTCTGCCAAATTGCAGAGGCCCTTTCCTGCTAATAAGAAAAGTGAGGACTAATTTAAAAGACAAAGAGCCAGTAGTAACTATTGACCAAAGGGTGCTGTGATCAGTATTGTGTTAAGGAAAAAAAATTGTGACAACTTTTTATCATTTGAAAAATGGAATGGTATCCAGAGCTTCTGGTTTAAATTTTAGTTTTTCAAGTGAGACATGATGAGGGACTAGATTTAATGCAGCAGTACTTGAGACATACACAGGAAAAGGCATCTAAGAAATTTCTAGTTATATTTGACAATCTTCGGTTCCGTTCAGTCACTCAGTCATGTCCAACTCTTTGCGACCCCATGAACCACAGCATGCCAGGACTCCCTGTCCATCACCAACTCCTGGAGGTTGATGTTTACTCATGTTCATTGAGTTGGTGATGCCATCCAACTACCTCATCCTCTGTCGTCCCCTTCTCCTCCTGCCCTCAATCTTTCCCAGCATCAGGGTCTTTCCAAATGAGTCAGCTCTTCGCATAAGATGGCCAAAGTATTGGAATTTCAGCTTCAACATCAGTCCTTCCAATGAACATCCAGGACTGATCTCCTTTAGGATGGACTGGTTGGATCTCCTTGCAGTCCAAGGGACTCTCAAGAGTCTTCTCCAATACCACAGTTCAAAAGCATCAAGTCTTCTGCGCTCAGCTTTCTTTGTAGTCCAACTCTCACATCCATACATGACTACTGGAAAAATCATAGCCTTGACTAGACGGACCTTTGTTGGCAAAGTGATGTCTCTGCTTTTTAATATGCTGTCTAGGTTAGTCATAACTTTCCTTTCAAGTAGTAAGAGCCTTTTTATTTCATGGCTGCAATCACCATCTACAGTGATTTTGGAGCCCCCAAAAATAAAGTCAGCCACTGTTTTCACTGTTTCCCCATCTATTTGCCATGAATTGATGGGACCAGATGACATGATCTTAGTTTTCTGAATGTTGAGCTTTAAGCCAACTTCTTCACTCTCCTCTTTCATGTTCATCAAGAGGCTCTTTAGTTCTTC
>NW_011495081.1:3564440-3579701 GCF_000754665.1 Bison bison bison | reverse complement strand
GTTATTGATAGTTCTCCTGGCAATCTTGATTCCAGCTTGTGCTTCCTCCAGCCCAGCGTTTCTCATGATGTACTCTGCTTATAAGTTAAATAAGCAGGGTGACAATATACAGCCTTGATGTACTCCTTTTCCTATTTGGAACCAGTCTGTTGTTCCATGTCCTGTTCTATCTGTTGCTTCCTGACCTGCATACAGGTTTCTCAGGAGGCAGGTCAGGTGGTCTGCTATTCCCATCTCTTTCAGAATTTTCCACAGTTTATTGTAATCCACACAGTCAAAGGCTTTGGGATAGTCAATAAAGTAGAAATAGATGTTTTTCTGGAACTCTCTCACTTTTTCGATGATCCAGTGGATGTTGGCAATTTGACCTCTGGTTCCTCTGCCTTTTCTAAAACTGGCTTGAACATCTGGAAGTTCACGGTTCACATATTGCTGAAGCCTGGCTAGGTATTGCTTATATGGGGAGAAGGGATTATAGAGGAGGGTGGACATCAAGAATGATATCAAATGCCCTAGTTTGGGAAGCTGAATCAATGATTTTAAGAGAGCAAGGGATGTAGAGAATGGACTTTTAGACACAGAGAGGGAAGAAGAGGATGAGACAAATTGAGAGAGTAGCATTGATGTCGGTCATGTCCAACTCTGTGACCCCATGGACTGTAACCTGCCAGGCTCCTCTGTCCATAGGGATTCTTCAGGCAAGAATACTGGAGTGGGTGGCCATATCCTCATGCAGGGGATCTTCCCAACCCAGGGATGTAACCCAGGTGTCCCAAATTTCAGGTAGATTCTTTACCATCTCAGCCACCAGGGAAGACCTGATATTTTACTACCATATGTACAATAGATAGCTAGTGGGAAGCTGCTATATAGTACAGGGAGCTCAATTCAGTGCTCTGCGATGATGGAAGAGGGTAGAATAGGGGGTGAGAGGGAAGTCCAAGAGGGAGGGGATATATGTACACTTACAGTTGATTCACAGTGACATACAGCAAAAACTAATACAACATTGTAAGGCAATTATCCTCCAAGTTAAAGAATTTTAAAGAAATAAGAGAGAGAGCAAGGAAGGTAGAGAACAATTAGAAGAAGAGATGTTCTATTTCAGAGGTGCCTACTTTCAGATGCCTGTAATTAAAGGTGATGTATAAAATGTGTATAAAACCATGTCCAGCATATAGGAAAAGACACTTTCCTTTCCCTTTCCCTCCCCTTTTTCCTTTGGGAAGTTAATGGGACAATCTCAGAGGATGAATATCCCTGAGGAAGGTGACCCTCTGGCCACAGCTGCACTATATGGGTACCTAAGTGTCTGTATTATTGGTTCCAAGTAGTTCAGGGCCCGTAATTTGGATCCACCATACCCTGCCCATCCTCTGAGTTTTAAAAAGGAGGGAATGTTCTCTGATCATATTGCCTCAACCAATATTGCCAGAAGGTATGTCTTAAGAGTAGAAATTAAAAAAATAAAATAAAAAACACACAGTAGAAACCAGAGAAAGATTAGAATACCTTGTAACCTTGAATTCTAAAAACCCAGCCACTTACTTTTATACTCTTATTGTCATAGTCTGGGAATTTTAAATGCTTTAATTCCAGTGTGGTTGAGTACTCTTTCCGAGTACTGAATTAGTACCGAACTATTTTTGTTCTCAGCAATTGGACTAATAAACTGTGCTATTAAAATTGTGTTTTAGCATTTTCTTTCACCCTTTAACATCTACTTGAACTGCTAGCCCATAACTTTCTTTATCCTAGTTAATTCTCACAACAGTATTGGTATCTAGCAATTTTTCTTTCTGTGCTTTCTCTGCTTAATTATCTACTTGTGGAATACTAGATAAAATCTAAGGTGGCTTCTAGCTTTAATGTCATTAATCCACAAGATGCAAAGCTGTAGAAGGAAACACTTCATGGAAAAGACTAATTATAAGGATATTTTTTATTAGGGAAGTATCCATGTTTGTGGTTCGTGGGATGGAAAATGTGAAAGTTACTTATCAACCCTGGGAAGAGAATTATCATGGGGCTTCATTTCTGGAAGTCTTCCCTGTTGGAGGTAAGATTTTAGAAAACCTTTGAAAATGAGGAGAGGAGGTAGACAAAGTAAAAGTTTATTCCAAGAATAACAAATCACATGAGTGAAACTATAAGTGAGAAAAGCATCGTAGGGGACAGGGCAGGAGGTGAGAGTGGAGAGGGAGCAGTGTGTTCTTGGCTCGTCCACACCTTCTGTGTGATAATCTAAAAAGCCTAAAGGTGGGGTGGGGATGGGAAGGCTGTGTGGGCAACTCCAGAGGCCATCCAGGGAAGCCCTTGAATTGGATCCTTAGAGTCTGGGCAAAGAAGCCCAAACGTTAAGGTCTTCACTAAGATAAGGGAATAGGTAGGTTCTCAAGGCAGACCATGCCCCCAAGATTTGGTCAGTTATCCAGGAGGAAGGAGCTATTACAGGAAATATATGAAATCTTAGCATTAGGACACACTCAGAGATTGATGTAGAGAAAACATGAAGTAGACTTTTCCCCTTCATAGTGCTAGAGTGTCATAGGGTACTGGGAAAAGGAATTCAGCTGTAGGAAAGGAACATTCTTTTTACAATGATGGGATAAAACTGGGCTAAATATAAGTAGTCTAGGGACTTCCCTGGAGGTCCAGTGGTTAAGACTCTGCCTTCCAATTCAGGGGGTAAGGAGGAGAACCAAGAACCCACATGTCACAAGGTGTGGGCAAAAAAAGTGGGGAAAAAAAGTAGGCTATATGTAGCAGCTTTGGACGAAAAAATTTTGATCAAGTCCTTTAATTTCTAAAGCCAAATCTAAACCTGGGAGTTTGTTAGAAATGCAAAACCTGAGGCCTCACCCCAGACTTACGGGTCTAAATATCTGTTTTGAGAAATACAGTGCTCAATCCTCGTATTTTCAGTTTTATCATCTGTGAAATAGGGGGAATGGTTGTTTTATAAGGATGTTGTCAAGATTAAATAAAATAACATTTCCAACATGTTTAGTACATATACTAAACACTTGGCAGAGTGCATATAAATAATTGGAGGTAAATGTGTTACTATTAGTAATATCAGGATATATAATTATATTTTTAAAAGAACAAGGATCTTAGCTTGGTGCTCTGTGTACCTAGATGGGTGGCTAGATGTGGTACCTTGAGGTGGGGAGGGAGGTCCAAGAGGGAGGGGATATATGTATATATATATATATTAATAGCTGGTTCACTCTCAGAGGACACTAACACAACATTATGGAGCAATTATATGCCAATAAAAAGACTAAAAGACATATGTTGAAAAGAATAGCTAAATCCCACATTAGAGTTGGGAATTTTGATTTCTAATCCATTACAAAAAAAAACCAAACAAACTTTGATCTTGCAAGCTACTGATTGTCTACAATTATACCTACTTTCAGTAGAGAATGACCAGGTGAATGGATTTATTTTGAGTGGCGCCTAAATTGACTGAATTTTGCTGAGAGATTATTATTACATGAGGTTTCTGAATCATTTTCAGTATCAGTGACTAAGAAAAGGAATTGTAAGCAAAGAAACCAATTGTCAGATTAACACAGTTCTAATATGCAATGCAAATATTATGCCACTGAAATAAAAGTGCAAACCTGCCCTTAATTACTCAAACCATCTCTCCCTGGGACATAAAAGGGTTTGTTTTGTCACTTAGCTTTAATTTATTCCAACTATCCTTGATCAGGTTTGCAAATGGGTTCAAAAGACCTTTAGGCCTGACAATGTTTTAATCAACCTCCAAATTGTCTTTGCTCTTCCAGCTAGGTTTTAGAGAATTGTTGCACTCTCTGTCCCTAGTTCACTGCCATATCTGCTTTAAATAGAGAAAAAAATAATTATTTAAACACCACAACCTCTATAATAGACCAAATTTCCAAAGACAGCCTTGATTCTGATGTCCTCACACAGGAAAGTAGGGCGAACTTAATGATCATAATGATGACGATCACTACAGTAATAATAACCTCAATAGCTATGGAATGTTTCATTCTGTCTTCTGGTCTGAAATGCCATCTTTTTTGATACACCCTTAATTTTACCTTTCTGGCTTCCTCAATGGCTCAGTGGGTAAAGAATCTACCTGCAGTGCAGGAGACACAGGAGATTCCCGTTTGATCCCTGGGTAGGGAAGATCCTGGAGGAGGAAATGGCAACCCACTCCAGTATTCTTGCATGAAGAATCCCATGGACAGAGGAGCCTGGTGGGCTGTAATCCATGGGGTCACTAGAGTTGGACACGACTGAGTAAATAAGCATGTAATTTTACCTTTAGCGGGAAACCACCCCACTGAACTTAAAAGATATGTATCAAACTGTCCACTCTACATCCATAACATGGATGGCTATGGAGTATCTCAAACCTAACCAGTCCAAAGAGTTGGTTTCCTGTAAAATACTGCCCTCCTACAGTCCATCTTCATAAATGGCACCTACATTTTCAGCACCAGTAGGATGCTTCCCCACCCCACCCCACATCTCATCTTTTTATCAGCAAATCCTGCTATTGCCATCTGTCTGGAATTAGCAATCATCTCCTTCCCTACTATGCAATTCTGTTTTTCAGGAGGAATTTTTACTATCATCTTTCATGCTATTGAGATAGCTAAAAAGTCTTATAATTTTGAAATGTATGAAGCCCTCTGAAGAACTGTAGTATCTACTAGTCACAATTCATAAAATAAAAAATGTAACATAGAATGTACAGTCAGCAACTAATGACAGGAGAAAGAGATGATAATTTAGGCTTTAAAAATTGACTTTAAAAGCCCAAATGATATCTGTATGTGTGTTCATGTGTAATAGTAGGAAAAAAGCACAGAAGTATATGGGAATTCAACAACAGCTTCCGATGACAAGCATTTATTAAATACTTAATGCTGGAGGATGTCTGGGGCTGTGCATTAAGAGAACAGTAATACAAAGATGAATAAGAAAAGGTGTACATCCTCAAGGAACTCTTATTCTAGGAAGAGAGTCAGGGAAATAATTTCAACAGTCATAGGCTCAGTTGTCCAAACTTACTGTGATAATTCAGAACACTGTTTACCTGGTGGAAGCAGCCCAAATGGATAAGGAAACAAATGAACTTTATATGGTAACTTAGCAAAACCAAACTCCATTAGTAAAGTCAAATATCACAGGGCTTATGATTTATCAAATCCCATAGCTATCCTTGGGTTTCCCTGGTGATTTAAACAGCAAAGAATCAGCTTACAGTGCTGGAGACCTGGGTTCGATCCCTGGGTTAAGAAGATATCCTGGAGAAGGAAATGGAAATCCACTCCAGTGTTCTTGCCTGGGAAATCCCATGGACAGAGGAACCTGGCAGGCTATAGTCCATGGTGTCACAAAGAGTTGGACACGACTTTGCAACTAAACCAGAGCTATTCATATTTTTAAAAAAATAACAAAGAACAGAGTCTTGTAAAAGGCGAAGGAATCACTTTTTTTCAAATCTCCATATATCTGATATAATTATTCTGTGATACAAAATGCCTCCTCATGGTGAAAGGGTTTCCAGAACTGAGGTTAAAGTCTCTATTAGGTTTATTTCCCAAGAGAGTCTGTATATTTGGGTGATCCATCCTTTAAAGACATGAACATTGCATTGGGTTATTCCAGTAAATCAAGTAAGCTACTGAGTGATACAGTGCTGGGAGCACTAAACTCCTTGTGAGCTTTAATTCAAGAATGACATAGAAAAGATGGAGCACCGTAACACAAGCCAAGCTTTGGAAGCTTTTCTCATGTACTCAGTTGTGTTTAAAATACATTTATTATCACTGACAAGAAAATGATTCTGCTAAAATGCAATCATTGTGGAAACTAAACACAGCCCTAAACCCAAAGCCACTGTTTATATTAAAGTACTGTTTATCCATCAAATGCTTCTGAGGACCTACTATGCCTTAGACACTCTGACAGAAAGAAAAAAATACAATTAAAAAAAACCTTGGTGCGAGTCTCCAAAAGTGAATAGATTAGTGGCAAACACTCTTGAACAATCAATTAACACATAAAATACTTACTTCGATGGATGTAGGTACAGAGTATTATAGATGAGAGTCTGTCTCAAAGATACAGTGAAGCTGAGTTTGAAAAGTGGAAAACAGTTAGGCTAGAGACAAGTGATAGAGTGGGTGATTTAGAGAAAGAGCAGAACTTTTAAAGGCATAGGTATTGGAAAATTTGCTGAGAGGGCACTTTCTCTGTTTTGTAACATCTGGCATTCCTTTTTAACTGTTGCTTAAACATGACATTTAGCAGAACTTTCAGCCACTGGACAATCAGAATGATTTGTCGTGGTAAACAGAATGGAATGGTTTCTTAGTCCCTATGTTAGATAAGACTACAGTCTAAGCAGTAATAATTTATTTTTTCTATTGCAGGTATTAAAAGAGGCAGTCTTTCTTAGAAACATGATTTTCATTATTTTTGTGGGTTGTTGACTATAAATGACATAAAAGAAAAATCCACATGCAAATGACACTTCTTAATAAATTATATATGTTGTATTAACTGATTTTTCATTTATTTATTAAGACCACAGATACCGGATATCCACCACTGAACTAGAGTCTAGAGATAACAGAAACAGATAACATATAGCCTTAAGCCTTCAAGTCTCAGAGTCTACTGGGATATTCAGATATATTTAAACAGATATTTATAAAATAGTGTGATCAATGTAACAAAAGCAGCAAATGGGTAACAGTAGCACAAACAAGAGTGATCTAACAAGAGTGGATAAATATGGGGGAAACTAGTAAAATGTGACCTAGCTTTTGAGTAACGAGAAAGTGTTTCTAGGTTATGAAATAGCACAAATAATGAAAAAGAAGGTATAAAATAACATGGATTAGTAGGGAAATTCCATAGAAAATTTGTTGTGCAGGAAGCCTGTTCTCACCCAAGATGCAGGTAATGACTTATAATGAATTTACACTTTCAATGTTTTGTGTTCTTTTTTGTCTTCGCTCTCAGCCAAGCAGCATGATTGCATTGTGGCTTGCTTTATATGGCTCGGGGCTCTTTAACATGCAATAAAAGAAGCAATGCTTTCTGATACAGTTGAACAGCTGCTGTTAAGAACACGATTAACAAATGAGTCAAAACGTGCTGCTGAGGGTTAGTTAATGCATTATATCAGTGTTAATTAAAGTATTATTAAAAGGCTGACTGTTGCCTCTCATATTCCTGGAATTTACACACACACTTCATTAATCTTTGCCCTCCCTGTGGGGTAAGTCACTGCACCTGTTCATCTTCATAAGCAGAAGCATTGCCTGCCAGATAGCTGGTGTGTAGCTCGAGACATTCGAGGATGACGTGTGGCAGATCAAAGAGAAATACCCCTGTGTTTGATAGAGATTTTACTTTCACCTCATTTTGGTGACCACACCCTGGCCTTCTCTTGTTGCTTATCTGAACAATAAGATACTGCTTATCTGAATTTAGTGAGAGAGACTCAGTAAATTCCTTCTATCAAATGACATCTACATCAATTTCCAGCACTCATGTTGTGTCACAGGCATATTCTCCACGATTCAGAAGTTAAAATACATGACTAAAGTGCAGGTATTGGGAGAACTCTCTCTGTAAAACGGAGGACTCTCTATTTCACTTGGTGGAAATATCGCTGAGCACAGAGGATAATGAAGAGATGTGAAATATTGATAGGGTACCCAAAGCACAGGCTCATGTGCAAAGGGTTATTTGGAGACATGAGAAACAGAATCTCTCTAGTGATGCCTGAAAGTAAGATTTTGGAGCTGTAAAGGGCAAAAGTAATAAAAATAGCAATAATAGTAGCTACCACTTATGGAAAACCCACTCCATTAGGTGCTATGTTTTGAACTTCGGATATTTTATTTCACTTAACCTTTACTGGCATTCACTGGAGGTCAAAATTATTCCCAGCTTCAGGTGGTGGAAAAAACCCACCTGCCAAATCAAGAGACTTAAGAGACACAGGTTCAATCCCGGGGTCGAGAAGATTCCCTGGAGGAGGAAACGGCAACCCACTTCAGTATTCTTGCCTGGAAAAGTCCCATGAACAGAGGAGCTTGGCAGTCTACAATCATAGGGTCGCAAAGAGTTGAACATGACTGAAGTGACTTAGCACAGCACATATAGTTGAAGATGCCCAGGCTCCTGTGATGAAGTGACTTGCCCACTGTACCACAGCTAGAAAGAGGCAGAGTTGGATTCTAATATAGATGGATAGACCTCTATCCACTGCACTGCTAGTTACTATCTTGAACTGTTTATACATTTGGTAGCAACCAGCTACCCATAATATCCCACCTAAGATTCTAGTCAAGACAACCTACTGGGCTTTTATAAATTGTAAGCACCAATCCTATGGATATTATGCTTCTGTTATGACTGGTTTGTGTCACAGGCATATTCTCCAGATTCATTCAGCTTCCCAGGTGGCACTGGTGGTAAAGAACTTGCCTGCCAAGGCAGGACAACTAAGAGATTCTTGTTCAATCCCTGGGTCCTGAAGATCCTCTGGAGGAGGAGTGGCAACCCGCTCCAGTATTCTTGCCTGAAAAACCCCATGGACAGAGAAGCTTGGCGGGCTACAGTCCACAGGGTCGCAAAGAGTCGGGCATGACTAAAGTGACTTAGCACAGCATGACTGGTTTGTTAGAAAGTTATTGCTAAGAAGAATAGATTTCAAGGTCAATGGATGGAGGGTGGCTAAGGAATGATTGATTGTCAATCAGAACAGTTTACAAGAAAAATATTTGAGTTCCCCAAACACTAGACTCTGACCTTTAACTTTGTAAGACTAGATCCTCCATTCTGCCATATCTGTTCAAAAGAGATGTCTTCTGAAATCAAACAGCACTGTGAAATTATACCAGTAAAAGGCTATACCCATTTAATAATGTCTCCCATTTAATAATGTCTAATATTAAATACAACTGTAAATCATATCAGCGGAGAAGGCAATGGCAACCCACTCCAGTACCCTTGCCTGGAAAATCCCATGGACAGAGGAACCTGGTAGGCTGCAGTCCATGGGGTCATGAAGAGTTGGACACGACTGAGCGACTTCACTTTCACTTTTCACTTTCATGCATTGGAAAAGGAAATGGCAACCCACTCCAGTGTTCTTGCCTGGAGAACCCCAGGGACGGGGGAGGCGGGTGGGCTGCTGTCTATGGGGTCTCACAGAGTTGGACATGACTGAAGCGACTTAGCAGCAGCAGCAGCAGCAGAAGCAGCAGCAGCAGCAAATCATATCAGAATGGCCCATTTCAGCCAAGCAATATGTTCTTATCCTTTAGGACACTAGGCAGGAAGACAAATTAGAATCAGAAGACTGCTTAGTGAGCATGGTATCAGAGCAAAAGTGGTTGAATAAATACAACTATCTCCTGTATATAGATATTGGAGAAGGAAATGGCAACCCACTCCAGTATTCTTGCCTGGAGAATTCCATAAACAGAGGAGCCTGGCAGGCTACAGTCCATGGAGTCTCAAAGAGTTGGACATGACTGAGCGACTATCACTCATATAGATATGCCTTCTAATTATATAGAATTATAGATTACAAATGATTAGGGTATAAGGCCTCTCTTAGATTAATGAGAAGCACACTGACAAAAATTTTGTTTTTAGCCTCTTCTTTCCTCTGGGCTCTATATTGGTCACTTAATCCTTCTGTGGCTTACAGAAACAGTCAAATTCCAGTGATATATTTCTGAAGTTACATACTAGTTTTGTGTGCTAACTCGTGCGTGCGTGCATGTTAAATCATTTCAGTCATGTCCGACCCTTTGTGAAACTATGGACTGAAGCCTGCTAGTCTCCTCTGTCCATGGGATTCTCCAGGCAAGAATACTGGAGTGGCTGGCTATGCCTTCCTCCAAGAGATCTTCCCAACCCAGGGACCGAACTTGTGTCTCATGTCTTCTGCATTGGCAGATGGCTTCTCTACCACTAATGCCACCTGCAAAGTCCCTGTTTACAACTCAGGTACTTCCAACGTATTAAGAAAAATGGCCATTCTATGTGCCAGCATTGCATGAAGTGATGCGAATACACAATGATTCCTTCGATAGGCTCCTGATTGATTTGCACAGGTCCTGTCTTGGTATTCTGGTGTTTTCTACACAAAAGCCAGAGTGATTTTTCCAAAATAGTACTTCATACACATCAATTATCTGCTGTATTTTCTGAAATACATGGCTTCCCATTATGCTTCTTATAGTCTAAAAATCCTTAATGTGAGCTAGAGGCCTTGTAGTCTTTTTGCTCCTACCAGCCTTTTCTCTTACCAAGGTCCCTTTGTTTTTTTGTGGTCCAACCACACTGACTGTTTCTCAGTCACTTGAATGTACCTATGTATTTGCCACCAGAAAGTCTCTTTACATGAAGTTTACCTAACCTAAGATTCTCCTTCCTCCCTCTTATTCATTCAGTTTCTACTTATCTTTTATACTTAGATAACATTTTATTCCTTAAAGAAAGACTTAATCTGAGTTCATGATCTAGCTAAAGTTGCCCTACTATGTACTCTAATATTACTAAGAAACTCTCCTTCATATACCTGCTCTAAATTTTAATTTGTGTTCATTCATACTGTTATTTGATCAATATCTGTTTCTCCCACAACACTCCAAACTGCACAAGGGCTCTATTTGAAAAGCAATATCTGACAAGCATAGTTACTGACACATAGCCAGTGTTCCCAAATGTTTATTGAGTAGATTAATGCAAGCCCTGGTAACTTTCAGGATCTCACTGAGATTGTTTATTCTTTTTGAAGTTGAAAAATTTATACTATGTTATATTACTATAAAATTACTTTATACTCATTGCAAAAATTTCACCAAACAGAAATAAATACAGTAGAGAATAAAGATCTGACAAAATTTCTGCATTGCTACCAAGAAATGATACTGATTTTCACTTAGAGGAATACCTTTCTAGTCATTTTCTCTATGACATATTTGTATGTGTGTGGTTTTTACATGAAAGAGACCGTGTTATTTGGGCATACTCTTTTACCATTTAATATGATGTAGTTCAGTTGGTAAAGAATCCATCTTCAATGGAAGAGACCCCGGTTTGATTCCTGGGTCAGGAAGATCCACTGGAGAAGGGATAGGCTACCCACTCCAGTATTCTTGGGCTTCCCTTGTGGCTCAGCTGGTAAAGAATCCTCTTGCAATACAGGAGACCTGGGTTCAATCCCTGGGTTGGGAAGATCCCTTGGAGAAAGGAAAGGCTACCCACTCTAGTGTTCTGGCCTGGAGAATTCCATGGACTATATAGTCTACAGGGTCACAAAGAGTCGGACGTGACTGAGTGACTTTCACTCACTCAGAGATCTTTTAATAGCAATACATATAAATCAATTTATATTTTTGACACTCCTCTGGGATCCCACTGGAGGGATGCATTAAAATTTGTTTTACTTGTTCCTAACAGATGTCCATTTAACTTAATTACAATGATAAATAATGCCTATTATTGTAGGCCCATGAAATATATTTTTTCAGGAATCTGTATTTATATACATTAATAACAATGGCATTGCTGAACAAAGAGATGCCTTGTCTTAAATGTTGATGTAGTTTTTCAAATTTCTTCCAAACAAATTTTATAATTTGTGTACACTAATAGTAAAAGAGTATCTCCATATTGAAGACATTCATAAATTGAAAGGTTTCATTAACCTGTGAAATTAGCCTCTATATTCCCCTAAAACTGAGTGCTTTTAGTAATGAGTAACTTACATAAATAAAACATAATAATTGTATGTGAGAAGATAATAGCATATATCTTTTTAATTACTGGGTAGATTTCTTAAAGCATAATTGTTTGGAGTCACTGAGATAGTAATTAAAAAAAAAAAAAAAAAACACTGGTAAGGCCCTGATTTTGAAAACAGAATACTTAAAAAGATTAAAGTGTTTTAAGCCATGGACTTTAGTTTCATCATAAATATGCTGTGTAACAGTGAAGGGTAGCCTAAAATTTTGAAGATAAAGGAGACTGATTAACTGTGACTGTGTGGATCACAACAAATTGTGGAAAATTCTTAATGAGATGGGATACCAGACCACTTAACCTGCTTCCAGAGAAACTTGTATGCAGGTCAGGAAGCAACAGTTAGAACCAGACATGGAACAACAGACTGGTTCCAAATTGGGAAAGGAGTACGTTAAGGCTATATACTGTCACCCTGCTTATTTAACTTATATGCAGAGTACATCATGCAAAATACTGGACTGGATGAATCACAAGCTGGAGTCAAGACTGCCAGGAGAAATATCAATGACCTCAGATATCCAGATGATACCACCCTAATGGCAGAAAGCAAAGAGGAAATACAGAGTCTCTTGATGAGGATGACAGACGAGAGTGAAAAAGCTGGCTTGAAATTCAACATTCAAAAGCTAAGATCAGGGCATCCAGTCCCATCACTTCTTGGCAAATAGATGGGGAAACAATGGAAACAGTGACAGGCTTTATTTTCTTGGGCTCCAAAATCACTATGGATGGTGATTGCAGCCATGAAATTAAAAGACGCTTGCTCCCTGGAAGAAAAGCTATGACAAATCTAGACAGCATATTAAAAAAGCAGAGACACCACTTTGCCGACAAAGGTTCTTTAAGTCAAATCTATGATTTTTCCAGTAGAGAGTTGGACTATAAAGAAGGCTGAGCATTGAATAATTGATGCTTTTGAAATGTGGTGCTGAGGAGACTCTTGAGAGTCCCTTGGACAGCAAGGAGATCAAATCAGTCAATCCCAATGGAAATCAACCTGAATATTCTCTGGAAGGACTGGTGCTGAAGCTAAAGCTCCAATACTTTGGCCACCTGATGGGAAGAACTGACTCACTGGAAAATACCGTGATTCTGAGAAAGATTGAGGGCAGGAGGAGAAGGGGGTGACAGAGGATGAAATGATTGTCTGGCATCACTGACTCAATGAACATGAGTTTGCACAAACTTCAGGAGATGATAATGGACAAAGAAGCCTGGTGTGCTGCAAACCACGGGGTCACAAAGAGTCAGACATGACTGAGCGATTGAACAATAACAACATGAAAATAATGGAAACTTTCCACCTGGATTGGTTTTAGCTCAGTTTTCTAAGAAAAAATATGTATCTAATAGTGTTTTCTACCTGTTGCCTCTCATTATACTTATTATAACTATCAAAACTTAAATAATTACAGAAAGTTTCAGAAATATTTGCCATGCACCAAACATTGTATATCCTTTCTCCTTGTGTTTAGAAGCTTTCTGTAGATTGCCATGGATACTCAAGTTGTGGCAGTAAGATAGAGGTTGAGGACATATACTGGGAGGAAGTCAATCAAGAATTATTTCAGAAGGCAAGAAAAGAAAAAAAAAGTGTATTCACTGATAATTTTGTGTTACTGCAAACTGACATTTTGCTGGAAAGTGAAAGTGTTAAAGATGGTAGGGTAAACAGGCAGTTATAGCTAGCAAAAGTTGATTGAATCCAAGCCACGGTCTCTCACCAACTAATTTTTCTGTTCATAGCCAACTGAAGATATGCAAAGACAGGATGACCATCCATGTGAAACATTACAAAGAAAATAGTTTCCTTAATCTATCTTAAAATTTCAATGCCACACTTAAAACACTGTGCTTTGTTACTAAGAGGAAGCCATTTCCCCATTCAAAGGAGGCTTCTTGTATCTCAGACCTATTTTCACTTGATCAATCCTGAATGGAAAGAAAGCAAGGCTGGTCACATCTCTCCTCAATAGCCATGACAACCCCTCAAACTTTGTAAGCCTCTGGCTGTTTCTACATGACATCAAGAAAAACATTTCAAAAGTGAGTATTTCAAACACTTGAGGGAAATGGTGATTTTATCAGGCCAGGGTTCAATAGCAGTGCTATGGAAACTGTGATCCAGATAATCATTTGCCAGGGCAGCTGTTCTGTGCATTCTAGGATGTTTAGCAGTGGTTCTGATACTAGTACTACCTCTCCAGCTTGTAACCGAAAATGCTTCCAGCCGTTGTTCCCTAGACAATGAGAACCTACTATATAGCACAGGAAACTCTACTCAATGTTCTGTGGTGACCTAAACAAAAAGGATATATATATATATATGTGTGTGTGTGTGTGTGTGTGTGTGTGTGTGTATACGTATATGCATAACTGATTCACTTTGCTTTATAGTAGAAACTAACACAATATTGTAAAGCAACTATATCCCAATAAAAATTAATTTTAAAAGACTGGAATCTCCCCAAAAAAATGTCCCTAGAAGACCAAAATCATGCATCCTATATTAAGAAGCAAGCTATTGCAGTTTTGGAGAATATTCAGTTCAGTTCAGTCTAGTCACTCAGTCGTGTCCGACTCTTTGCAACCCCATGAACCACAGCACACGAGGCCTCCCTGTACATCACCAACTCCTGGAGTTTACTCACAATCATGTCCACTGAGTTGGTGATGCCATCCAACCATCTCATCCTCTGTCGTCCCCTGCTCCTCCTGCCTTCAATATTTCCCAGCATCAGGGTCTTTTCAAATAAGTCAGTTCTTCACATCAGGTGGCCAAAGTATTGGAGTTTCAGCTTCAGCATCAGTCCTTTCAATGAATATTCAGGACTGATTTCCTTTAGGATGGACTGGTTGGATCTCCTTGTAGTCCAAGGGACTCTCAAGAATCTTTTCCAACACCACAGTTCAAAAGCATCAATTTTTTGGCACTCAGCTTTCTTTATAGTCCAACTCTCACATCCATACATGACAACTGGAAAAACCATGGGTTTGACCAGACAGACCTTTGCTGGCAAAGTAATGTCTTTGTTTTTTAATATGCTATCTAGGTTGGTCATAATTTTTCTTCCAAGGAGCAAGCGTCTTTCAATTTCATGGTTGCAATCACCATCTGCAGTGATTTTGGAGCCCCCCAAAATAAAGTATCTCACTGTTTCCACTGTTTCCCCATCTATTTGCCATTAAGTGATGGCACCAGATGCCATGATCTTCATTTTCTGAATGTTGAGCTTTAAGCCAACTTTAGAACTCTCTTCTTTCACCTTCATCCAGAGGCTTTTTAATTCTTCTTTGCTTTCTGCCATAAGGGTGGTGTCATCTGAATATCTGAGGTTATTGATATTTCTCCTGGCAATCTTGATTCCAGCTTGTGCTTCATCCAGTCCAGCATTTCCATGATGTACTCTGCATATAAGTAAATAG
>NW_011495081.1:3559539-3564340 GCF_000754665.1 Bison bison bison | reverse complement strand
TATTGATATTTCTCCTGGCAATCTTGATTCCAGCTTGTGCTTCATCCAGTCCAGCATTTCTCATGATGTACTCTGCATATAAGTTAAATAAGGAGGGTGACAATATACAGTTTGATGTACTCCTTTCCCAATTTGGAGAATATTACTCAGTTACAATTGATAAGGGTCATGTTTATATACCGCAGAGTCTTGATATCTTCAATTTATCAGTTAGATGAACCCAATCTGAGATTCTAGTTCTCAGTAGATAGGAAATCACTTCGTGGCTAATATTAGGCTGTATCCAAGGTGAAAAAAATATATTACTTGCACTGAAAAGTTCACCAGAACACCGTCTTCCAACATATCTCAATATATAGATCACGATTCACTTGTTTACTTTGTGCCAAGTAGAAGTCATGAAAAAATATTCTTGATTTGCAAGCAACTGAACTCAATCAATGTTTAGAATCATATATGTGTCCCCTGAGACATGAAAACACATGCTTACATCTTCATATCAGAGATGGAATTTTTAAATCAATTCGTCAGCTTCTTCAGTCAATTTTTTGTTAGCACTAAAACATAAAAGCCTTATAACTCCATATTAGCAGAGAAATTAACAGAGACTGACATATCTTGGGGTTCTACTATTTCATATGCCTTAAATATATTAACTTATTTAATCTTCATATCAGTGCTATTGAGTTCCTATTACTCTAATTTCATCAAAAGATGGAGAAATTGAGACTTAGCCATTTTAAGTGATTGACCAAGATGAGACTATAGGAAATAGCTAAGTTATGAATCTATTGTAAGTCTAACTTGAAAGCCAACTTTATCTTTCCACAATATTATGGGTTTATTTTCTTCAAAAAGTTAGAAAATAAAATCCAAAAATCTTTCTTAAACGTCCATTTGTGGAGAAAAATATTACATAAGATAAAATCAAACTCACTTTTGCTTTTAAAAATTAGTTCTTAAAGTATAAAAGAACATTTACAGGTCTGAATGATATGATAATGAACACACATTTTAAGAATTGAAATTTAGAACCATTTAAAATAGAAAATGAATTCTTAGCCAAAATATGTGCTCCTGGAAAATAAAAAAAGGAACATAACCAAAAGGCATTGAAACTAAATCACTTCCTGAGCCATAATGAGCTTAGGTTTTTAATCAGACTAATGAGAAAAGATCTGTAATTCGGCACGGCTCATGAGTCATACCATAAAGTTTCTCCCTACAGTTTCATGGCAGCCCTTGATGTATCATTCATTAGGTACTAGGAAAGTAACATTTTCAAGAACACAATGAACTGCAGACAGACAGGAAAAACAATGAGGGAGCAAACCCTCATCCTCCTTCTAAACTGCCCTTTATTTTCTCAGTCAGTGTGCTCTCCTTCCCTCACCTCCAAACTGATCACTGCCTCTAGTCTATGTTAATCTGGTGACTCATTGGTGGGCTTGGACATTGTGTTCCTTATGACCTATATAACAGAAGTGTGGGGTGGTAGTAAAGCTCCTGCTGTGTGGGGTGGGATGAACCCTTAATCAGGCATCTGCTCCCGGACTCTAGGATAACAAGAACACAGATTCTTTTTCTCCCCTTGGCCACACCACTCAGCACATGGGATCTTAGCTCCCAGATCAAGGAGGGAACCCACACTTCTTGCATCGGATGCACAGAGTCTTAACCACTGGACTGCCAGGGAAGTCCCAAGAACACAAATTCTTGAAATTCAGTGATATCCCTCTGTATAGTCTGTGCTGCATGGTCTCAAATATTCTAAGTATGCATTATCTGTAAGTGGGAAAACATTGGTGTTGGTAGGTTGGATATGAAAACACCACACATGAGTAATTGCCTTATAAATTAAAGACTAAGAAGATGCAACTTTGCCCAGAAGTCAAAAAGGGTCTAGAAAATCTAGAAGACCACCTGGAGAGAGAACAAGTAGGTTCAAAGATATTAATAGTTTGGAAATGACAGGTCCAACTGGGATATAAGAGGAAAAGGACAGAGTCTGGAACCAGAAGATATGAAGTATTATATGGATCTGACACGCTGAGTGACCAGGAACAAGTCTAAATTGCCCCAAATCTCAATTTCTCCATCTGTAGAATGGGGATAATGAGAATTCTGTTTTTTACAGGTTTGTTTAGAGAATACAATGGAATAATGCATCTGAAAGTTAATTTTATTGTTGTTTTATAATGATAGCTTTTATTTTGTAAGTTATACTGAATAATAATCTTATAAGATAAACACCCAATCCTCATTATTTAACTGACTCTTGGCTCTTCTACCAACTTTCATGTGTTCTTTAAGTCCAGGAGAGGAGGGGTCATTTCATCTATAGCTGTTTGATTCCTGGAGGGATCCCGATCCCTTGTTAGAATTCACTTCCTTAATTTCTAGGCAGATTTTCTTCTAGGCAGGCTTGGACAAAAAACAGCTGATCGATACCTGCATTTCAACATATGACCTGATCACAAGCTTTCTCTCTTATGTATCATTCCCTTTACCCTTGCCTTCCTCTCTTCCTTCTTCCATCCCTCTCTCCCTCTGTTCCTTTCTTCCTTCCTTCTTCTCAAGCAATACTTTATCTCCTTGCAGTGTAGACTGATATTTCTATGTTCTGTCAGACTCCTGCCTCCTTTCCTTGGAAACTTCTGCCAGGCTATAGCTTTAGATGCAATTATAGCTATGAACATTAGGGAGCAGCAGAATGCAAAGGAGTACCACTGCTTCCTGTAAAAAGCTCAGTTGCTGAGTCCAGGTAAGACAGGAATTTGGTCCACCCTGCCTCCAAAGTCAGAAGTCTTGACTCCAAAACCATCTGACATCCCAGAAGACAGTGTGGAACAGCAGCAGTCATTGAAGTCAGAAAAACTCGGGTTTTAAATCACTTTCCCATTGTGTGATCTTCAGTTCAGTTCAGTCACTCAGCCATGTCCGACTCTTTGTGACCCCACGAATTGCAGCACGCCAGGCCTCCCTGTCCATCACCAACTCCCAGAGCTTACCCAAACTCATGTCCATTGAGTTGGTGATGCCATCCAGCCATCTCATCCTCTGTTGTCCCCTTCTCCTCCTGCCCCCAATCCCTCCAAGCATCAGAGTCTTCCAATGAGTCAATTCGTCGCATGGGGTGGCCAAAGTATTGGAGTTTCAGCTTCAGCATCAGTCCTTCCAATGAACACCCAGGACTGATCTCCTTTAGGGTGGACTGGTTGGATCTCCTTGCAGGAGTTACTTAATATCTCTGGGCCTGAATTCTACTATTCATTAAATAAGGATCAAGATGTCTTCCAAATAAAATTATAATTTTTTTTTTTTTGGTTCAAAAACAACAAACATGGTGCCTGGGTCATGGAAGTCAATCCATATATATTATTTTCCTTCCATAACTTTTTCCTATCATCCTTGTGTGAACTATTCCAATCTTCACTTCAGGCCAACTAGTCATCAGCATGATGATGACCTCACTCCCTTCTCCTGCCTCTGTAGACTGTGAGATAACTCTACAGATACCTTGACTTTACTGTGCCCTACAATGAGAAAAGTGAGAAAAACAAATTAGCTTTATAATAACTCTGGATCAGATATACAATGAATAGCAAAAAAACCAGTGTGATAAGAGACTCTAATATGGCTCTCACTGATTCCTGCCTCTTGTTACTCAGGGTCTTATGTAATGCCTTCCCCTTGAGTAACTTGCTTCTAACCAATAGAATACAGCAATATGGAGGAAGTGTCACTACTGGAGTTAAATTACAAGAGATCATGACCTTTGTCTTGCTAGCAGATTCTTATTAGCCTTAATGAGACAAGAGGCGTGTCAGAGATGGCTGGATGGCCAGAAACTGAGGGTAACTCTTTGCCGACAATCTGCAAGGAACTGAGACTCAATCCAACAGCCTTTTGGGACTAAATCCTCCCAACAGCCAGGTCAGTGAGCTTGGAAGTAGATTTTTCCTTCATTGGACCTTTAAATAACACCCCAACACTGGCTTTTGAGAGTTCTCAAAGCAGAGCACCCAGCTAGGCTATGCTCAAATATTCTTACCTCCTAGAAACTGTAGATAATAAATGTGTGTTGTTTTAAGCTGCTTGAGGGTAACTTATTGCACACCAATAGATAACTAATACAAAGAATGAAATACATAAGTAGATCAGAGACTATGTAGGAGTCACAATGTGGTGGGCCTGCTAGATCATAGCAAAGAAGTTGATTTTTATTCTAAATTGATTTTTATTCAGTGGGAAACCACTAGGGATTTTTCAGCATGGAAAATATATGTCCTGAATTATATTTTAGAAATATTACACTGGCTGCTGTGAGATGGACTTTATGGGGCTGCTTTAGTGATATTTTACATGTCTTCTAACCAAAATTAAAATGATTTATTCTTTCCTCAGAGGAAGCAGAAGTATTTATTCTTGATCATCCCTTTGGTAACATTCAATATAGGACACCTTCATTCCCCTTGGAATCATCAGCTCAGTATAAGAAATTCCAACTTCAGAAGTTTTCTTCTTTAATTCTTTTTAATTTCTTTTTTGAGGTAAGTCTAGATTCACATGCAGTTTTAAGAAACATTACAAAGAGATCCTATACACAATTCATATATTGCCTTCAACAGTAACATCATGAGTAACTATAACACAATATCAAAACTAGGAAATGGTTCAGTTCAGTTCAGTCGCTCAGTTGTGTCCAACTCTTTGCGACCCCATGAATCACAGCATGCCAGGCCTCCCTGTCCATCACCAACTCCCAGAGTTCACTCAGACTCACGTCCATCGAGTCAGT
>NW_011495081.1:3542684-3559296 GCF_000754665.1 Bison bison bison | reverse complement strand
GGACTCTCAAGAGTCTTTTCCAACACCACAGTTCAAAAGCATCAATTCTTCAGCGCTCAGCCTTCTTCACAGTCCAACTCTCACATCCATAAAAGGGCCTTTTGATGGAAGTGAAAGAGGAGAAAGACAAAACTGGCTTAAGAGTCAACATTCAGAAAACTAAGATAATGACATCTGGTCCCATCATTTCATGCAAATAGATGGGGAAACAATGGATACAGTGAAAGACTTTATTTTCTCGGGCTCCAAAATCACTGCAGATAGTGACTGCAACCATGAAATTAAAAGACACTTGCTTCTTGGAAGAAAAATCATGACCAACCTAGACCGCATATTTAAAAGCAGAGAGATTACTTTGCCAACAAAAGTTCGTCTAGTCAAAATTATGGTTTTGCCAGTAGTCATGTATGGATGTGAGAGTTGGACCATAAAGAAAGCTGAGCCCTGAAGAACTGATGCTTTTGAACTGTGGTGTTGGAGAAGACTCTTGAGAGTCCCTTGGACTGCAAGGTGATCAAACCAGTCAATCCTAAAGGAAAACAGTCCTGAATATTCATTGGAAGGACTGATGCTGAAGCTGAAGCTCAATACTTTGACCACCTTATGTGAAAAGCTGGGAAAGATTGAAGGCAAGAGGAGAAGGGGATGGCAGAGGATGACATGGTTGGATGACATCACTGTTGTGACGGACATGAGTTTGAGCAAGCTTCGGGAGTTGGTGACAGACAAGGAAGCCTGGCATGCTGCACTCCAAGGGGTTGCAAAGAGTTGGACAAGACTGAGCGACTGAACTGAACTGAACTTTGAGTGTTATTTATATTTTCTTAGGCACACTTGCTTTCAGATATGTGGTTTGCAAATTATTTTATACTTCCAAATATTTTATACTACAAATGTAGCTTTCATTCTCTTAACAAGTTCTTAGACTAAACAGTTTAAATTTTGGTAAGGTCTAATTTATCTATCTTTTATTTTTATTGATCATCTTTTTCTGTCAAGTCTAGGAACTCTATATAAGATCCCAAAGATTCTTATTTTTTTTCTAAAAGTTTTTAAAAAGCATTTTCTGCACTATTGTAATTTTATATTTAGTATATAATTCCATTATCTCTTGGGAGTTAAATTTTACATAGAATGTAAAGCTTAGGTTACAGTTCAATTTTTGCTTGTGGACATTCAATTTTTTCAGCCAGATTTAGTATCATGTGTTGAAAAGTCTATCCTTCCTCAAATGAATTGCTTTAGCACCTTTGCAAAACAAAATGAAAAGGTGGTGAATATCTACATGTAAGATTAAAGGAAAAAAAATTAGGAAACCAGACTCCTATCCCTGTAGGAGGTATTTTAAATATGTAAAAAAATTAATTCAAAATACATCATAAACCTAAATATGACTTAAAATATAAAATCTAAGAAGAAACCATAGGAATAAGTCTTTATAATCTTTGATTAGCATTTATACACGATACTGAAAGCATAAGTGACAACAGAAAGGTAGTATACTAACGCATATATACTAACGCATACACATGGGATTTAGAAAGATGGTAACGATAACCCTGTATGTGAGACAGCAAAAGAGACACAGATGTATAGAACAGTCTTTTGGACTCTGTGGGAGAGGGAGAGGGTGGGATGATTTGGGAGAATGGCATTGAAACATGTATAATATCATATAAGAAATGAATTGCCAGTCCAGGTTAGATGCAGGATACAGGATGCTTGGGGCTGGTGCACTGGGATGACCCAGAGGGACGGTACAGGGAGGGAGGTGGGAAGGGGATTCAGGATGGGGAACCCATGTACACTCGTGGCGGATTCATGTTGATATATGGCAAAACCAATACAATATTGTAA
Organism: Bison bison bison; assembly: GCF_000754665.1. NCBI lineage: Eukaryota > Metazoa > Chordata > Mammalia > Artiodactyla > Bovidae > Bison > Bison bison. Next base: position 3,557,439 of record NW_011495081.1, on the reverse strand, counting down.
AGTAATTAGCCTCCAACTATAATAAATAAATTTATATTTTTAAAAAAGGTAGATAAGCTGGCCTTTACCAACATTAAAATTTCTACTTCAAAGGATACCATCAAAAAGTGAAGAGACAACCCATGGAATAGAAAGTATGCTTGAAAATCATATATTGGATAAGGGATTTGTATGTAGACTATATAAATAACACTAACAACTATATATAATATTGTACCTCAATTAGGCGTTAGTTAATCAGTCTTGTCCGACTCTTTGCAACCCCATGGACTGTAGCCCACCAGGCTCCTCTGTCCATGGAAGTCTCCAGGCAAGAATACTGGAGTGGGTTCCCATTTCCTTTTCCAGGAGATCTTCCAACCCAACATTAAAACCCTGGTGTATATTAACTATACCTCAATAAAAATACAATTTAAAGATAATATGAGAAAGAACTTTACTAATTCAACAAGAAGATAAATAACCCAGTTTTTAAAATGAGCAAAGGACTTGAAAACAAATGTCCTCAATGACAATACACACATGACAAATAAGCACACCAAAAAAATTGCTCAAAAACATGAGTCATTGGAACAATGCAAGTCAAAATTACAGTGAGATGTTATTTCACACATACTAAAATAGCTAAAATTTTTAAAAGACAGATAATAACAAATGCTAATAAGCATGTGGACAAATTGAAACCTTCATTCATTTTTGATAGGATTATAAAATAATGCTGCTCCTTTGGAAAACAGTTTGGCAGTTTCTCAAAATATTAAACATATCGTTATCATGCTATGCTAAGTCACTTCAGTCGTGTCTGACTCTGTGCGACCTCATAGACGGCAGCCCACCAGCCTCCCCCGTCCCTGGGATTCTCCAGGCAAGAACACTGGAGTGGGTTGCCATTTCCTTCTCCAATGCATGAAAGTGAAAAGTGAAAGGGAAGTCTCTCAGTCGTGTCCTTCTCTCAGCGGCCCCATGGACTGCAGCCTACCAGGCTACTCCGTCCATGGGATTTTCCAGGCAAGGGTACTGGAGTGGGGTGCCATCACCTTCTCCATATAGTTATCATATGACCTGACAATTCTACTTATAGTTATTTACCCAAGAGAAGTGAAACATATATATTCACATAAAAACTTGCACAAGAAATATTCAGAGTAGCATTGTCCATATAGCTGTAAAAAATTACATAAATAAATAAAGCTAGAGCAAGAGTACTAGAATAGCAAGAAGTGAAAGCAGTCCCAAATAATGAATGGATAAATAAAATATGGTATATCTGGTATATTATTTGGAAATAAAGTTTTTATATATGCTATAAGATGGATAAACCTTGAAAACATTATGCTAATTGAAAAAAAAGCTAGTCATAGAATAACAGACTGATTTCTTTTATATGAAATGTTCAGAATAAGCACATTTATAGAGACAGAAAATAGTTAAGGGTTTTCAGGGGTTGAAGAAAGGAGGAAATAAGAGTTATTATCAGTGGATATTGAGTTCCTTTTGGGGGGTGTTGAAATTGTTCTAAAATAGATAGTGATGGTGGTTATACAGTCATGTGAATATTCTAAAAACAGCTTTTTTTTCCATTTAAAAGGGTGAATTCTATGGTATACAAATTATATCTCAATAAATCTACTATTTAAGAAAAAAGAAAACAAAACAAACAAACAAAAAGAATTAGTTGAGCATATTTGCATGTATCTCATCCTAGCCCTGTACCCTGTTCCCTTGGTTGGTGCGTCTGTTCTTCTGCCAATACCATTTTGTGTGAACCACTACAGCTATAACCTAGAAAGATTCCTTCTACTTTATTTTTCTATTTCAAAATTGTTTTAGCTATTCTAGGTCCCATGGCTTTCCATATAAATTTTAGAACTATCTTGTCTATATCTACATAAAACCTGCCTGTGATTTTGACAGGAATTACCTTAAACCTGTAAATGTAACAACAGCTGTATTATACTATGCTTTCCAATGCATTTGGTCCTGAACCACCTTTTTAGCAGAATAACTAACATTATGCAGGACTTGTTTTATGAAATTCTCATTTAAGTAAATTTTCCTATGACAAAAATCATAAGTATAAATGGAATCTAAAGATGTCTGGTATCTTTAATGTCTGAAGACTGTCACAAATACAAATTTTATTACAGCTAATAGATGAGGTGATTTATTTAAAATTATAATTGTTGACTCTGTATACATTCTACAATGTTTTAAAAATACCCAACCTTTTAAGAAATTTACCAGACTATAATTTATGAACTGACAAGACCAGGCAGAGGTGCTAGGCATCATTGTCTGCTAGCTAGAGGACTATGATAGAAATTATGATTTATATGAGGAAGTCAGCATTCTTAAGTTTGATCAGCAAAGTGTGATTTGGAGAAAATATATCTCTAAATTTCATAACTAATGAACATCAGCTCAGAGCAATGAAATGAGAAAGCTGGCAGAGGAATACTCGAAAGTTCATTGGACCAGGAATCAAGAGACAGTGTATTTATTTGTCCTCTTCCTGTTACTAACTAGCTGTGCAAATTTAGGTCAGCTTCTTGATTTCTAGAAGTGGCAGCATCTTCTTATATACAATGAAACAGTCAGTATTAATAGTCATTATGACCATGATTTAGGAATTAGAAGATTTAGGGGTGAATCAAGACTCCGCTACTTCCTTACTTTATGACTTGGCAAGTTACTTGATCTCCTTAAGCTAGTGTCCTCAATAAGGTTCTTGTAAGGATTAAATAAGATAATTCATAGAAAGTACTTAATGTACACAAATACTGGTAGCTACAACCATTTGGATACTGAATTTGTTAGTGATCAGAATACGTGGTCTGGAATCAGACTGCCTTGGTTTTACTGCCATATTCATCATTTATCAGACACTGAACGTGGAAAAATAAAATACTCTGAGCCTCAGTTATTTAATCTGTAAAATGGAGATTATTAATAAAGTGTCTGTCTCTTCAAGTTGTTGTAAAGATTAAAATAATGCATGAAGGTAGAGATTTAGCTTGGAAACACATCAAGTGTGATACTAAAGAAATGTCAGATGTACTCATTATTAACTATAAGTAAAACTAGGAAGTTTCCATAGACCAGCAGAATTAGACCTTCTACCTTGTTTTTGGAAGGTCACAGCTATTAATCTTAATACACTTTGGTCACATCATAGGTGAAGAAATAGACCCAGAAAGACAGACATGCCCAAATTAAGGGCAAAATCCATGTTTGTTTTCTAAAAAAGCTTCTGACATCTATTATCTTTACAGATATAAGATGAGAAAATATTTTTTTCAATATTTTATTAATCTTTTTTATAAAATGAAAAGAAACTCCTATGATTGATTAAGGAAGGTGGTTATGGCTGGGGGGTTTGTGGGATATTTTGTTTTGATTTTTGCCTTTCCTTTTAACTTTAAGCTTTAAGTTGACACAGTCTCAAATATCTGTGGGAAAAACATCCTCTTAAAATGGGTCCTGGTGCCTGCCTTCTGGGGAGGTGGTCCTGAGCAGGTGAACTGAGAGAGTGCACCTATCTCTTCCCCCTAAAATTTTGCCTCTTGAGTTGTTATGCCACTCTCCTCCTTACTTTGTTACATTTCTATAGTGAAGTTGGTTTTACTTGAATGATTCATGTTTAGGGAAAAAAAAAATCAAAATACCCTTAAAATTTGTTTCAACTCTTCCTGCAAATAAAAATTAAATAAATGAAGTGGCAGATGTTAAGAAAAAAAAATCCATGGTGCTGATCCATGAATGGCTGTCTCAACTCAAGTGAAAATTTTCAGTGTTATTTTCCAGGATGCTTTTGAAAGTATGTTTAAGGTAAGTCTTTGGCTGCTTCCCTGGTGGCTCAGAGGTTAAAGCGTCTGCTTGCAATGCAGGAAACCTGGGTTCAATCCCTGGGTTGGGAAGATCCCCTGGAGATGGAAATGGCAACCCACTCCAGTACTCTTGCCTGGAGAATCCCATGGATGGAGGAGCCTGGTAGGCTACAGTCCACGGGTCGCAAAGAGTCAGACATGACTGAGTGACTTCACTTTGGCTGGCTATGGTGTTGGCCTTAATCCAAAAAAAATAAAAAAGAAATGGGTTGGATCCCTGGGTCAGGAAGATCCACTGGAGAAGGGAATGGCAACCCATTCCAGTATTCTTACCAGAGGAGGCTGGCAGGCTACAGTCCATGGAACCACGAAGAGTGGGACATGACTGAGTGACTGAACATATAGAACAATCAAAAAAAAAAAAAGAAAAGAAGAAGCAGCAAATGTCTACCTTAAAATATTATTCTTATTTTAAATGGGTGAAGACAAAACTTGGAGTGGATGATTAGAAGAGATGGATCTTTGGTTGTAGTAGTGCAGAAGGTATGAGTATGGGTCATACTCATACACACCTTATCTGTCTGAGACAGGGGACTGAATCCTAGGGAAAAGGACATAGAAAACGATATGAGAAGTGATTTACAAAGGATATGAGCAGTATGAGATGCATACATTTGCTTTCCTTTGGGTAATCATGACAAATGTGTAATAAGAAAGGGTTGTTATTTTTGTCCGATGAGAACAGATAAGATTCTATCCTCTTTACTTCTGAAAGGAATATCCTGATGTTCCTTAAGGAAACTACAGCTCCTCCATTGCATATTGCTTAGCATAGCTGTCACTCAAGGTGTCCTGTTCTCCATGGCCAAAATGCGGGCACTTTAACCAGATAAGCCAATCACATTCTCTCCACCTGAAATTTGGATCTTGATTTGTGTAACACAAAGACTGAAATGTATTTATAAATACTATAAATTGACTCATTTCCCATTAGTGCTCTGAAGAGACTCTACCCAGATCCAAGTAAGTTCCTGGGTTTTCCATGTCCTTCTAACACATTCCTCTTTGCCTGAGTTAGCAAGAGTAGTTTTCTGTGCTTGTCTGTGAGTCCTAAATGAGACAAAGTTATTAGTCTAGTGGGGATAGACAATGAGAACTGAGTGGATGGGAATTATCTCTAGCAGAGCTGAATAGTATTAGCACTGCGTAGTATTAGCACACTTGAAATTCCATGGGAGCTTTTAGTAAGAAGTAACACTGCCAGGAAATGGTTCCAGAAGCAGAAACATTTGGGAAGCCACTGTTTCCTATTTTCAATTTCAAATGTTTGGGAAAGACCTAGAACAAAAAAGGAAGAGATGTGGATATCATACAGTAGCTCATAAAATATGTTATCTGTTTATTTATAGAACTTTCCAGGGGGACACTTTGAGTGGAGAAAGAGCTGGATGCTCCATGTAAGGGCCTAAGAGTTATTAAGCCATAATATTTAAGTTCCAAACCACCCTTCTTTATAGGATTCTTGGTGAAGCATACGTGTCCAGGTTGTTCCCTACTAGGTTCTGCTTATAAATGGTGTTAGAGGGAGATGATAAAGATGAAGGGACTTGTTCCTTTCTCTTTTGATTTCTAGTTCTTTCTGCATTTCCATACAAGTGTTCCTTCACACTAGCAGGACTTATTACTCCAAGTGTTACCAATCAGGCTTCTTGGCCTCCATAATCAATAGAAATTGATAAGTGGCCAGTAAGAAATTCAGACAAGGGTTTATTGGGGCCTCTGCTGCAGCAGGGGGAAGTGACAACAAGAACTAGGTTCCCTTGCTTGCTTGCTCCCTGAGAGGGGAAGAGCTGCTTCCTCCCATGGGGTAGGGATATGTCCAGGGGTTGGGCTGGAGGGGTGGCTTAGGGGGTTTGTCACCCCTTTGGTGGGGCAGGGGGGATGCACAGTATCCTGATTTTGCTCCCAGCTTTTCCGAAGTAGCAGTGGGGTTTTTGGTCTTTTTTGTATCTTGTCCATAATTTACCCCAGCTGCACATGTATGCAGTTATTTTTACACCTTATAGCTTCTTTGTATTTTGTTGCTGGAGAAGATGTTTGAACAGGTGCAAGCACTGCAGCAAAGGGTGCTATATCCAAAGTCCCAGCCTGTTTTACAAGTTTCCACTTTCTCCTTTGTATTTCCATTAAAAGTTTCAATCAATTGATGCTTTCAAATTGTAGTGCTGGAAAATGCTCTTGAGAGTCCTTTGGACTACAAGGAGATCAAACCAGTCAACCATAAAGGAAATCAACACTGAATATTTATTGGAAGTACTGATGCTGAGGCTGAAGCTCCAATACTTTGGCCACCTGATGATGCAAACAGCCGACTCATTGGAAAAGACCCTGATGCTGGCAAAGATTGAGAGTAGGAGACATTTGAGAAGGCAACAATTGAAAGACAATAGTTGAGTCCCAGTTGAGAAGGGGACGATAGTGGATGAGATGGTTAGATGGCATCACTGACTCAATGAACATGAATTTGAGCAAACTCCAGGAAATGGTAAAGGACTGGAAAGCCTGGTGTGCTGCAGTCTATGAGGTCACAAGAGTCAGACACGACTGAGTGACTGAACAACAACAAAAAATAATAATTATGCCTGAATGTAGGTATTCTTCCAAGGAGTAAGTGTCTTTTAATTTAATGACTGCAGTCACCATCTGCAGTGATTTTGGAACCCAAAAAGTCTCTCATTGTTTCCATTGCTTCCCCATCTATTTGCCATGAAGTGATAGGACCGGATGTCATGATCTTAGGGTTTTGAATGTCAAATTTTAAGCCAGGCTTTTCACTCTGCTCTTTGACTTTTATCAAGAGTCTCTTTAGTTCCTCTTGGCTTTCTGCCATTAGGGTGGTATCATCTGCATATCTGAAGTTATTGATATTTCTCCTGACAATCTTGATTCTAGCTTGAGCTTCATCCAGACTGGTATTTTGCATCACGTACTCCACATATAAGTTAAACAAGCAGGATGACAATATACAGCCTTCATGTACACCTTTCCCGATTTGGAACCAGTCTGTTGGTCCATGTCCAGTTCTAACTCTTTCTTCTTGACCTGCATACAGATTTCTCAGGAGGTAGGTATGTGGTCTGGTATTCCCATCTCTTTAAGAATTTTCCAGAATTTGTTGTGATCCACACAGTCAAAGGCTTTTATGAAGTCAGTGAAGGACAAGTAGATGTTTTTCCTGAATTCCCTTCTTTCTCTATGATCCAATGGATGTTGGCAATTTGTTCTTTGGTTCTTCTGCCTTTTCTAAATCCAGATTGCCAGTCTGGAAGTTCTTGGTTCATGTACTGCTGAAGCCTTGTTTGAATGATTTTGAGCATAACCTCGGTATAAATATTAAATTTATACTTATATAAATGGCAGCCCACTCCAGTATTCTTGCCTGGAGAATCCGATGGATGGAGCAGCCTGGTAGGCTACTGTCCACGGAGTTGCAAAGAGCTGGACACGATTGAGCAACTTCACTTCACTTCATCAGATCAGATCAGATCAGTAACTCAGTCGTGTCCGACTCTTTGCGACCCCATGAATTGCAGCAAGCCAGGCCTCCCTGTCCATAACCAACTCCTGGAGATCACTGAGACTCACGTCCATCGAGTCAGTGATGCCATCCAGCCATCTCATACTCTGTCGTGCCCTTCTCCTCCTGCCCCCAATGCCTCTCAGCATCAGAGTCTTTTCCAATGAGTCAACTCTTCGCATGAGGTGGCCAAAGTACTGGAGTTTCAGCCTTAGCATCATTCCTTCCAAAGAAATCCCAGGGCTGATCTCCTTCAGAATGGACTGGTTGCATCTCCTTGCAGTCCAAGGGACTCTCAAGAGTCTTCTCCAACACCACAGTTCAAAAGCATCAATTCTTCAGTGCTCAGATTTCTTTATAGTCCAACTCACACATCCATACATGACCACAGGAAAAACCATAGCCTTGACTAGAAGAGCCTTTGTTGGCAAAGTCATATCTCTGCTTTTGAATATGCTATCTAGGTTGGTCATAACTTTCCTTCCAAGGAGTAAGTGTCTTTTAATTTCATGGCTGCAGTCATCATCTGCAGTGATTTTGGAGCTCAAAAAAATAAAGCATAGGGATAAGTAAAATTAATAGCTGTGATGCTATAAGGGAGGATTTGGAAATACTATAATATAATATTATAAGATATATATACTATAGAAGAGGACAGTGTAACAGTAGTGTCATTGAAAGGCAGATATAATCTGGTAAAAATGTATATTCAAAATTCTAAAGCAAGATTTGAAAACAAGTACAATTAATATGCTAAGAGGGGAGATAAACTCGAATCATATAAAATTCTAAATTATAGCCAGAGAAGACAAAAATGGAGAAAAAAGAAAAAATAAAAAACAAATGTTACAAACAGAAAATATTTACAAATGTGGCAGATTGTAATCCAACGATACCAATAAACACTTTAAATGTGTATGGCCTATATACACATATTAAAAGGTAGAGACTGTCAGATTGGATAAAAAAAAAAAACACCAAAAAAACAAAAGAAGAACATTGTTTACAAGAGACACATTTTAAATATAAATGATCAAATAGGTTGCATATAAAGACACAGAAGAAAGATACCATATTAACACTAAACGAAATATCTTAAGAGTGTCAGAGTAGCTATATTAATTCCAAAGAAAGCAACAGCAGAACAAAGAAAATTCTAAGGTTTAAGAGGAGAATTACACCGTAATAAAAGGGAAAAATTTCCAAGGAGGGATTCCTAGGTAGTGCAGTGGTAAGGAATCTACCTGCCAATGCAGGAGGTGCAGGAGATGTGGGTTTAATCCCTAGGTTGGGAAGATGCTCTGGCATAGTAAATGGCAACCCACTCCAGTTTTCTTGCCTGGAAAATTCCATGTAAAATTCATGGGGTCACAAAAAGTAGGACACATCTGAGCAATTAAGTGCACACACACAACAATCTTTAACGTGTATTCCCTAAACAACAGAGTGGCATAATATATGAGCCCAAAATTGGTAGAACTGAAAAGGAGATGAAATCCACTATAATAGTTTGAGTCTTCAGTACTCCTCTTTAAGCAAATGATAGATCAAGCTGTCAGAAAATCAGGAAAGATACAGCTGACCTGAACAGTACTATTAATCAACTTGACCTAACTGACATTTACAGAATATTCCTTTAAACACCAGCAGAATATACATTCAAGCTCCTATGTAATATTCACCAATATAGATCTCATTCTGGGCAAAAAAAAAACTCCATAGTTTAAAATGACAGAAATCATGTAAAGCACATTCTCAACAATGTGATAAACCAGAAATCAATAACAGAAAGCTGAAAATTGTTAAAGTATTTGGAAATAAAGCAACAATCTTTCAAATAACACTTGAGCCAAAGTGTTTGGAAGAGAAATATTAATTTTTAAATATTTTAAATTTAAACAAAAATACAAATGCAAGTTATCAAAATGCTATGAAAGTAGTGTTTAGAGGGAAGTGTACATAATTAAATGCATAGAGCAGAAAGTGAAGAAGAACGAAAGAGCCTCTTGATGAAAGTGAAAGAGGAGAGTGGAAAAGTTGGCTTAAAACTCAACATTCAAAAAACTAAGATCATGGCATCTGGTCCCATCATTTCATGGCAAATAGCTGGGGAAACAATGGAAACAGTGAGAGACTTTACTTTTTGGGCTCCAAAATCACTGCAGATGGTGACTGCACCTATGAAATTAAAAGACTCTTGCTCCTTGGAAGAAAAGCCATGACCAACCTAGACAGTATATTAAAAAGCAGAGGCATAATTTGTGAACAAAGTTCCATCTAGTCAAAGCTATGGTTTTTCCAGCAATCATGTATGGATGTGAGAGTTGGACTATAAAGAAAGCTGAGGACTGAAGAACTGATGCTTTTGAACTGTGGTGTTGGAGAAGACTCTTGAGAGTCCTTGGACTGCAAAGAGATTCAATCAGTCAATGCTAATGGAAATCAATTCTGAATATTCATCAGAAGGACTGATGCTGAAGCTGAAACTCCAGTACTTTGGCCACCTGATGCGAAGAACTGACTCATTGGAAAAGACCCTGATGCTGGGAAATATTGAAGGCAGGAGGAGAAGGGGACGACAGTGGATGAAATGGTTAGATGGCATCACCAACTAAATGGACATGAGTTTGAGTAAATTCCAGGAGTTGGTGATGGACAGGGAGGCCTGGCGTGCTGCAATCCATGGGGTTGCAAAAAGTTGGACACAACTGAGTGACTGAATTGACTGATGAGTAGAAATGAAGAAAGATCTAAAGATCAATAACCTAAGCTTACATTTTAGGACTAGTGAAGAAGAGCAATTTAAGCCTAAAATAAGAGAGGAAAAAGTATAATAAACCTTTGAAAATAAATCAATAAAAATAAAGTGGAAATTTAAAACAAAGACAGAGAAAAAAAATCAGTGAAACCAAAACAGGTTCATTGCAAAGATCAATATAATTGATAATTCTCTAGCCAGGTTGATCAAGAAAAAATAGAGAAGAGATAAATCACCAATAATGAAATGAAAAAAGAGACCATTACTACTGGTCACACTGACCTCAAAAGAATAATAAAAGAATACTGAAAACGACTCCACAAATTTGATAACTAGATCAAATAGACTAGTTCTTTAAAATACACAATCTACCAAACTTATGTAAAGAGAAACAGATACTATAAGTAAGCTCATACCTGCTAAAGAGATTGAATAAAAAATGAATAAGTTTTCAAAGAGGAAAATGCCAGGAAAGACCTCGATAGTTTCTTTGGTAAATTCAACCAAATATTTATGAAGAAATAAGACCAATTCTCCATCATTTTTCCCTAGAAAATAGAAGAGGGAACATGTCTCAAATCATTATGACATCAGTATTACCTGATACCCAAATCAGATAAGAATATTACATGAAAGGAAAAGGACAGACTAACATCTTTCATGCATATAAATGCAAAAGTCTCAAAAATTATAAATCAAATTCAAATTCATATGTGTAGAAAAATATTATACCACGACCAAGTAGAATTTATTCTATGTATGAAAGACTAAGTTAACATTCAAAAGTCAATCAACACAATCTACCATGTCAACAGGCTAAAGAAGAACAATCATATGATTATATCAATTGATACTGATAAGTATTAATATGTGACAAACTACAATATCCATTCATGATTAAAAACTCTTAGGAAATTACAAATAGAGGGAAACATTCTTTGATGATAAACATCTACAAATAAAACCTACAGCTGACATCATATTTAATGGTAAGAAATTAGTTGTTTAAAGGGGGAGAGGAGATTTAAAGAGATGAAGCACTAGGTTTGTTTTTTTAGAATACTGAAACTATTTTGTATGATATTTTAATCACAGATGTATGTCACTGTCCATTTGTCAATACATTTTATATTAAAGCATGACACTGAGCCTTAATGCATGCATTTTTTTTTTTCAAAACCATTTAGGAGATGGGGGGAATCTCATGACAAAATGTTGAATACAAAACAATCTATGCTAAAAATGTATATAAGGCCAAAGGTAAAAGAAACTGTTTCATCTGAGTTTGACAAGAATGACAAAGGTTTAGCCCCTCAACATTTTATTGATTTTTTTTCAACATTTTATTTTTAAGAAACCTTCCTCAATAGATAATAAATATATCTCTACTACAAACGCTAAAATTTTCTTATTAGGGTTATTAAACAGTGAAAATAAATGCTGAAAGTATTTCCAATGATACAGGCAAGCTTCTCTGCACCAGAAGACAATCTAGTAAAATACAAGGTAAATCTCTCAGGTGGAGACTACCCTCGGATGGAATTAAATGGTTGCTTAAGTATGGTTTGTATCCTGATAGCTCAGTTGGTAAAGAATCCCCCTGCGATGCAGGAGACACTGGTTGGATTCCTGGGTCAGGAAGATCCACTGGAGAAGGGATAGGCTACCCACTCCAGTATTCTTGGGTTTCCCTTGTGGCTCAGCTGGTAAAGAATCCGCCTATAATGCAAGAGACCTGGGTTCAATCCCTGGGTCGGGAAGATCCCCTGGAGAAGGGAAAGGATACCCACTCCAGTATTCTGGCCTGGAAAATTCCATGGACTGTATAGTCCATGGGACTGCAAAGAGTTGGACAGGACTGAGTGACTTTCACTTTCACTAAATATAGTTGGGCAATGGTAAAGCCCTTCTTGTGCTGGTCATAGAAATATCTTTTGGTCAAACAGCTGAGTTTCAAAGCCTCTGAGCTGCTTCTGGTGACTTCCCTCCCTAGAGACTAATATCCCAAGGATTTGAAAGGAGTTTGGCACAACAGAGGCAGCTTGAGAAATGGAAAGTAAATGGACCTTGAAGAGAATCACAAACAGAATCTGAATGGCTGTATAAGCCTGGGTATATATCTTAATTTCTGTGAACCTCAATTCCGTCTTCTGCCAAATGGTGTTAAAAAAGAAGCATCTTATAGAATCACACTAAGGATTACACAGGATATATCTAAATATAAACATATGTTAAATTATAAATAATAGACTGCTATTGCTATCACCACTGTCATCAATGAGCCAACTTGATACCTACAGCTACAAAACATAATTCTTATGTATAGCGTACCATTGAATTATTTCCTTCTAGTGCCTTACAATAATAAAATAATGATAACAGAAATAACAGCACTACTATAAGGATAACACTAAGAACACTAGCTGAGCACTAACTAAGCAATAAGCACTGTACCAAGTGACATATATGTTTCCTGTGTACTTTATCCACAGCTTTATCATATTCAAAGGACAATTTTGACCAGGGTCTGGTTTCACTGGCTGTTGGGATACCACCATTTAATAGCAACATCTTGTGAGACATAAATAACCCCAAATTAGTGCTAACCACTCAATTTTCCTCCATTAAACCGTTACATATAAACCAAAAAGGAGAAATTCATTTTGCAATGCATTATGGTATTCATAAAAGGCTTCTGAGTACCCAAAGAGATTAATCTAGCTCCAGCTTTGCAAAACAATGTTTAACAATCACGAAGAACCAAGGCTTATGTTTCAGATTCATTTAGTGTCCTATGTGCTGTGCTTGGTTGCTGAGTCACGTCTGACTCCTTGTGACCCCATGGACTGTGGCCCACCAGACTCCTCTGTCCATGGGCATTCTCCAGGCAAGAAAACCGGAGTGGGTGGCCATGCTCTCCAGGGGATCTTCCCAACCCAGGGATTGAACCCAGGTCCCCTGCACTGCAGGTGGGTTCTTTACTGTCTGAGACGTAAATATATATATTTTCAATTAATGCTCAATCCATAAACATCATCCAGCTCATATTTACTCTATGACATCTATGGATTGAGCATTAATTCAAAGAAAAAATATTGATGTTGTGTAATGCTTCCAGGTTATTTTTAAAGAAGGGTAAAAACTGAAAAGACACTTCTTTATCCTGTGATGATATTTACATTATTTATTTAAAGTAGTTTTTTATCTGAAAATATTTCTGAAATCTTTGTTAAACTTTTCTTAGAAAAGTGATATTATAAATTATTTCTTGTACATTTCAGAAAGTTACTAAAAACAATGTAAAGGCTTGTTCTCTTTCTTCAGGAAGTCTCCTAGTTCATTTTCATACAGTAACATAGTATCAAACTGTGTCTAAAGTAGTAGCACCAGAGAGGGAGCAAGGTCGATGGCTCTTAAAGTCAAATGTTTTTGTTTAAGCTTTTATATATATTTTATAATTTTATTGAGATATAATTAATGTACACATTGTGTATGTTTAAGTTACATATACACAACATAAGGATTTGATAAATATTGCAAAATTATTATGACAAAAAGTTTAATTAACTACCATCATTTCACATAGTTACGAACGTATTTTTCCTTGTGACGAGAACTTTTAAGATCTACTCTCTTAGCAACTCTCAAACATACAAGATCGTTAACTGTAGTCACAATGCTATATATTATATCACCCCAAACTTAATTATCTTATAACAAGAAGTTTGTACTTTTTGATCACCTTCACCCAATGTTCCCACTCCCCTGCCTCTGGAAACCACTAATCTACTCTGTTTCTACAAAGTTTTGTTTTTGTTTTTCTTTTCAGATTTCACATATTAGTGAGATCTTGCAATATTTGTCTTTCTATCCGAAAAGTCAGACTTCAATTTTCAATATAAACCAAACCATGTCTGTGCCCTGTGACTGGGTAAGTGGTTTAGTGTCATTTTTCTCATCTATAATGTGAGTGTAAGAAGTGTACACATTGATCAGGGGTATTGAGCTGATTAAAAGATACATTTACAAAACGTAAACCTTAGTATGAAGCATCAGATCAGATCAGATCAGATGAGTCGCTCAGTCGTGTCCGACTCTTTGCGACCCCATGAATCTCAGCATGCCAGGCCTCCCTGTCCATCACCAACCCCCGGAGTTCACTCAGACTCACCTCCATCAAGTCAGTGATGCTATCCAGCCATCTCATCCTCTGTTGTCCCCTTCTCCTCCTGCCCCCAATCCCTCCCAGCATCAGAGTCTTTTCCAATAAGTCAACTCTTTGCATGAGGTGGCCAAAGTACTGGAGTTTCAGCTTTAGCATCATTCCTTCCAAAGAACACCCAGGGCTGATGTCCTTCAGAATGGACTGGTTGGATCTCCTTGCAGTCCAAGGGACTCTCAAGAGTCTTCTCCAACACCACAGTTCAAAAGCATCAATTCTTCGGAGCTCAGCCTTCTTCACAGTCCAACTCTCACATCCATACATGACCAAGGAAAAACCATAGCCTTGACTAGACGAACCTTTGTTGGCAAAGTCATGTCTCTGCTTTTCAATATGCTATCTAGGTTGGTCATAACTTTCCTTCCAAGGAG
>NW_011495081.1:3541877-3542435 GCF_000754665.1 Bison bison bison | reverse complement strand
TCTGCCATAAGGGTGGTGTCATCTGCATATCTGAGGTTATTGATATTTCTCCTGACAATCTTGATTCCAGCTTGTGTTTCTTCCAGCCCAGCGTTTCTTCATGATGTACTCTGCATATAAGTTATATAAGCAGGGTGACAATATACACCCTTGACGTACTCCTTTTCCTATTTGGAACCAGTCTGTTGTTCCATGTCCAGTTCTAACTGTTGCTTCCTGACCTGCATATAAATTTCTCAAGAGGCAGATCAGGTGGTCTGGTATTCCCATCTCTAGAGACATTCAATAAAGATCAATTTTCTTTTTTCTTCAATTCATAACTGAACCTTCAGTGTATCTCTTAGAAGAGACAAAAGTGGTATTTCTCTGATATCAATCCAAATTAGACTTTCAGTTCAGTTCAGTTGCTCAGTTGTGTCTGACTCTTTGCGACCCCATGAATCGCAGCACGCCAGATGCCCCCTGTCCATCACCAACTCCCGGAGTTCACCCAGACTCACGTCCATCGAGTCAGTGATGCCATCCAGCCATCTCATCCTCTGTCGTCCCCTTCTCCTC
>NW_011495081.1:3528902-3541777 GCF_000754665.1 Bison bison bison | reverse complement strand
CGTCCCCTTCTCCTCCTGCCTCCAATCCCTCCCAGCATCAGAGTCTTTTCCAATGAGTCAACTCTTCGCATGAGGTGGCCAAAGTACTGGAGTTTCACCTTTAGCATCATTCCTTCCAAAGAAATCCCAGGGCTGATCTCCTTCAGAATGGACTGGTTGGATTTCCTTGCAGTCCAAGGGACTCTCAAGAATCTACTCCAACACCACAGTTCAAAAGCATCAGTTCTTTGGTGCTCAGCTTTCTTCACAGTCCAACTCTCACATCCATACATGACTACTAGAAAAACCATAGCTTTGACTAGACAGACCTTTGTTGGCAAAGTAATATCTCTGCTTTTCAATATGCTATCTAGGTTGGTCATAACTTTTCTTCCAAGGAGCAAGCATCTTTTAATTTCATGGCTGCAATCACCATCTGCAGTGATTTTGGAGCCCCCCCAAATAAGTATAAACTATGAGCAAATGCCTTCTCCATAATATTATCCAATGAATATTCATGGAAATACTGAAAGGTATATACATTCTTCCTCTCACTGTTGTGTGAGTTGCCCAGTTGTGTCTGACTCTTTGTGACCCCGGAGACTGTAGCCCACTAGGCTCCTCTGTGCATGGAATTTTCCAGGCAAGAATACTAGAGTGGGTTGTCATTTCCTTCTCCAGGTGATCTTCCCAACCCAGGGATTGAATTCAGGTCTCATGCATTGCAGGCTGATTCTTTACCGTCTGAGCCACCAGGGAAGCCACTATATAACTCAGGAAACCATGCTTCAGAGAGCTCTAAACAGTTATTTATGTACAGGTGGCACTAGTGGTAGAGAATCTGCCTGCCAATGCAGGAGATGTAAGAGACGTGGATTTGATCCCTGGGTCAGAAAGATACCCTGGAGAAGGAAATGGCAACCCACTCCATTATTCTTGCCTGGGAAATCCCATGAACAGAGGTGCGCTACAGTCCACGAGGTTGCAAAGAGCTGGACATGACTGAAGTGACTTAGCACAGCACATAAGAAGTGCTGAAGAAGATTTGAAGACATGCTCGAGAAATTTTGATCTTGAGTCCTCTAACCAGACCTTAAGACCTCTTTAGCTAACCACTTTAACCCTTTCAGATTGATTAGCAATTTGATTCCTCTTCCACAGGGTCTGAGACCTCAGGAAGCTGGGGTGGTCAAGTCTTCTCTGCCTCAGCATCCAGGCTGCCTGTCCCCTTATGTGATGATGATCCTGGGAATTCTGTGAACTTATCACTTTCAGGGTTCCAGAAGGAAGTGGAAAACAGGTCTCTTTTACTTTCAACCTTCCACTCATCTGGAGTATTTATTGGCCACTATCTACATGGAGGACACTTGAGTTGCAAAAATAATCAAATTGTAGCAATTCTCAAACACCCACTAACATCTATACTGCAAAACTGCTATAGGCTAACTTGACCACTCACAATTTTCAGGTCATTGTCTTTTGGTAATATTGGGTTACTCTGATATTTAGAGATAGAAAAGGCTCTTGTTCCCTGCCCTTCCCACTACCAAGTGTTTTCTTATAATGTGAACAAGTCTAACATGTTATCTGCCATAGAGATAAACATTTCTTAGCACAGGTCCAAAGGCAGTCACACAACCTGTTCTTCATGCTTAGTTCTTTCTGATTTTTGCCAAGTTCAGCCCTGGACAGTCAACTTGAAAGAAAGGTTTATTATGAGACAAATGCAGAAATGATTCCTTGGCAGGATCAATATATTTGTTGGTAGATTACAGAGGAAAACTTTTCTCTAGTGAGGACAAGGGAGTATAAATTTCCAGATGTAATATATACTTTCAAATTTGATTGCTGGGCCTACCAGGTTTCTATAATTTTTCAAATTCCATTCATGCAAGAGCAGACATGCCTGTACAATATTTGTAAACACTATACATTCAGAATATTTACTTTTAACACAGAAGTTGTTTCTAATATCCCTTAGCCAATTAATTAGTACATTTTTAGAAAGCTTTTGAAATACTTACTACAAAGTCTTGGGGAAACACGAAAACCTGATCTTTGTTTTGGTGCTAACCAATAATCTTTGGAAAGTAGATTTATGATTAGAGTGATTTAAAAACTAACTAACTGCCTTTGATTGTAAGTTAACATTAATTTACCTACACACGTATCTAGTTCACATTATCAGTATTTTCTAAACTGCAGGCCTCTGATCATTAACAATTAATGAAAACAATTTGTATATCAATAGTAGTATTTTTACAAAATAATATATAATAGGAAAAAATCAAAATATAAGGACATGGAATGGAAGGATAAATATTTTCCTTAGTAAGCTTATATCAGTTATATATGATATAACTTAATATGTTTCTATCAGTCATGTCCAACTCTTTGTGTCCCCATGGACTGTACCCCACAAGGCTCCTCTGTCCATGAAATTTTCCAGGCAAGAATACTGGAGTGGGTTTCCATTTCCTTTTGCAGTGTAATAGGAAAAAAAAGATAAAATATAGGGACATAAAAAGGAAGGATAACTGTTTCCCTTAATATGTTTATATCAGTCATATGTGTATGTGTGCATTCATACATGCATGTGTGTTTATACGTATGTGTGTGTGTGCATACACACTAAATTTCAGTGTACAATATACTTCAAACTATGGGTTAAAGTAATAAAAAAGCTTAAAAACAATTCATTTTTCCAGAACTATTTTAAACTACAGACAATGTAACAATCATACTCTTGCTCCCTTCTCTAAATCTCTCTTTCTTTTCCAGTTCAGAGTGGATTTATCATTTCTAAAAAGAGCAAAAAGACCAAAAAACCCTCATGAAGTATTCTTATAAAAATTGCATCTCTCTATAACAGAACTTCTGCTTTTGAACACTGAAAATGAAGGGTATGGATCATTGATTCTGCTCTGATGCATCCTCTTGAACAACAGAGGCTTCATGTCTAATGGTCAAAACTGGCAAAGTCATGGATTTAAAGGAAATTCATAGAAAGAAAACCAACCAAACAAAACAATATTGTATTCACATTATCATCTTAGCTCGCTAGCACACAATACCAGCTTTTTAAGTAACAATTCCAGAAATATTAGGTGGGTATGCCTGTCAGGCTGATTTAAGAGAAGAGTCAGGAAATCTGGACATGAGAAGGTAAAAAAGGGGGAGAGATATGGAATATATTAAAAACCTAGAATTGGTAGAATCAATTAGGTGGGTGGGAAAAGAACAGTTAGGACAACTTAAAAGATTTCTGGCTTGAGGGACTTGTTAGGAAGGAAATGTCTTTAAGAGTGAAAAGGGAAACGTGTGTGTGTGTCTGTGTGTTTAAGGTGAATGAAAGTAGAGATCATGTTGACTTTGAGCTATCTATGGGATACCACATTGGAGACACTCAGCAAACAGCTGTCTGAATGAATCCACTGTCTGTGCTGTGCTTAGCCACTCAGTCTTGTACGACTCTTTGTGACCCCGTGGACTGTAGCCGGCCAGGCTCCTCTGTCCATGGAGATTCTCCAGGCAAGAATACCGGAGTGGATTGCCATACGCTCCTCCAGGGGAACTTCCCAGCCCAGGAACTGAACCAGGTCTCCTGCATTGCAGGTGGATTCTTTGCCAGTTGAGCTACTCAGGAAGCCCTAAAGACAAAGGCCTGTACTAGAGATACAGCTAAGTGTCATCAGCATATCTGGTGACTATTGAAGCTCTGGAAGAAAGTAATTTTTCAAGGAGAACTTAGGTTATTTGAAGGCTAGTGGGAGGAGAAGGGGACGACAGAGGATGAGATGGTTGGATGGCATCACCGACTCAATGGGCATGAGTTTGAGTAAACTTCGAGAGTTGGCAATGGACAGGGAGGTCTGGCGTGCTGCAGTCCATGGGGTTGCAAACGGTCAGACACGACTGAGCGACTGAACTGAACTGAACTGAGTGGAACTTGAGATAACATAACCTTTCAGTCATGAACAAAAGAAATGACCCATTTAGAGAAAATAAAAAATAATACTGAGATAGGAGAGAAACACAGGAAGAATCTTCTCATGAATCAAGAAAAATCAATTTCAAGAAGGAGAAATTGTTCAACACCGTCCCACGGCACAGTGGATCAAGTGATATATAAACCAAGAACTTTTAGAGTGATAATGGTTATGTTCTGTTTTAACTGCTGCTTCTGCTGCTAAGTCACCTCAGTCATGTCCAACTCTGTACAACCCCATGGACAGCAGCCCACCGGGCTCCTCTGCCCACAGGATTCTCCATGCAAGAATACTGGAGTGGATTACCATTTCCTTATCCATCTTTTTTAACTGAGGATGATTAATTTTAGGGAAAAGAAAGAAGCCTGACTATAGCCTGTTGAGGATTATGATCTGTGGTGAAGAAATGAAAATAAATATTAACTATGCTTTCAAAGAATGTGGCTATGAAGGAGAGAAAGAAATCAGTAGCTGAGGTGGCCACAGGATCATGAAGAAGTATGGATAACATCTTCCATGATTTTATATGTTCTGGTGCACAGCACAGCTTTGTGTATAATACTGATGGCTGATTCATGTTAATGTGTGGCAGAAACCAATACAATACCATAAAGCAATTATCCTTTAATTAAAAATAAATTAATTAAAATGTTTTTTAAAAAAACTAAGACATTAATTTCTGTCTCCCATTCTTAATTAGAATTGAAATTGTCAATGTGACATATTCACGTGATGTCCAAAAATACCTTGTGAAGTGAAAGTCGCTCAGTTGTGTCCAACTCTTGACCCCATGGACTATACAGTCCATGGAATTCTCCAGGCCAGAATACTGGAATGGGTAGCAGTTCCCTTCTCTAGGGGATCTTCCAATCCAGGGATTGAACCCTGGTCTCCCGTATTGCAGGTGGATTCTTTACCAGCTGAGCCACAAGGGAAGCCCAAGAATACTGGAGTGGGTAGCCTATCCCTTCTCCAGGGGATCTTCCTGGCCCAAGAATTGAACTGGGCCAGGTTCAATTGAACGTGGATTCAACGTGGATTGAACGTGGATTCTTTACCAACTGAGCTATCAGGGAAGCCCCAAAATACCTTAAATGTAACCAATTTATATTCCACCCCTGATCCTATCTATCCCTATCTTGTTTATATGTGGTGATGGCAACATTCATCAGTAAAACAAGCAATAAACAAATGCATCTGAATTTTCACTGATTTTTTTCCCTTCTTACTTCTTATATTTCACATCTCTTAGGAGCTACTGTTTCTGTATATGCATTAATAAAATACAGAGAATCTTCCCACCTCTACTTTGACCATCCTGTTCTGACTCACCACTACCTTACTCCTAGATTTTTCTGCAATAGGCTCCAAATAGCATCTGTATAGTCTATTTTCAACCCACAACAGCCAAAGTTCACCTTATAAAATGTAAGTCATATAATGTCACAGAGATACACAAAGCTGCCCAATGGTTTCCCATTTCTCTCAGATTAAAGTTAAAGTAATTAGTATGGCCTTCAAGACTGATTGATCTGGGCTCTGTTTCTTTATTGTCTGGCCCCATCTCCTGCTCTCTCTGCTTCAGCCATGCTCACCTCCACAATTCTTTGAAGAGTTAAACAAAACCTCTCCTCAGATCCTTTATTCTACCTACTCTCACTTCTAGAAATTCTCTTCTCCAAAACATTCATTAAAGTGAAATCTCTTGCTCCCTTCAAGTCTTTGCTCAGATTTCACCTTAAAACAAGGCCTGTCTTGACCACCTTATCTGAAGGTGCCGAATCTCCCCAATAATTTCCTGTTTGTTTTGTTCTTTGTTGTGTTCTAAGTACTTAGGGCACTTCCTGGCATATAACAGGTACTCATACATATTTAATTGTTGAATGAATCTATGAATGTGCAAATTTAGTCTTTTCTGATCACTTCCAGCTTTTGGAAGAATACCACTCTGCATGCTACTGACAAGATATGTATATATAGGTAGTTTGGGACATCTTTACATTTTAAGATAAACATAATTTTAGGGCCAAGAAGCCAATATACTGTCAACTTAGAAAGTACTTTAAAATAAATATTGGGGACCAAAGGCTATTTCTGGGGAAAAGAATATTCACAGGAAATGGAATCAATCCCAATGCAATAATATACATCCTCTTCTCCTGCCCCAAAGGACTATCTGACTCATCTTCATTCAAAGGAGTCCATAGCTTCAAGGCGAATCACTTTGTGTACTAGAGTAAAGCAGTAAGACCCACTCCACAGGAAAGCAGCCACATTGGGAGGCTATTATTATATGCCATATTTCAGAACTTGAGTACCTATTACATTATTTAACTAGATTTGGAAACTGGGAAAAAAGTTTATATTCTGTCTTCCTGCTCCAACCAGGATTGCCATATTTGTTCAGAATGTCCAATAGATGCAGTAGCCATAAAAGTTATCATCCAATTTAGGGCATTTTTTGTGATTGAAAGGGAGCACTATTAATAATGATAACAGGGTATAAAATAGGAATATGGTCATTCAACTATGGATATGAAGACTCCGATGTGGTAGTGCTATGAAATGTGCTAGTCATTGTCCCTTCATCTGCTGGATCATTGGTTGGTTGGTCTTACCAGTGCGTCCTAGGGGAGGGATTGAAGTCATTCAGAAGCTTTAAGAGATATGTAAGGAACTTGGAGCACTGGGCATTTTCTCACTGGTGTAGATAAAGAACTACATTTTAGCAACTGCACAGGCTAAGTTTTCTCCCAGTGACTTCACATCACCTCAAATTTGCCTAGGATGGTCCTGTTTTATGCTTATTGTCCCAGTGGAATTATGAATGACTTCCCTTAATTTTCAAATTTTCCCAGTTTGGGTTATAAGTTACTGTTTTAATTTACTTTGAAAAACTGCTATTTCATCAAAATCTGCAAATTATACTGGAACATTGAAATCTGTCACTTGGTGAGCAAAACAGAAAAAAAAAAAAGGAAGAAGAAGAAGGCTCAAAGCTTGTTGTAATAGGTTGCACCTGGTGCTACAGATTTTAACTCTCCAGTCAAAGTCACCAAAGTAATTTGATCAATTTCTCAACTCAGGTCTACTAAACTAATGTGGTCTTGCCAATAATCAGACTCATGTCTACTTATACTTATTTTCTAACGTATATTACCACCATTTCCTGGTTTTTAAAATTTAAACATATGAGTTTAATCCTAATATGCCCCCAGAACTATAAAATACTTGGGTCAGGTTTATACAGTCAGCCTTCTGTGTGTGAGTTCTGTGACCACAGAGTAAACCAACCAGGGCTCAGTTCATTTCAGTTCAGTTGTTCAGTCCTGTCTGATCCTGCGACCCCATGGACTGCAGAATACCAGGCTTTCCTGTCCATCACTAATTCCCAGAGCTTGCTCAAACTCATGTCCATTGAGTCAGTGATGCCATCCAACCATCTCATCCTGTCATTCCTTTCTCCTCCCGCCTTCAATCTTTCCCAGCATCAAAGTTTTTTCAAATGAGTCAGTTCTTCACATCAGGTGGCCAAAGTATTGGAGTTTCAGCTTCAGTATCAGTCCTTCCAATGAATATTCAAGACTGATTTCCTTTAGGATGTACTGGTTGGATCTCCTTGCAGTCGAAGGGACTCTCAAGGGTCTTCTCCAACACCACAGTTCAAAAGCATCAGTTCTTCGGCATTCAGCTTTCTTTATAGTCCAACTCTCACATCCATACATGACTATTGGAAAAACCATAGCTTTGACTAGATGGACCTTTGTTGGAATGAAAAACCACAATCACAGAAAACTAACTAAACTGATCACATGGATCACAGCCTTGTCTAACTCAATGAAACTATGAGCCATACCATGTAGGGCCACCCGGACAGACAGGTCATGGTGGAGAGGTCTGACAAAACATGGTCCACTGAAGAAGGGAATGGCAAACCACTTAGTGTTCTTGCCTTGAGAATTCCATGAACCAGGGATCAAAATATTTTTTAAAAATTCCAGAAAGTTCAAAAAAGCAAAACTTAAATTTTCTGCTCACAAGCAATTATTTCTTTCATCTACATTGTATTTACAACTTTTTACATAGCATTTACATTGCATTATGTATTATAAGTCATCTAGAGATCATTTACGGAGAAGGCAATGGCACCCCACTCCAGTACTCTTGCCTGGAAAATCCCATGGACGGAGGAGCCTGGTAGGCAGCAGTCCATGGGGTTTCTAAGAGTCGGACATGACTGAGCGACTTCAGTCTCACTTTTCTCTTTCATGCATTGGAGGAGGAAATGGCAACCCACTCCAGTGTTCTTGCCTGGAGAATCCCAGGGATGGCGGGGCCTGGTGGGCTGCCGTCTATGGGGTCATACAGAGTTGGACACGAGTGAAGTGACTTAGCAGCAGAGATCATTTAATACAGAAGGTTGTGTTTTGATTATAGGCAAATACTATGTCATTTTACTATAAAGGATTGGAACATCTGTGGATTTTCATACTCATGGAGGTCACGGCACCACTGTCCCCACAAATAACAAGTTCAGTTCAGTTCAGTCACTCAGTCATGTCCGACTCTTTGCGACCCCATGAATCGCAGCATGCCAGGCCTCCCTGTCCATCACCAGCTCCCGGAGTTCACTCAGACTCACGTCCATCGGGTCGGTGATGCCATCCAGCCATCTCATCCTCTGTCGTCCCCTTCTCCTCCTGCCCCCAATCCCTCCCAGCATCAGAGTCTTTTCCAATGAGTCAACTCTTCGCATGAGGTGGCCAAAGTACTGGAGTTTCAGCTTTAGCATCATTCCTTCCAAAGAACACCCAGGACTGATCTCCTTTAGAATGCACTGGTTGGATCTCCTTGCAGTCCAAGGGACTCTCAAGAGTCTTCTCCAATACCACAGTTCAAGAGCATCAATTCTTCAGTGCTCAGCTTTCTTTATAGTCCAACTCTCACATCCATACATGACCACTGGAAAAACCATAGCCTTGACTAGACGGACCTTTGTTGGCAAAGTAATGTCTCTGCTTTTGAATATGCTATCTAGGTTGGTCATAACTTTCCTTCCAAGGAGTAAGCGTCTTTTAAGTACCAAGAGACAGCTGTAAATCCTCTTTGGCATTAATGAAACATGTTATAAATTAAAACATTTTTCCATACTAGATTATAAACCATATAATACTAAACAAATTCTATGAATGATCAAAATATGGTTTATACCTCTTTTATAACCTTCTGGGGCTTCCCAGGTGGCACTAATGGTAAAAAGCCACCTGCCAATGCAGGAGACATAAGGGACATGGGTTCTATCCCTGGGTTGGGAAGAGCCCCTGGAGGAGGGCATGGAAACCCACCCCAGTATTCTTGCCTAGAGAATACCATGGCTAGAGGAGCCTGGTGGGCTCTCATCCAAAGAGTTGCAGTCAGACATGACTGAAGCGACTTTGCCCATATAACCTTCTAGAACATCAGCACTAAATCATTTTTCTGTGTCTCAGGTAGGCAAGAACAAGGCCTTCTATCATGCTCATGTAATAACTACACATTATTTCTCTGACCATCATTTTCCCTTTTTCCTGATTTAAAAAAGAAAAATGTATCTTTTTATTTGAACTTCCCAGGTGGCTCAGTGGTAAAGAATCTGTCTGCAATGCAGGAGGCATGGGTTTGATCCCTGGGCTGGGGAGATCCCTCAGAGAAGGAAATGGCAACCCATTCCAGTATTCTTGTCTGGAAAGTCCCACAGGCAGAGGAGCCTGATGGGCTACAGTCCATGAGGTCACATAGGAGTCATACCTGACTCAGTGACTAAAACAAAATCAACAACCTTTTTATTTACCTCACTTAAAATTTACTTTTTTAATCAAATAGATTTTATTAAACTTTCTAACTACAATACTTTAAAATTATTCTATTATTATGTAAACCACATATTATATATTTATACAAATTGTCATTTAAATAATATATTTATATATTGTTATAATTATATATTTTAATGAGATGTGATATAAATAATTTGTTAAAGATATAAGAAAATTTATATTCATGGCCACAGATTGCCACTAAATTTCTTTAATGTTTTGGACCAGTGGGCAAACTTTCCAAAGACATCTGCACTGAAGAGTCTCTTGAGTCAGAGGTCTCAGCTTGAAGTTTGTTTCCATATTTGATTAATTGTACAATATTGAACAAGTGATTTAACCTACTTTTCCTTAGTCTCCTATTCTATAAAAGGTGGAAAATAGTAACATTTCCCTTATAGGGTCACAGTAAAGATTAAACAAGTCACTTGCACGCAATGGTGTCATAACGGTGCCTGGCTCATAGTAAGCACTTTGTAAGTGTGAGCTTGAAAGTATTTCAAAAGACAAAGTGGTACATGGTATAATGGGGATGGGGTTAGCAATTTGATGATATGGATTTGGATCCACATCTGTATTTATTAGCTTTGTGACACTGAAGATGTTAGATCTCCCAGAATCCCCTTCCTTCTTTGCTTCCTCCCTCTCTCCCTCCCTCCCTCCTTTCCTTCATTTCTCCACTGTCAATAAAATAGGGATAATAATACCTGTACTGTATGATATAGGTACTGAGTAATGATAAAGACTTGGGATCACTTACTTAAAAACACTTATTAGGGTCTTAATTACAGTTTTCCAAACATGCAGTTAAAATCATAGGACTTAATAGGAGTGGGGATTTCTTTAATAGAATCCTCTGCAACAAAATCCTTCCAATTGCACGCTTTGATGGATCACTGACTCTTCGACCTGAAAGTTGAAAAGAATTCAGCCACTTCCCTCAGAAGTCCATTTCAGCAGTGAAAACAGAATTGTCACATAACCGAGTTAGTGTTTTTCAAATACTAAATTGTAATGTATCAGTGCTCATAAAAATCAATCTGGTGGATGGCCATCATCATTAACAAAATAGAATACAGGCAAATAGTTTTTAAGAAATATATGCAATATAGTAGAAGTAAGCATTTCCTTAAACATGTATTTCTCTCATATGTTTACACATACACACATGCATGTACACATGTATTTATGTGTGTACATGTGCACATGCATTATATATATACATCTGCGGTAATGGGTCATGCTGATGTATTTTATGTACACATGTACTATGCCTATGTGATGATTTGTCATGATGGTAAGTGTGTTTCTTACACTATGACTTGAGGTCAAGGTTTTTATTTTTAATTTTTTTTTTTTAATTTAGGTATGTGGTAGTGTCTTAATTGTGACATGGGGGATCTTAGTTGTGTCATACGGGATCTCAACTTGAGAGCACCCAGACTCTCAAGTTGTGGTGTGCAAGCTGAGTAGTTGTGGCTCTAACTTAGTTGCTCTGCAGCAGTATCCCAGTTCCCAGACAAGGGGAATCCGTGTACCCTGCATTGTAAGGCAGATTCGCAACCCCTGGACCAGCAGAGAAGTCCCAAGGTTAAGCTTTTAATGAGATGAATTAGAATCTATTATCTCATTGAACTTTTTCCCTCCCTGAATTTCCATCTTTCCTTTTCTTTCAACAAGGAATTAACTCTTTATGTACTGATGGAAAAGACAGATGTGACAGGGTAGAACTCAAAAGTATTTTTTTATGTTCCAAAACCTGCAATCTTCAAGACAATTTAGAAGGCATGTGGAAAAAAGAGACCTTAGACCAAAAATGAGGGGAAAAAATTCTCTTTCAGCTTAAGACATTAGAGAAAGAAAATGAGAAGAAAGGCATTGACTTCTCAGTACTTCCTTGAAAGTAGTCATTATCTGAGAAAGGAAATTGGTCAGCTGAGGTAGATGAAATCATGACAGACTCACAGAATCTCAAGCCCCCAAATGATATAGAAGCTGAGCCAAAAAGTGGCCACCAAATTGGCCACACATAAGGACATTTCAGGGACCCCTGGTGGCTCAGAGGGTAAAGCGTCTGCCCGCAATGCAGGAGACCCAGGTTCGATCCCTGGGTCAAGAAAGTCCCCTGGAGAAGGAAATGGCAACCCACTCCAGTATTCTTGCCTGGGAAATCCCATGGACAGAGGAGCCTGGTGGGCTACAGTCCATGGGGTCGCAAAGAGTCGGACACGACTTCACTTTCACTTTCAAGGACATTTCAGTAACTACTTCTGTATCTAGATATTTCTAAGACATATATTCTCTCTCATCTTCTACAAAACGCTCAGATCAGTTTACCCACTCAGTCGTGTCCGACTCTTTGCAACCCCATGAACCACAGTACGCCAGGCCTCCCTGTCCCTCACCAACTCCCAGAGTTTACTCAAACTCATGTCCATCAAGTCGGTGATGCTGTCCAGCCATCTCATCCTCTGTCATCCCCTTCTCCTCCTGCCCCCAATCCCTCTCAGCATCAGGGTCTTTTCAAATGAGTCAACTCTTCACATGAAGTGACCAGAGTATTGGAGTTTCAGCTTTAACATCATTCCTTCAAAGAACACCCAGGACTGATCTCCTGCAGAATGGACTGGTTGGATCTCCTTGCAGTCCAAGGACTCTCAAGAGTCTTCTCCAATACCACAGTTCAAAAGCATCAATTTTTTGGTGCTTAGCTTTCTTCACAGTCCAACTCTCACATCCATACATGACCACAGGAAAAACCATAGCCTTGACTAGACGGACCTTTGTTGGCAAAGTAATGTCTCTGCTTTTGAATATGCTATCTAGGTTGGTCATAACTTTCCTTCCAAGGAGTAAGCGTCTTTTAATTTCATGGCTGCAGTCACCATCTGCAGTGATTTTGGAGACCAAAAAAATAAAGTCTGACACTGTTTCCACTGTTTCCCCATCTATTTCCCATGAAGTGATGGGACCAGATGCCATGATCTTCGTTTTCTGAATGTTGAACTTTAAGCCAACTTTTTCACTCTCCTCTTTCACTTTCATCAAGAGG
>NW_011495081.1:3521285-3528148 GCF_000754665.1 Bison bison bison | reverse complement strand
TCACAGCCACTAGCTTTGTTCATAGTGATGCTTTCTAAGGCCCACTTGACTTCACATTCCAGGATGCCTGGCTCTAGGAGAGTGATCACACCATCGTGATTATCTGAGTCATGAAGATCTTTTTTTGTACAGTTCTTCTGTGTATTCTTGCCACCTCTTCTTGATATCTTCTGCTTCTGTTAGGTCCATACCAGTTCTGTCCTTTATCAAGCCCATTTTTGCATGAAATGCCCCTTGGTATCTCTGATTTTCTTGAAGAGATCTCTAGTCTTTCCCATTTTGTTGTTTTCCTCTATTTCTTTGCATTGATTGCTGAGGAAGGCTTTCTTATCTCTCCTTGCTATTCTTTGGAACTCTGCATTCAGATGCTTATATCTTTCCTTTTCTCCTTTGCTTTTTGCTTCTCTTCATTCCACAGCTATTTGTAAGCCCTCCTCAGACAGCCATTTTGCTTTTCTGCATTTCTTTTTCTTGGGGATCTTGATACTTGTCTCCTGTACAATGTCACAAAGGTCCATCCATAGTTCATCAGGCACTCTGTCTATGAGATCTAGTCCCTTAAATCTATTTCTCACTTGCACTGTATAATTATAAGGGATTTGATTTAGGTCATACCTGAATGGTCTAGTGGTTTTCCCTACTTTGTTCAATTTAAGTCTGAATTTGGCAATAAGGAGTTCATGATCTGAGCCACAGTCAGTTCCCAGTCTTGTTTTTGCTGATTATATAGAGCTTCTCCATCTTTGGCTGCAAAGAATATAATCAATCTGATTTCGGTGTTGATCATTTGGTGATGTCTATGTGTAGAGTCTTCTCTTGTGTTGTTGGAAGAGGGTGTTTGTTATGACCAGCGCATTCTCTTGGCAAAACTCTCTTAGCCTTTGCCCTGCTTCCTTCTGTACTCCAAGGCCAAATTTGCCTGTTACTCCAGGTGTTTCTTGACTTCCTACTTTTGCATTCCAGTCCCCTATAATGAAAAGGACATCTTTTTGGGTGTTAGTTGTAGAAGGTCTTGTAGGTCTTCATAGAACCATTCAACTTCAGCTTCTTCAGCATTACTGGTTGGGGCATAGACTTGGATTACTGTGATATTGAATGGTTTGCCTTGGAAATGAACAGAGATCATTCTGTCATTTTTGAGATTGCATCCAAGTACTGCATTTTGGACTCTTTTGTTGACCATGATGGCTACTCCATTTCTCCTAAGGGATTCCTGCCTGCAGTAGTAGTATAATGGTCATCTGAGTTAAATTCACCCATTCCAGTCCATTTTAGTTCGCTGATTCCTAGAATGTAGATGTTCACTCTTGCCATCTCCTGTTTGACCACTTCCAATTTGCCTTGATTCATGGACCTGACATTCCAGGTTCCTATGCAGTATTGTTCTTATAGCATCGGACTTTGCTTCTATCACCAGTCCCATTCACAACTGGGTATTATTTTTGCTTTGTCTCCATCCCTTCATTCTTTCTGGAGTTATTTCTCCACTGATCTCCAGTAGCATACTGGGCACTTACCGACCTGGGGAGTTTCTCTTTCAGTATCCTACCTATCATTTTGCCTTTTCATACTGTTCATGGGGTTCTCAAGGCAAGAACATAAAGTGGTTTGCCATTCTCTCCTCCAGTGGACCACATTCTGTCAGACCTCTCCACCATGACCCATCCGTCTTGGGACAAGACCCTAGAACTACATATATGCCCCTGGAAATCATGATAACATCTCAGGAAGGAGTGATTTAAAATCCTTCCAAGCCTAGCATTCATGAGGTCCTAAATTAGAACACATGTTGTTATAAATAGGAAAGTCATATATTTGTAGACTTGCATTTGAGAATTAAGTTCTTCCCTGATTTGTGACATGACAAACTTACTGTTCTATTCTAGGGAAATGTCGGATTACTGGTCCTAGGATAAAAGTTAGAAGATCCAGGAGGGGTGACAGTAAAAAGTAAAAAAAAAATTGTGTTTCCAAAAAAATGATACTAGTTATTCCTATTGAAAAACTATTCTGTGTGGTTGCTTAATCAGGTCATAGATCCAGCTCTGGTAAAGTATGTTTATTCTCTAGCAATGCGTTTAAGGTATATATAGTCTAAGTGATTTGCAAAAGTGGCCATCCTTGGACAGCACAAGCCACAGATGAAGCTTGTATATATTAAGAAATGGTTATACCTGTATGGGTTTCTGTACTGGCTCAGACAGTAAAGAATTTGCCTGCAATGAGGAGACCCAGTTCAATCTCTAGGTCAGGAAGATCCCCTGGAGAAGGGAATGGTTACCCACTCCATTATTCTTGCCTGGAGAATTCTATGGACAGAGGAGCTTGACAAGCTACAGCCATGGGGTCGCAAAGAATTGGATATGACTGAGCCACTTTCACATTCACTTTTCATAGCTGTTTAAGTAAAAAAAAAAAAAAGAGCAATCATATAAAATCTGTCTTTAAGACCTTAATAATCTGTTCATTCTATATTCCCCCTATCATTACTCAGTTCTGCTCAGTAACAGGGGGAAGGAAATTTATTGCTGTAGTCTCAGGTAGACTCAAAGGTCCTAGGCTCTGGAAAATGAACTTTACAAGAATATTATCAACTGACCCAAAACATGATTGCTCAGATCCAAATGCAATGGTATTAGCCAAGGATACAATTAGAGGGAACATTCTCCACTAGACCACCTTCACCTCTGACACCAAGTTTGGGGAACTCCCAAAACCACCCTCAAGTTTGATAATTCACTAGAAGAACTCACGGGGCTTGCTGAAAGCTATTAC
Organism: Bison bison bison; assembly: GCF_000754665.1. NCBI lineage: Eukaryota > Metazoa > Chordata > Mammalia > Artiodactyla > Bovidae > Bison > Bison bison. Next base: position 3,525,373 of record NW_011495081.1, on the reverse strand, counting down.
ACCCATGATTCAATGTAGGGAAAGGACACAGGTTAAAATTATCCAGAGGAAGAGAGATTCATAGGGTAGACTTGGAGGGGTCCAAATGCCGAGCTTCTGCTTGCCCTTTTTCCATAGAATCATAGATAGTGTTACTTTCTCCTGGCCACACAGTGTGACCATACACACACTCATAGAATCGCCAACCAGAAACGCTGTCCTAAGCCTATGATATCCAGAGTTTCTATTGGGGCTTAACTATATACCATCTACATGGCTGATTGCTGGTATCCAGCCTCTCCTAGACAACATCAGGGTATGGTTACCAGTTCTCCTGATAATGTGTGTCTCTAAGCTCTCATTATAAATCACATTATTAGACCATCTAGTGGCCCAAGCCCTCAGGCAAACAGAGAGGCTCCTATCAGAGACAAGTTCCAGGAACCTAGATATTACCTCTTAGTAGCCAAGGATAAAGGCTAAAGTTCTCTCTGAGTAAGGTTAATTCTTCACTGCACAGAGCCATCCATGGATCTCTGTTCATCTGTCCCGAGAACAGGAGTCTCCACTGAACTCGAATGAATGACATTTATGAAAAATAAGCCATGATGACTTGGGGAAAGATAATTCTTCATGCTTTTCTCACTTTTATTGGTTATCCTATCATGCTTTCTCCATGATAGGAATATTCTAGAAAAATCATGACAATTGTTCACTGAGAGGATATTTGCAATAATTAAATTGCACAAACACACATGAGATAAGCAACAACTAATGCTAAAGATTCAAAAACTAAAGGAAATCAGACCACACAACCAAAGAGCTCATTTCAGAAAGGAAAAGGAGTAATCAGACAATTTTAATAGAATGGAGTAAGTTATGAATGGGATAACTTTTATCTGTGGTATCACAGAGGACAGGAGCTTAATCCATCCTGGAGGTTTAGGGAAATCTTTCCATCGTTGACCCTTGAAGAACAGTTTCTGGCAAAAAGTGGAAGTAGCAGCAACAGCAGCAATTGTAATGAAACTAGTTAACAATTCTACAGAATTATAATGTCAGCCACTATTCTAAGCCCTTTGAATACATTAATTCATTTAAATTATTAATTTCAGAGGATTGGTAAAATCTGTTAGTGAACTCTGAGCCTCTGTTCTCTCTAAATTCGTGTCTTAAGGTAAAATTGTCTTGAAAGTCTGTCATCACTTCTCGAAATGGAGCTAGGGGAGTTTAGATAGCCCTATCCAAAAAGAAAGAATGTCATTTGACTAGACATATTACTGAACGAAGGCATGTACAGAAAGTGAAGTGTTTTCAGAATTCACTCATATTGCAGCAATTGTACAAACCAGGAGAGCTTTTCCTTAAACGAAAACATTCCTCTTCTCATTCCTCATTCAGACCCTCCTCCCTCTCACTATGAAGTAAGAAGCTGTGTTTGGAGGCAATGACAAATCCTGGGGCCTGCGTTTCACTCATCTTGCATGCAGTGCTCCCGTTGAGGCCACTTAATCCGATTGACGTCAGCTGGCGCTCCGTGCACAGAATGTGCCACTCAGAATCTAGGAGAATCGATCATCCCGCAGTTCGCATTGCCATGACACCTACAGCCTCCAATTTATTTCAGGCTTGTCGTTTCTTTTGTTTTTCTTTTTCTTCCCTCTCCTACCAAGAGAAGGTTATTTTTTTTTCTTTCTTTCTTCACAGAGAACACTTATGAGAGCCCAAGCCTCACCACTGGAAAATTCTGACTATTATCACTTTGCACTGATAATTAATGTTTTTGAATATAGCTGTTGTGGAGAGCAAGGTTGGATTGACAAAAAGAAACAAAAACCAAACCAAAACAAACAAACAAAAAAACCCCACACATCTCAGATTAAACATTCACTGAGATGTGGCTGTTGGTAGACATAATTTTTTTTGAGGAAATATAAGTACTTGATAGGGAATTTCAGTAGCCCCATAAGGAAGGAAAATAAAAGGAGATTCAAGAAACATCTACACTGTTCTGGGCATACCACACACATTGTCGTATATAAGTTGGTCCTCAATCAGGTGTAATTTCTAATCCACCCCCAATTTCCTGAGGAAATCTGGTAACGTCTGGAGACATTGTTGGCTGTCATGCCTGTTGGGGTAGTTGGTGCTGACATATAATGGGCAGAGGCCTGGAACACTGCTGAACATCTTGCAATACAAAGATTGCAAATCCCCACCCCCATCTACACACACACAACACGCAATTGTCCAGCCAAATTCCCAATACTACCAGCATCAAGAAATCCTGAAACTGACTCTCACAAAGCCTGTGTGGTGAGTGTAATAGTCTCAGTCTATAGGTGAGGCCACTGGTAGGTATCAAATGACTAGCTTGTATTCACAAAGTTAATAAGTCACAGGATTTGAACATAGGCCGCTTTAGCTGCCAAATCTGGACCCTTCTGCACCATGCTGTGCTGGACTTTGTGGTCTTTGTGGTCAAGGAAATCAGAACTCCAAAAGGCTGGTCTCTGGAGGCACTCACAGTCTTCCATGTGTAGAAGTCCGTTTTATAAAGTTTGTTTCATAAAAACAGGAAGGCATCTCTCTGGTACTGAACTATGAAGACTTACTTGGCCAGTGAGGGCTCCATGGAGTATGCAGGCTACATAAACAAAAGATAATCTCACTTAATCCAATATCAAGGGCCTGATTTGCTACATGTATACTGTGAATCAGTGTGCACATATGTATGATTTGTTCTTCTACTTTCTCCCTCCAAAATACATACAAGAATATACATCATGATACTGTACCTTAAGCTTGTCCTGTATACTGGAAAAGGCTGGGCAGTATGATATACAAGACTAGTTATACACTAAAGGCCACAATACCAGTAGCTGCTGACTTTCACACCAGAAGACTGAATCATCCATCAGTCATTCATTTGGCAAACAAATGTTTATTAAATTCTTGGTATAGACTTCAGTGAGACATAGAGCAAGTAATTACTACATAGAAAAAAATGACAGCAACAATCAGCTCCTCATTTTGTTGGTGACACAATACAGGAGGCAGTGATCAAGACCGTTCCCAAGAAAAAGAAATGCAAAAAGGTTGAATGCTTGTCTGAGGAGGACTTACAAATATTTCGCTGAGAAAAGAAGATAAGCTAAAGGCAAAGAAGAAAAGGAAAGATGTACCCATTTGAATGCAGAGTTCCAAAGAATAGCAAGAAGAGATAAGAAAGCCTTACTCAGTGATCAGTGCAAAGAAATAGAGGAAAACAATAGAATGGGAAAGACTAGAAATCTCTTCAAGAAAATTAGAGATACCAAGGAAACATTTCATGCAAAAATGGGCACAATAAAGGACAGAAATGGTATGGACCTAACAAGCAGAAAGTATTAAGAAAAGGGGGCAAGAATACACAGAAGAACCATACAAAAATTATCTTCATGATCCAGATAATCACGATGGTGTGATCACTCACCTAGAGCCAGACATCCCAGAATGCAAAGTCAAGAGGGCCTTAGGAAGCATCACTATGAACAAAGCTAGTGGAGGTGATGGAATTCCAGTTGAGCTGTTTCAAATCCTAAAAGATGATGCTGTGAAAGTGCTGGACTCAATATACCAGCAAATTTGGAAAATTTAAGCAGTGGCCACAGGACTGGAAAAGGTCAGTTTTCAGTCTAATCCCAAAGAAAGGCAATGCCAAAGAATGTTCAAACTACTGCACAATTGTACTCATCTCACACACTAACAAAGTAATGCTCAAAATTCTCCAAGCCAGGCTTCAACAGTACATGAACTGGGAACTTCCAGATGTTCAAGCTGGATTTAGAAAAGGCAGAGGAATGAGAGATCAAAATGCCTACATCCACTGGATCATCAAAAAAGCAAGAGAGGTCCAGAAAAACATCTACTTTTGCTTTATTGACTGTGCCAAAGCCTTTGACTGTGTGGGTCACAATAAACTGTGGAAAATTCTTCATGAGATGGGACTACCAGACCACCTGACCTGCCTCTTGAGAAGTCTGTATGCAGGTCAAGAAGCAAAAGTTAGAACTGGACGTGGAACAACAGACTGGTTCCAAATAGGAAAAGGAGTACGTCAAGGCTGT
>NW_011495081.1:3518795-3521185 GCF_000754665.1 Bison bison bison | reverse complement strand
GCCTCTTGATGAAAGTGAAAGAGGAGAGTGAAAAATCTGGCTTAAAACTCAACATTCAGAAAACTAAGATCATGGCATCTGGTCCCATCACTTCATGGCAAATAGATGGGTAAACAGTGGAAACAGCGTCAGACTTTATTTTGGGGGGTTCCAAAATCACTGCACATGATGACTGCAGCTATCAAATTAAAAGTTGCTTTCTCCTTGGAAGAAAAGTTATGACCAACCTAGACAGCATAGTAAAAAGTAGAGACATTACTTTACCAATAAAGGTCCGTCTAAGCAAAGCCATGGTTTTTCCAGTAGTCATGTATGGATGTGAGAGTTGGACTATAAAGAAAGCTGAGCACTGAAGAATTGATGCTTTTGAACTATGGTGTTGGGGAAGGCTCTTAAGAGTCCCTTGGACACAAGGAGATCCAATCAGTCAGTCCTAAAGGAAATCAGTCCTGAATATTCATTGGAAGGACTCATGTTGATCCTGAAACTCCAATACTTTGGCCACCTGATGCGAAGAACTGACACATTTGAAAAGACCCTGATGCTGGGAAAGGTTGAGGGTGAAAGGAGAAGCAGATGACAGAGGATGAGGTGGTTGGATGGCATCACTGACTCAATGGACATGAGTTTGAGTAAATTCTGGGAATTGGTGATGGGAGGCCTGGCGTGCTGCAGTCCGTGGGGTCACAAAGAGCTGGACACAACTAAGCAACTGAACTGAAATGAACTGAATTAGAAATACATTTGAGAAAGACCTTTCCATTGTTAGCAGGGATTCAGGGATGTGGGAGAGTGTGGAGCTCAGTTCAGTTCAGTTGCTCAGTTGTGGAGCTCAGAGTGGAGCTAGGAAGACACATTTTGAGTCTGTTATAGTAATCCAGGTAAAAAAGAATGACAAAGGCCTGAATTAAGGCAAGAGCAGTGGGGATGGAAAAGAAAGCCCAGAGTAAAAATAGAGTTGGTGGTAGAGTTTACAGGTCTTGGATGTAGAAATTAAGAGAGGGAAGATTTCTCCCTGGAAGAATGAGAGTACAGAAAAAACACTTTACATTTGGGCAGAGTTAACTTTACAGTACCTATCTGAGTATATAATTTCATGGGTTAACTAAATATCAGAAACCTTACTAGACCCTTCATATATTAATCATTTCAAAATCCTGTGATGTAGGTATTAAATTTTATTTTAATTATGAAGGCTCATATAGATTAACTTGTTCCATTTAATATGGCAAATGGCAAAGTCAAAATGTTATTGTAATTCTAGATATTTCTTCAAGTATATACTTGTTAATCACTATGCAAGACTGCCTCTCCTTATAAATCTGGTACTTTATAAGACTTAAAATATGGATTTGAGCTAGAAATACAATTCTGGAGCTAATGTTTCTCTGAGTGGCAGTTAAGATCTTGGATTGATATGAGATCATTTATGGAGAGTATTGATTAGGAATGAGTAAGAATGAACCAGAGGTCCAGATGGCTGAGGATAGAGTCATTTAAGATGAGTTCTTCAAGGGAGGGGGAGGGAAGGTGGATAGATTGGGAGTTTGGGGTTGACTTGTACACACTACTATATTTAAAATAGATAACCTACAAGGAACTACCATATAGCACAGGAATCTGCTTAATACTCTGTAATAACCTAAATGGGGAAAATTTTTGAAAAAGAATAGATACATGTATAACTGAATCACTTTCCTTTAGCCTGAAACTAATACAACATTGTTAATCAACAATGGTGGTTTAGTCATTAAGTCGTGTCTGACTCTTATGACCCCGTGGACTGTAGCCCACCAGGCTCCTCTGTCCATGGGATTCTCCAGGCAAGAATACTGGAGTGGGTTGTCATTTCCTTCTCCAGGGGATCTTCCCAACCCAGGGATTGAACTCAGGTCTCCTGCCTTGCAGGCAGATTCTTTACCAACTGAGCTATGAGGGAAGCCCACTCCAATATAAAATGTGTTAAAAGAAAAGATAAATTCTTCAAGGAGGTGACCAGAAAGCAGGCAAAGAAGTGGGAAAGGATGGCTAGGTGAGGATAGTGTCACAGATGCAAAGGGAGAAACTGTGAACAGTCTTGATGAGGAGTCACATCTGTTTTGCGCGCACACACACACACACACACACACACACAAAGCCTCATTGCACAGGCATGGTTAGAATCCCTGCTGGGAAGATCTCAGTTGATTCTATTCCAGAGGAAGTGATGCAGTGTCCCTCCTTTTACCACTGTTCAGTTCGGTTCAGTTCAGTCTCTCAGTCGCGTCTGACTCTTTGCGACCCCATGAATCACAGCACACCAGGCCTCCCTGTCCATCACCAACTCCCAGAGTTCACTCAAACTCACATCCATTGAGTCAGTGATGCCATCCAGCCATCTCATCCTCTGT
>NW_011495081.1:3506250-3518695 GCF_000754665.1 Bison bison bison | reverse complement strand
TCCAATGAGTCAACTCTTTGCATGAGGTGGCCAAAGTACTGGAGTTTCAGCTTTAGCATCATTCCTTCCAAAGAAATCCCAGGGCTGATCTCCTTCAGAATGGACTGGTTGGATCTCTTTGCAGTCCAAGGGACTCTCGAGAGTCTTCTCCAACACCACAGTTCGAAAGCATCAATTCTTCGGTACTCAGCCTTCTTCACAGTCCAACTCTCACATCCATACATGACCACAGGAAAAACTATAGCCTTGACTAGACAGACCTTAGTTGGCAAAGTAATGTCTCTGCTTTTCAATATGCTATCTAGGTTGGTCATAACTTTCCTTCCAAGGAGTAAGCATCTTTTAATTTCATGGCTGCAATCACCATCTGCAGTGATCTTACCACTGTAGCCATTCTAATTCAAACTTTATTGATCATGTGAAATGATGGGTATAAAGTCATCAACACATGTAGATGCTCAAAAATGGTAGACCATTCCTCCCTCACTGTCCCAGATATTAGACAACAGCTCTAACAGCAAGGACTTTCAATTCTAGCAGAGAAGAAAACCTGAAACTTCAGCATTCTTTTAAATGTTGGCACTACTTTCAAGCTAATTATTACAACATTGCACAGGTGTTGTAGGTTTAATACAGAGAGGTTAAAACATTTTTTAAGGTCTCAGAGCTAATAAGTGGTCAACATTGCATTTGAATTCAGGTCTGTTCAGCACCAAAGTTACTGTCATTTCCTCAGCTTTCTCTTTAAGAAAAGGCTATATCCCAGAGATGGACAGGACTGAGCAAGGAGCACTTTCACTCTCACTTCTTTTCACATCCCAAAGAGATATCTGTAGCCCGTGCTCCTTGCAGCACTGCAGGCACAGCTTATTTTATAACGTTATGCTTTGCAGATATTGTGCGTTTTTCAAGTTGAATGTTTGTGGTAATCCTGCTTCAACAAAGTCTATTGGCACCATTTTGTCAACATTTTCTCACTTTGTGTCTGTGTCACAGTTTGGTTTTGTTGCTGTTGTTCAGTCGATAAATCGTGTCCAATTCTTTGTGACCACAGGAATGTAGCCTGCCTGGCTCCTCTGTCCATAGGATTCTCCAGGCAAGAATACTGGAGTGGGTTGTCACTCCCTCCTCCAGGGAATCTTTCTAACCCAGGGATTGAACTCATGTCTCTGGGTCTTCTGCATTAGCAGATGGGTTCTTTACCAGCTGAGCCTTTGGGGAAGCTGACTGCTTGCAATTTTTTAAACCCTCCACCAGCAAAAAGATTAAAATTCACCAAAGGCTCAGATGATAGAATAGTTTTACCAATAAAGTATTTTTTAACTAAGGTATATACACTGTTTTTTTAGACATAATGCTCCTAAATACTTACTAGATTATACCACAATAAACATAACTTTCATATGCACTGGGAAGCCAGAAAACTCAAGACTAGTTCTATTGCAATATTCATTTTATTGCAGTAGTCTAGAACAGAACCCATAGTATCTCTGAGGTATGCCCATATTTAAAATAGTCAGGACATGGAAAAAACCTGTGTCCATCAATGGATGAATAGATACATTATATAGATAACATAAACATGAAGTGTCATACATATATATATGTATATATATACACACACATGAGTAATTTTCAGCCATAAAAAGGTAGCAAATACTGCCATTTACAATAACATAGATGGACCTTGAATGCAATATGCTGAGTAAAACAAGTCACATAGAGAAAGACAAATACTAAGTGATCTCACTTATATGTGGAATCAAAAAGAACAAACTATAGGAACAAAGAACAGATTGGTGAAAGTTAAATGTAGGGGTCTTGGGCACGGTGGAAAAACTAGGTGAGGATGGTTAAGGAGTAGTATAAACTTCCAATCATAAATAGGTACTTTCTGGGAATGTAATGTCACAGCAGGGTGACTGTAGTTAACAATCTGTGTGTGTGTGTGTGTGTGTGTGTGTGTGGTTGCTCAGTCATGTCCAACTCATTGTGACTCCATGGACTGTAGCCCACCAGGCTCCTTTGTCCATGGAATTGTCTAGCAAGAATGCTGGAGTGTATTGCCATTCCTTTCTCCAGGGGATCTTCCTGACCCAGATATGAAACATAGGTCTCTTGCAATGCAGGCAGATTCTTTACCATCTAAGCTACAAGGGAAGCCCATAGTTAACAATATTGTATTATTTCAAATACTATATATTTGAAAGTTGTTATCACTGCAGATGGTGACTGCAGCCATGAAATTAAAAGACACTTACTCCTGGAAGGAAAGTTATGACTAACCTAGATAGCATATTCAAAAGCAGAGACATTACTTTGCCAACAAAGGTTCTTCTAGTCAAGGCTCTGGTTTTTCCTGTGGTCATGTATGGATGTGAGAGTTGGACTGTGAAGAAAGCTAAGCACCAAAGAATTGATGCTTTCGAACTGTGGTGTTGGAGAAGACTCTTGAGAGTCCCTTGGACTGCACGGAGATCCAACCAGTCCATTCTAATGGAGATCAGCCCTGGGATTTCTTTGGAAGGAATGATGCTAAAGCTGAAACTCCAGTACTTTGGCCACTGGAGTTGCAAAGAGTTGACTCATTGGAAAAGACTCTGATGCTGGGAGGGATTGGAGGCAGGAGGAGAAGGGGACGACAGAGGATGAGATGGCTGGATGGCATCACTGACTCGATGGACATGAGTTTGGGTGAACTCCGGGAGTTGGTGATGGACAGGGAGGCCTGGCGTGCTGCGATTCATGGGGTCGCAAAGAGTCGGACAGGACTGAGCGACTGAACTGAAGAGAGTAGATCTTGAAAGTTCTCATCACAAGGAAAATAATGAACTATTTGAAGTGATAGATATTAACTAAACTTACTGTGTTAAATGTATATGTATGTTTAAGGCTTTAAATTTATGCAATGTTATATGTCAATTTATCTCAGTAAAACTGGAAAATCTTTTAGCAAGAAAGTGATACATGTATACCTGTTGTGGATTCATTTCGATATTTGGCAAAACTAATACAATTTGTAAAGTTTAAAAATAAAATAAAATTAAAAAAAAAAGAAAATGATATATTTTAACTTTGACGATGAGTACTGCTAGGTGGAAGAAAACATGGGTGTGGTCAAGGGCTAGAGCTCTCAATCATACCCACCCCTCTATCCCTCCACCATGATCCCAAAGTTCAAACTCGAATTCTGAATGGGACTGGGCTCCTTGTCTAGGTTTTAGAGGAGGGTTTCTCAACCTCAGCATGACTCATATTGACCCCGCTAATTCTTTGTTGGCGGTGGGGATGGACTCTCCAGGATATTGTAGAATGCTTAAAAGCATCTTTGGTGTCTACCTACTGAATACAAGTAGCATTACCCCAACCCACCCTGTGCCCCGTTACGACAGGTAAAAATGGTTCCAGACTTTGCCAAGTGATTCTAAGGGACAAAATGCTCCCAGGTTGAGAACCACAGGTTTAGATGTATGGCATTCCCACTCTAAGATTAATTTACAACCTGAGGTCTGTGCTTATGAGCTCTTTGCTTTTTTTTTTTTTTGGAGGCTTCATCTGCTTATGCCCAGACCCTCATCTCCACTCTCTGTATCCCATCCCACCATCCAGCCGTCCATGTCTCCCTGCTTTAGAAGGGCTCCAGTACAGAAGCCTGGGCAAAAGACCTGGAACCCCATCCCTGATCTGAGAGCTGAAACAAGTTCCTGGTCTGGAGACCAATGCCATGAAAATGTGCTTCCAAATGCTCTGCAGCATTTGGGTGGAAATGGCCTCATCAATCATCTTATTGTTTTGTGGGCCTCTTAGGGTGCTCCTGGGAACGACAGGGACTGTGACTCATCCTGCTGTACTGCTGTAATATTAAAGAAAATAAATAACGGAACTAAGAAGGCATTAAGTGAGGAAATGAGGCACGGGAGCATGAGGCAGAGGTGATCCTACTGCACCGCTTCTAAGTGAATATCACCCAATTAATGGGAAGCAGAACTCAGGAAAGGAACTGCCAAATCACAGTTCTCTGAATGAACTGCAGAACGTACAGTCAGATGGTAGTGAATTCCCCAGGCCGGCCTTTTCCTGTGAGCTCCCTTTCTGAATAACAAGGAAGTGCATGCAACTGGCTTGTCATGGCTTGTTCTGTCTTAAGTAATAATGGCAATAACAAGACCTTATGTTTGTGCAGTGTTTCCTGGTTTACACAGCACTTTTCCATACAACACATTATTTTATTTACAAAGTAATCCTGTAGACACCCAGCCAGGAGGAAGGCAGTGCTCAGAGGGGCATTTCTATAGGTTTGAGAGCAGAGCATGCTTATGAGAGCATAGGATCTGGAACCTGAAAATCTAAGAATATTGGTTCTTAGACCAGCTCTGGAACCTTAAATCTTAACTGTCAAAGTTCAGTGTTCTTCTCTATCAGGGTTGATAATAGCAGTGTTACAAGGTATTCAAACAAATCAGACCTATAATTACTGAGCACAATATATTTTTACTATAGGCAAAAGGCTCTTAATAGTTGCATAAGTAATCCTTAACTCACAATGATATGTAGATGGTTGTTGTTCAGTCGCCAAGTCATGTCTCACTCTTCACAACCCAGTGGACTGCAGTACACCAAGCTTCCCTGTCCTTTACTATCTCCTGGAGTTTGCCCAAGTTCATGTCCACTGAATTGGTGATGCTATCCAGCCATCTCATCCTGTCACCCTCTTTTCCTTCTGCCTTCAATCTTTCCCAGCCTCAGGGTCTTTTCCAGGGAGTTGGCTGTTTGCATCAGGTGGCCAAAGTATTGGAGCTTTAGCTTCAGCATCAGTCCTTCCAATGAATATTCAAGGTTGATTTCTTTTAAGATTGACTGGTTTGATGTCCTTGCTTTCCAAGGTAATCTCAAGAGTCTTCTCCAGCACCACAGTTTGAAAGCATCAATTCTTTGGCACTTTGCATTCTTTACTGTCCAGCTCTCATATGCGTGCATGATTACTGGAAAAACCATAGCCTTGACTATATGGACCTTTGTTGTTTGCTCTTCAACATGCTGTCTAGGTTTGTCATAGCTTTCCTGCCAAGAAGCAATCATCTTCTAATTTCATGGTTGTAGTCACCATCTGCATTGATTTTAGAGCCTGGAAGAGGAAATCTGTCACTGCTTCCACCTTTTCCCTTTCTGTTTGCCATAAAGTGATAGGACCAGATATAATGATCTTAGTTTTTAAGTTGGCTTTTCATTCTCCTTCTTCACCCTCATCAAGAGGCTCTTTAGTTCCTCTTCACTTTCTGCCATTAGAGTGGTATCATCCATATATCAGAGGTTGTTATTTCTCCTGAGAGTCTTGATTCCAGCTTGTAACTCATCCAGCCCAGCATTTCACATGATGTACTCTGCATATAAGTTAAATAAACAGGATGACAATAAACAGCCTTGTCATACTCCTTTCTCAATCCTGAACCAGTCAGTTGTTCCATACAGGATTCAGAAGTGTAAACAGCATGATGTTTTGTGTCATAGTCCATAGTAATGACTTTAGAGATAAATGACCAGGGTTTGTTTGAATCTCAGCTCTGTCACTTGAAATTGTATAATTTGAAACAAGTTTCTTAAATTCCCTATGCCTCAGTTTTCTCATCCATAAAATAGGTGCTTTGAAGATTAAATGAGTAAGTACATGAAATGCACTCTCTCACTGCCTGAGTCATCTGTACTTGGTTACTCTTTGTTTCAGGCTCTGCTATCTATTTTCATATTATTTTTACCTCAGTTAATGTGATTACTCAGAACTGATCGTAAGTACTGTACTGTACTGTGGCAAAGAACCTGCCTGCCAAGGCAGGAAACAGGAAACATAAGAGATGAAGTTTCGATCCCTGGGTGTGAAAGATCCCCTGGAGGAGGGCACTTCCTGGAGGGCAACCCACTCCAGTATTCTTTGCTGGAGTATCACATGGACAGAGAAGCCTGGCAGAGTATGGTCCATAGGGTCGCAAAGAGTCACTGAAGCAACTTAGCACAGCACAGTATTATTTAAGGGAATTAACACTGGTTGCTATTACAGACAAATCTCCATGTCTCAATGGCAGACAAATCTCCATGTCTCAATGGCTTACCGCAATTAAACTTCCTACGACTGTAGCCATGAAATTAAAAGACGCTTACTCCTTGGAAGGAAAGTTGTGACCAACCTAGATAGCATATTCAAAAGCAGAGACATTACTTTGCCAACAAAGGTTCGTCTAGCCAAGGCTATGGTTTTTCCTGTGGTCATGTATGGGTGTGAGAGTTGGACTGTGAAGAAGGCTGAGCGTCGAAGAATTGATGCTTTTGAACTGTGGTGTTGGAGAAGACTCTTGAGAGTCCCTTGGACTGCAAGGAGATCCAACCAGTCCATTCTAAAGGAGATCAGCCCTGGGATTTCTTTGGAAGAAATGATGCTAAAGCTGAAACTCCAGTACTTTGGCCACCTCATGTGAAGAGTTGACTCATTGGAAAAGACTCTGATGCTGGGAGGGATTGAGGGCAGGAGGAGAAGGGGACAACAGAGGATGAGATGGCAGGATGGCATCACTGACTCGATGGACATGAGTTTGGGTGAACTCCGGGAGTTGGTGATGGACAGGGAGGCCTGGCGTGCTGTGATTCATGGGGTCGCAAAGAGTCGGACACGACTGAGTGACTGAACTGAACTGAACTCATATCACATTCCAATGCCTGGTAGTCAGAGTCTGTGTGTGTTGTTGTTGTTGTTGGGGTATACTCCATGAAGGTATTTTGAGACCAAAGCTCTTATCAGGCTGTGTCTCTACCCATTCCTGCACCCTCAGCGTTTTCTCCTTTTGGCAGTTGAGGGGAGCAGAGGAATGAGGCATAGGAATTTCTATGGGTCAAGACGGGAAGTTGAACACATTGCTTTGTTCTCATTCCTTGTACAGAACTCAGTCAAACATATGGCCATACTTCACTCAAAAAAGTCTGAGAAATGGAGTCTAGCCTTGTGCCCAAAAAAAGGAAAGTTCAGACAGAAGAGGCTTCTAGGACTCTCTGCCACAAGTCCAGAGTACAGGGGTTCTTTGAGTCCCAGCAGTAGGCTCTGTAAAGTGTTGCACTACTAATGTGGGCCGCTGTGTCCTGATACTCTCTGATCTTCCCTTTCTCCCAAGGCATCATTCTCCCATGATGACCTCGTGAGCAGTGCTTTATACCTTGACAGCAACATTGGTCCTACTTCTGGTCAGGGTCTAAACTGTAAATAACGTTTCCTTTGAGTGGAAACATAGCTCTCTTGACATTAGAATATGTCAAGAATATGCTACTTGAGAGATCAGCTGCGGGCAAGACCCAGGATGTAGAAATCCAGTGCCTTGTGACAAGCAGTTCATTTGCTTTCAGAGGTTAAACTTTAGAGCAGTATGTTTTACCTTATTGTAGGGACAAGGTCAAGGTGGATCTACAAGTTATAGCAGGCAAATGGAAATGAGCTGAATGCCAAAAAAAAAAAAAAAAAATTAAAATCAGAGACTAGGAAGCAAAGCACAACTTTAGAGCCAAGAGGAAATTTCAGACACAGTAGAAAACTTTAAAAAACTGGGAACCAGGCACATGAAGAGTTGTTGTCACTGAGTCACCAAGTCGTGTCTGACTCTTTGAGACCCCATAGAATGCAGCATGCAGGGTTCACTGCCCTTCAGCACCTCCTAGAGTTTGCTCAGACTCATGTCCATTGAGTCAGTTATGCCATCCAACCATTTCATCCTCTGTCACCCCTTTCTCCTCCTGCCTTCAATCTTTTCCAGCATCAGGGTCTTTACAATGAGTTGGCTCTTCACATCAGGTGGCCAAAGTATTGGAGCTTCAACATCAGTCCTTAAAATACTCAAGACTGATTTTCTTTAAGATTGACTGGTTTGATCTTGCAGTCCAAGGGACTCTCAAGCGTCTTCTCCAACACCACAGTTCGAAAGCATCAATTATTCAGTGTTCAGTCTTCTTTATGGTCCAACTCTCACATCCATACATAGCTAGTGGAAAAATTATAGCCTTGACTATAGGGACCTTTGTCAGCAAAGTGATGTCTCTGCTTTTAAATACAACCAGGGAACAAGAACATCTGACAAAATCATACCTGCATAGATTACAGTAGACTATGTAGATGTACCAGTTGGGTGTCCTCCAACATTGGCTCCAGCTTTCACTGGACCCCCGTCCCAACCACTTCAGCAGTGTCTTTGCCTCGACCCCCAGTCTCACATTGACCAACACCTGACAGCCAGTGATGGTTTACACACAATGAGGTCCAGCAGTGAGACAACCAGGGCACCAGGCATGCCATCCAGCTACACTGAGTGGCTGAAGGGCACATCCTTGCTAGTTAGGGCCTGGCAAAAACGTGGTCCACTGGAGAAGCGAATGGCAAATCACTTCAGTATGCTTTCCTTGAGAATCCCATGAATAGTATGAAAAGGCTAAAAGATATGACACTGAAAAATGACCCCCAAGGTCAATATACTACTGAGGAAGAGTAGAGAAATAGCGCCACTTGGGAACCTCAAATAGTCTCCCTTTGATATTTCTTCTTTTTTTTTTTTTCCATTTTTAAAAATATATTTTTAATTGAAGGATAATTGCTTTACAATATTGGTTTGATTTCTGCCATACATCAACATGAATCAGCCGTAATTGTGCATATGTCTCCTCCCTCTTCCACCACTCTCCCACTTCCAACCCTTCCCCACCCTTCTACATTGTTACAGAGCCTTTATTTTGGAGCTTTGGAAAACTATGTGGCAGCCGGGCATCTTAGTTTATATTCTTTAAGAAATAGCTGAAATCGAGATATTTCAATTGCTTTAGCAGTTCCTGCAGAGTCAGTAAGTTATACTAGTTTCAAGCATGGACCCTGAAGCAAAATCAGCCTCGGATTGAACCCTGACTAACTGCCGCAGCTATACAACCCCGAGGAAGTACATACCTTCTCTGTATCTCAGTTGCTTTGTGTGTAAAATGAAGTCAATGAATAATGTGTATATCACAGGATCATTGTGATGATTAAATAGGAATGAAAGGCATTTAGACTAGTGCTGCCCCTTCAGTAAACATTCAATAAGTGTGCATTGCTGTTGTCTAGAGGTAAGTTTTGACAGTTGGGATGTTTTAATAAGAATGTGCTAAATTGAAGGTCTATACAGAGGTGAGCCAAAAAGATCAAGGTCTTTTGTCTCAATAATTTAAGACTTATTTTTAAATATGTGAGCAGTTAGATAGTCTAGGCCCACAGTAATGCATAGGACCATGAAATTTTTAGCCTGAACATTTTTTAAAAATCAGAGTACAGCTGCTTTACAATGTTGTGTTAATTTTTTCTGTACAATAAAGTGAATCAGCTATACGTATACATATATCCCTTCCCTCCTGGACCTCTCTCCCCTCACCCTATCTAACCCATTTAAGTCACTGCAGAGCACTAAGCTGAGCTCCCTATACAGTAGCTTCCCACTAGCTAACTGCTCACACCCAGCAGTGTACATAAATCAACCCCAACCTCCCAATTCATCCTACTCTCTACCCCATGTTCACATGTCTGTTTTCTATGTCTTTGTCTCTATTTCTGTCCTGCAAATAGGTTCATCTGTACGATTTTTCTAGATTCCACATTTTTTAAAGGAAATTACCAAATGCCCAAGAAGCCATATATTTAAAATAAAATGAATAAAGTATCTATAGGATAACTAAATTTAAAGTTTTAACTTTATTATCAGTCCTTCAAGATAAATCACTTGCAGAACGTATGTCTAGGTTAAGCCTGTTGATTTCATTTACTCATCAACTGCTGAGCATCATGGGTGAAGGTCATGTGTGAAGCATCAGTGATAAAGCAGAGTCACCAACGAGATGAGGTAGTCTTTGTGTTCAGTGACAAAAAACATCAAGGAAATAATCACTCAATTAATTCTTTCAGCTGTACTACATATGAAGAAAAAAGGAAAAGGTTATGAAGAAATAACACAGAAAGAGTTATTTTAAGGTGAGGGTCCCAGGGAAGTCTTCCCTAAGCAAAGTATATCTAAGCCAAGAGTTCCTAGCTAATTAGAATTTCCAAGACATTCACTAAAGTAGTGATTGTAGTCTAGAGGTGCCCAACACAAATCTATAGAAAATATTTCACTTTCTATCTGCATGTAGACATAGAATTAAAGATCATGCATCTTGTCCATCAAAAGTGCTAACAAGTCATTTATATACATATTAGAGGAAGAGAATAGGAGGGGGAATTGTCAAGTGCAGACATTTAATTTTAAAATTTAATTGGAAATCATGTTGACTATTAAGAGACTATTTCTAATAAGTCTGATGTTTGAAGTGCCATTGATAGGCAAGTTCTAAACATATGTCCTTTTCTATGGGTTATTCTGAGCCATATATTTCACTTAGTAGTCAATACCTATGTTCTGATGAAAATGTCCATAAATGTTGCAAATTCTGTTATGATTTTCCTGTCATATTTTTCCTGCATGTGATAAAATACACAGAAATAATCAATAGAGACATGGCTGTACCTAAAAGTGTCTTGCTTCTGTTACGGATTATTGACTTGAGAAACATAGGTATGTGGGCAGAGTAGTAATGGTCTCTCAAAGATGTTCACATCCTATTCCCTGGAGTCTGTGAATATGTTATGTCACAGGGCAAGGGGATTTTGAGGTTGTATATGGAATTAAACTTACTACTCAACTGAATCAATATTGAGAAACATTCCTGGACTATGTGGGTAGGGCCAATATGGAAGAAAGGGAAACAGGAATCAGCTTCAATGCTTGTTCAGTCACTCAGTCGTACCTGACTCTTTGTGACCCCATGGACTGTACCCTGCCAGTCTCCTCTGTCCATGGAATTTTCCAGGCGAGAATACTGGAGTGGGTTGCCATTTCCTCCTCCCTCAGTGTCAGAGGGATGTGTTTTGAGAATGACTCAGTCATCATTGCTGGGTCTGAAGACGGGAAGGGCTCATGAGCCAAGGAGTGCCAATAGCCTCTTAGAGACTGAAAGGGTGAGAACACAGATGCTCTTTTAGAGCTTCCAGAAAGAACAGCAGCTCTGATGACACTGCTTTTAGAACAGTCTCTTAGCCTTAACCATTTAGCCCAGTTTTGGAGGGAGCTCAGAAGGCTATTCATGTGAGTCTCAGTCACTTTTGCTCATAGTTAGGTTATAGGAGTGACGTCCAGGAATACTTCTACCATGTAGTGTGCCAACCATCCAGGGCTGTGGTGGCATGAAGGCCTAGGGTCAGAGGTCATGTTGTGATACCAGTATGTCCTAAGCACCAGTTACAGAAAGTATATAAATAGTGGATGAGAAATGAATTTTAAGTGTTTCAAATCAGAAGCCGTATGCAAAATTTTTCTACCAAATATCACAGCTCATATTTAAAGGAATATGAATTACAAAATAACATAAATTGTAAGATAATAAACCTGAGTTATTAAGATGCTAATTTTGTAGTAAATAGAAAAACAACGGGAAACTATTACAACATGCCTTTCAGAACAAATGTTTAAACATCTAAGCATTTCAAATTTTGAGAGGATAAATGTTTCCTTCATAAAAAAATGATATATCCTTTGGAACATTCTGAGGCCTATGCTAATCTGCAGCTCTGATTCTTAACAATCAATAATTATACTGATCTGATCCAGGCAGGTTAGGCTTCTCTTCTAGACCCACCATAAAAAATGTATATATATATTTTTTAATTTTATTTTATTTTTAAACTTTACAACATTGTATTAGTTTTGCCAAATATTTTTAAAGACAAAAACAAGATGGTTTATTTTCCAATGTCCCACATAATTCAGTTCAGTTCAGTCACTCAGTCGTGTCCGACTCTTTGCAACCCCATGAATCACAGCAAACCAGGCCTCCCTGTCCATCACCAACTCCCAGAGTTCACTCAAACTCATGTCCATCGAGTCAGTATGCCATCCAACCATCTGTAGTCCCCTTCTCCTCCTTCCCCCAATCCCTCCCAGCATCAGAGTCTTTTCCAATGAGTCAACTCTTCACATGAGGTGACCACAGTATTGGAGTTTCAGCTTTAGCATCATTCCTTCCAAAGAACACACAGGACTGATCTCCTTTAGAATGGATTGGTTGGATCTCCTTGCAGTCCAAGAGACTCTCAAGAGTCTTCTCCAATACCACAGTTCAAGAGCATCAATTCTTCGGTGCTCAACTTTCTTCACAGTCCAACTCTCACATCCATACATGACCACAGGAAAAACCATAGCCTTGACTAGATGGACCTTTGTTGGCAAAGTAATGTCTCTGCTTTTTAATAAGCTATCTAGGTTGGTCATAACTTTCCTTCCAAGGAGTAAACGTCTTTTAATTTCATGGCTGCAATCACCATCTCCAGTGATTTTGGAGCCCCAAAAAATAAAGTCTGACACTGTTT
>NW_011495081.1:3493558-3506150 GCF_000754665.1 Bison bison bison | reverse complement strand
GGCAAAGTAATGTCTCTGCTTTTTAATAAGCTATCTAGGTTGGTCATAACTTTCCTTCCAAGGAGTAAACGTCTTTTAATTTCATGGCTGCAATCACCATCTCCAGTGATTTTGGAGCCCCAAAAAATAAAGTCTGACACTGTTTCCACTGTTTCCCCATCTATTTCCCATGAAGTGATGGGACCAGATACCATGATCTTCATTTTCTGATTGTTGAGCTTTAAGCCAACTTTTTCATTCTCCTCTTTCACTTTCATCAAGAGGCTTTTTAGTTCCTCTTCACTTTCTGCCATAAGGGTGGTGTCATCTGCATATCTGAGGTTCTTGATATTTCTCCCGGCAATCTTGATTCCAGCTTGTGCTTCTTCCAGCCCAGCATTTCGCATGATGTACTCTGCATATAAGTTAAATAAGCAGGGTGACAATATACACCCTTGACGTACTCCATTTCCTATCTGGAACCAGTCTGTTGTCCCATGTCCAGTTCTAACTGTTGCTTCCTGATCTGCATATAGGTTTCCCAAGAGGCAGGGCAGGTGGTCTGGTAGTCCCATCTCTTTCAGAATTTTCCACAGTTTATTGTGATCCACACAGTCAAAGGCTTTGGCATAGTCAATAAAGCAGAAATAGATGCTTTCCCAGAACTCTCTTGCTTTTTCCATGAGCCAAGGATGTTGGCAATTTGATCTCTGTTTCCTCTGCCTTTTCTGAAACCAGCTTGAACATCTGGAAGTTCACAGTTCACGTATTGCTGAAGCCTGGCTTGGAGAATTTTGAGCATTACTTTACTAGCATGTGAGATGAGTGCAACTGTGCTGTAGTTTGAGCATTCTTTGGCATTGCCTTTCTTTGGGATTGGAATGAAAATTGACCTTTTCCAGTCCTGTGGCCACTGCTGAGTTTTCCAAATTTGCTGGTATATTGAGTGCAGCACTTTCACAGCATCATCTTTCAGGATTTGAAATAGCTCAACTGGAATTCCATCACCTCCACTAGCTTTGTTCATAGTGATGCTTCCTAAGGCCCACTTGACTTCACATTCCAGGATGCATGGCTCTAGGTGATGTCCCATATAAGTAAACACTAAATAATTGTTAAATGTGTGGGCTTATTTACTAAACTGCTCTTTGAAAATTTAATTGAATATATAAAAACCAGTACACTTAAGTTTTCACATTGAAAAAAAAAACCTAATCCTTGAAAAGTTTTGTTCCCCTCTTCATTTTCTGTAGCTCACCTCAGGCTGAAACCTAAGAATCATGCCTGTCCTCTCTTTTCCTTTCATCTCACCACAAATTCTTAAAAAAAAAAAGTCAAGGACTATGTCCCAGGAACTGTTCTTGACTCTACAATGGAATCATGAGTTAAATTCATTGGTCTTATCTTCAATAAAAATATCTGAATCTAACCAGTCCCTGCTTCTACCTTCATGACACCATTCCAAAGTACCACAGAGCTCAATTGGAATCATGCAATAGCTTTTTAACTTGCCTCCTGATTGTACTATAATAATATAGTAGAATTGGCCCCAACAATCTATTCTCCACATAGCAGTTAGAGTGATTTTTAAAAAGATCAGATCATATCATGTAGTTTTCCTGCTTATAACATTGCAACGGCTTATTAGTATAATCAAGTAAAACGCAGACATCTTCCTGTGATCATGGCACTCTACAATCTGGCCCTTCATTTCTGACCACATCTCTTACTATTCTCTTCCTTGTTCACACCACATCATTCAGGCTAGCTTCCTCGATCCTTGAGCACGATCAATATTTTCTTGACTCAGAACCCTTGCCATTGCTGTTTCCTCACCCAAAGGTGCTTTTTCATCAGATGTTCACATGGTGCACTCAGTCAGGCTTCAGCTTACCTAAGTACTCTCTCGAGTTCCAAAGTCTTCTCATCTTATCAAATATTTTGATACAATTAAGCCACTGTAAATGTACAGCTCATTATGAACACAGTTGTTTTTAAAGTCCGGTTTGACATCTATTTTGCTAGCAAACCCAGGTTGACACTCTCTATCCTTAATGCTTATCATGCCTGTGCTTAAAAATCCACTCCAGATTTACAGTAATGCTTAACATCAGGTTCATCCATTACATGTGTCACCATTTCCTCCTGTTCTGCCTTTGATCAGTGGAGACATCTGCCTCCACCATGCAGTTCTTTGATTAGTCATTATTTCTCCAAAATTAAGCATCAGTGATACTGAGACTTTAATGCAAAGTTTATTCTTTACACTATAACAAAAAATATCTGGGTCTTTAAACTTGACTAGCTATATGACTCTCTTAACATTCTCATTTACACTGGGTTTTGTTAAAGAGAGTTAAAAATAAGGATATATCAGTAGATACAGAACAGGCTATGCAATCCAGAGGCCTGAACACCAACAATGTTCCTGGGAAAATTTAGTTCTGCCTCAGTGGCTTGAGCTTCCTGGCCCTGCTCTCGGGACTGCCTTTTAACTATGCAATATGATAACAATTGCAGGTAAAGACTTGCATATGTTGATTAAGTGCCAAATTTTGTGAGATTCTGCATTCCATTTTATTTCTGAGCATTTTAGAGTTCCAGATCATGATCTTAGTGTCAGAGTTAAAATTCTTTACCATCTTGAAATGTGCTGTGTAAGATAAATGTAAGCTTGATGTTTTATCTCTTCTTTAACATTCAAATGTAGTGAGATTGAATAAGCTTGCTCTTTCCAGTGGAGCTTAAGGTATCCCATTGTTTCCTTCTGTGATGTCGCAGACCTCATGATGTCGGACAACATTAATCTGCATCCTCACTGTGGTAAACCGGCACCATCTGGGAGACCTCACATTTGCCAGGAGAGCCTCTATACTATCACAGCTGTCATTTCTTTCTTTAGGATTGTCACACCCTTCACAGTTAGCAAATGGTTTACTTACACATTCAAAAAATACCTACTGAGTACTTAGGTCAGGGACCAGCCAGGGCTGAAGTGGATATAGCTAAAATCATGATCTATGATGTGTAATAGTACTGATAAAGTAGAAGTAAAACAGCTGTAGTAACAGCAGATGGGTATCCCAAGAGATTCTTGGACAGTCGGATGACTTTCTTATAACGAACTTATAGTTATTGATTTAATTTTGATTAGCAGAATCCTTATCTTTTTTCAGCGTGGGTATTTATCAATCAGAATATAAGATGTTTCTCCTTCTATCCAGAGAGATGAAATTGGGCCTTGTGTGTTCAAAACACAGCACTGATTTATAGATATTATTTCATTTGATCCCTGTAACAACCATATGAATTTGATATTACCATTATTTATATTTTACATAGAATAACACTGAGGCTAGTAGAAGTTAAGTAGTTTGTACTTGGTCCCTTGTCTCCAAACACTAGAGCTTCTCACAGTAAAGTTGAAACTAAATAAATTTACCCTGTGAGAGTGTAATTTCTTCACATTACTCCATGTTCACCAAACAATGGAATAATTACTTCATTGGTCAGATCAAAACTCACAAAGCCAGTGTTTTTATCAGTTTTTCCCGTTAATATTCAAACCTCATCACCTTACCTTCATGGCCCTTACCTCCCTGAATAAATCTGTGACAATCATACTTGCTTCATCTTTATCCAATGTTTTATTTTAGGTTTTCCTTAAAAGCAGAGTTGGAAATAGGGTGGTTTGTTTTTGCTTTTTCTTTTGAGGGGTGATCCCAAAGAATAAGAGCAGAGAACCAAAAGATGAGCAAAAAGAAAGCAAGGAAAGTTAACCCAAAGAGTGAGTTATGAGCTGATCCTACTGTGGATAACAGGGCTTCAATTTTGCTAGAATTCTCTGAGGATTCATGGAGAATGCATTTCAGAATTCTCTGCCTGAGGATCAGAAGAGGCAGGTGTGAATTACTGGACTGTCTTTGCCACTGGTGAATTGACTTATAACTACCTTATATTTGTTGGCAAATGCATCAGAATGGCTGCATGGGAACCTGGAAGCAGAAAGTGAATAGCTGTGGTGAGATGCTCTTCATTTATAATTATGCACATCTAGGTTCCACAGCGAAGACTAGAATAAAATGATAGGCTGAGAGTGTTGGGGGATAGGTACAAAAGTCATCTAATGACAGCAGTCCCCTGTCTTTTTGGCACCAGGGACCAGTTTCATGGAAGACAATTTTTCCATGGACCAGGAGTGGAGACATGGTTTTGGGGTGATTCAAGTGCATTACACTTATTGTGCACTTTATTGCCATTATTATTACATCAGTTCCACCTCAGGTCATCAACCACTAGATCCCAGTGGTTGGGGACCCCTGATCTAGACATAACGTCTTTTGTCTTGACTTTAAATCTTATCTCAGCTGAATGCTTTTATGTAACCAGAACATCTTCAAACATTTGTATATTATTATCATCATCTCTATACATTTTTATGATGGAAATAATAGTTTCAAACCCTAATTAATAAATACACTGCTTAACGCTTTCTTGATAGAAACACTACTTAATTTTTAGATCATCCTTTAAGGGCCACCTTTGTTTTTATGGTCTCTTGACAGTGTGAGAGTTTAAGAACAGTTATTTGTTCTCAGGTAGAAGGCCGATGAGTAGAGATGGGCCATGACTCAATGGATGCTTTTCTTGCACCTGGAATATTAGTGATTGCTCCCATATGAGGATGGAGAGTGTTGCAATCAACATCTAAGATTTCCTTTTGGTATCAGTCATAAAATTCTGAGATATCCTCAATACCAGAAATTTTCTTTTCTATTAGTATCAAAGGAGTTTATAATTTGACATCTACCATTGCCAAAAATTTAAGTATTCACTAGGCTGTATTGTGGTCAGTTTCTTAAACCCTTCTTCCATGACTGCCATTCAACTGGCAAATCCCAGTTGTATTTACCCTGACACACATCAGTTGTCAACTGTCAATTGATTACATCCTTTCCTTGAATATAGGATTATATCCTATATTTACTCTGCATCTTAGTTTTGTCTTTTTGTATTATCAGTACATTTTTGGTCATCACTTCTCATTTCCCAGTTGCAACAGACAACTGCTGGTATGGGCAGTAAAAGAGCCCTATCTCCAGTCTCCTGGTAACCATATACCCATTACTTTAGTGAAACACTCCAGCCTTCATTTATTTCACATGGGAGCTAACAATCATAGCCTCCCGCTCTTATGGCCAAAAGGGCAGACATATGACGGATCTTGCACTAACAACAGGGTCATGTCTCCAGAACAAAATATTGCTACCAGCAATAGGAATATGACTCAAACAACATCATATTGGGCCTTACCTGTCCCACCTTCTAGTAAGAATTACCAGTACCCAGTATTTCACATTCTTGGTAACAAGAGACATGAAAAACATAAGGCAATATGTCGAGAGAATTAACGATGTGAGACAATGAAAACAGTGACAGAGATTGAGCAGTCTTTGATTCTACTTGCTGCTGCTGCTGCTGCTAAGTCGCTTCAGTCGTGTCCGGCTCTGTGTGACTCCATAGACGACAGCCCACCAGGTTCCTCAGTACCTGGGACTCTCCAGGCAAGAACACTGGAGTGGGTTGCCATTGCCTTCTCCATTATATATTATAATAATATGTTAATATTATAATAGTCATACATATTAATATAACACATTATTATCAAAATCTATATACTTTATAGTTATTATTTATAGATTTATTAGCTCCCCATATCAAACCATAAAGAGGATGAGTGTAACCAATATTACATTTGCAGAAATTACCTTAAGTTGAATTTCTGTTACTTCAACCAAAGATTTCTGAATACTTCACTAAACATATGTCTTCCAAATAATGTGTCAAAAATTTCTAAAAATTATTCAGCCCCTACACCACAAGTATTCAGGAGTCATCATTCAGAAGCTTTCAACCTCTGCCTTTACTTATACGAGTAAAATTTTTTTTATTCTAAGAACATATTAAGCTTTGAAAAATTAGAAAGTTTGTATTCCCCATGCCTAGTTTATTCTGTGCAGACAGAACACTAAGAATTGCATGGACAACAGCCTGTGCTCTCTAATCCCCAGACACTACCGTGTTCATCACTCTTCCCAGAAACCCATCTTTCCAACAGACAGGGCTGTCATTTTCCCATATGGTCTGGAAGCCACTACTTTAATACATCCTCCTTCCAGAGGCAATATTCATATTCTTATTCTCTGAGGTTATAAGCCTCATCTTAAAGGTGGAAAGTCTTAAGGAAAATAAACCTACAGAAATGGGGTCATTTAGAAAGACCACTTGATCTGCCTCCTGAGAAATCTGTATGCAGGTCAAGAAGCAATAGTTAGAACTGAACATAGAACAACAGACTGGTTCCAGATCGGGAAAGGAGTATGTCAAGGCTGCATATTGTCATCCTGCTTATTTAACTTATATGCAGAGTACATCATGTGAAATGCCGGGCTGGTTGAAGCTTAAGCTGGAATCATGATTGCTGGGAGAAATATCAATAACCTCAGATGTGCAGAAGACACCACCCTTATGGCAGAAAGTGAAGAGGAACTAAGGAGCCTCTTGATGAAAGTGAAAGAGGAGAGTGAAAAAGTTGGCTTAACCTCAACATTCAGAAAACTAAGATCATGGCATCTGGTCCCATCACTTCATGGCAAATAGATGGGGAAACAATGGAAAGAGTGACAGACTTTATTTTTGGGGGTTCCAAAATCACTGTAGATGGTGACTGCTGCCATGAAATTAAAAGACACTTGCTTCTTAGAAGAAAAGCTGTGACCAAACTAGACAGCATATTAAAAACCAGAGACATTACTTTGCCAACAAAGGTCTATCTAGTAAAGGCTATGGTTTTTCCAGTAGTTATGTATGGATGTGAATTGGACTATAAAGAAACCTGAGCATGAAGAATTGATGGTTTTGAACTGTGGTGTTGGAGAAGACTCTTGAAAGTCCCTTGGACTGTAAGCAGTTCCAACCAGTCAATCCTAAAGGAAATCAGTCCTGAATATTCACTGGAAGGACTGATACTGAAGCTGAAACTCCAATACTTTGGCCACCTGATGTGAAGAACTGATTCACTGGAAAAGACTCTGATGCTGGGAAAGATTGAAGGCGGGAGGAGAAGGGGATGACACAGGATGAGATGGTTGGATGGCATCACCAACTCAATGGATATGAGTTTGAGTAAGCTCCAGGAGTTGGTGATGGACAGGGAAGCCTGGCGTGCTACAGTCCATGGAGTCGCAAAGAGTCAGACACGACTGAGCAACTGAACTGAAGTGAATTCAAAAATACCATCATCACATTTGGGAATCAATGTATTAATAGCAATTCCACTGACTAAAGTGAGTTTCATATTCTTATTTCAATAAGTAACAAAAAAAAAGCATTTGAAGCTATTTCATAACCACTTCTGGGTAAAAACAGAAAGAAACATGGAGAAACGTCCGAATAGAAACTTACTTCCTTGACATAATAAAGAATTTTTTAAACCAACTGCCAACATCACACTTATGGTGAAAAACTAAGTCTTTCTCATTAAAATCAGGAACAAGACAAAGGCATCATTATTTTTTAACATTATCTGGAAATCCTGTCCCAAGTAATAAAGCATGAGACAGAAATAAGAGATATTACTATTGGAAATGAAAGAAAATTAGCATTACTTGCAAGTGTCAAAATTATACATATATATATATATATAAATGAAAATGAAAGAAAGTGAGGTATAACATCTTAGATTGAATTTATCTTAAGAATAGTAGTTATAGTTTAGATTAATATTAAAAAACAAAACAGATGCTTCACTGCACTTGAAGCACAGTATCTGAAATACATTAAAAACTATTTCAACCAAACATTCTAAAGTCAAAATTATACCATCCTGAAAGCACACAAAATAAAATACACTTCACACACATAAATGCACAACCATTGCCTAGGAATATCATTGTGTGAATCTATATGAAGAAAATTATAAATGCCTGTATCATTCTGAATAGGTTATATTGTGGTGATAAGTAATCCCCCTAAATAACCTTGTTTTGTTTCATGCCCTTGGTCAGCCGGAACGGCAATCTATTCCACACGGTATTTATTCAGGGACCCAAGTATTTGCGTCTCTGAAACATGATTTAGGAAAAATGAAAGATGAAAATTGTTCAATAGATTCTTTCAGCACTTCTGCTTACATTTTATTGGCCAAAGCAAGGCAGATGTAATGTCTAATTTCAAAGGGATGTTCAGTTCAGTTCAGTCACTCTGTCATGTCCAACTCTTTGCGACCCCATGAACCGCAGGGCGCCAGGCCTCCCTGTCCATCACCAACGCCCAGAGTCCATCCAAACCCATGTCCAGTGAGTTGGTGATGCCATCCAACCATCTCATCCTCTGTCATCCCCTTCTCCTCCTGCCCTCAATCTTTCCCAGCTTCAGGGTCTTTTCAAATGAGTCAGCTCTTTGCATCAGGTGGCCAAAGTACTGGAGTTTCAGCTTCAACATCAGTCCTCCCAGTGAACACCGAGGACTGTGAGACAGTGCAATATTAGCCACAATCTGAAGTGGGCTTCCCTGGTGGCTCAGATGGTAAAGAATCTTCCTCCAATGCAGGAGTCCCAAGTTCGATCTCTGGGGCAGAAAGTCCCACTCCAGTATTTTTGCCTGGAGAATTCCATGGACACAGGAGACTGGCAGGATACAGTCCATGGGGGTCACAAAGAATCAGACATAACTGAACAAATAACACTTTCACTTTTCAACTAAAAAAATAGTGGTTGATTGCAATACCCAGGTTATAGATTAAAACTTCAGATCCTAGAAGCCATTCCTAGGCTCAAATTCTGGCTCTGGCAGTTGCTCATAAGTATTCTTGGGTTACTTTATCATGATGTAATTTCTTCTTCTCATCTGAAAAGTAGAAATAAGTATGTGGCTTATCAAATTGCATTACTGTTCTATGAATTTATGGAAAGATATTTTTTGAGAAACTATTTTGTGTCAAGAATATACTATTTTGGGTGCTTAGACATGAAAGTGAAAAGTATTAGTCACTCAGTCGTGTCCGACTCTGCAATGCCATGGACTGTAGCCTGACAGTCTCCTATGTCCATGGAATTCTCCAGGCAAGAATACTGCAGTGAGTAGCCACTCCCTTCTCCAGGGTATCTTCCCAATCCACGGATTGAACCTGGGTCTCCTGCTTTGCAGGCAAATTCTTTACTGTCTGAGCCATCATGTACGAAAAGCATGAAGGTCCCTGCTTTGAGGGATCATACATTCTTGGGAGAAAAGCAGAAAATAAAGCACAAGGAAACTAAATAAGTAAATTAAATCCTTGTATAGCCTTTTAGGTTACTGTAAAGACTGTCTTTGTTCTGGTTACTCTACTGGGAAAAGACATTAGTGGAACAAGGATCAGAAGAGCAAAGAAACTCCCAAGGAGGCTACTGCAGCAACCCAAGTAGAGATGGGTTGGATCAATGTAAAAGTAATGGAAATGCTGAGAAATACTTCAGGCAAAAAACATATCTAGATTTAGGACCTAAATATTTTGGATATGTTTTGAGAGTAGAGGTATTGTTAGATATATTTGGGGATATACTATGGAAACAAAGTGTGTGATGAATTACACGTGGAGTATGAGAGAAAGAGAAGAGCTAATTGATAAAATAAGGTTTTTACATGGAGCCATTAACTGAGATGGAAAGGTGGCAGTGAAATCCAGTTTCAAGTCTGAAATGCTGAGGAGACATCTGAGAACAAGTGTTAAGCAGGAAACAGATACATTTGATAGAGTTCAGGAGGATGCATAACTGAAAAGTCAAATGTGGATACTTTCACCGAAAATGTGTTCAAAGCCCAGCAACTCAATCAAATCACCAAAGAAGTAAGGATATGTGCTTTAAAATGAGTTAGTGAATGGGAATGACTTCAGATAATAGTATAAAATAAATATCTAATAAATGTTAGTTTTTGCTATTATACATTCCTGAAAGAGACCAATGGTTTAAAACTTAGCTCTTACCAGGTTAATTTATAGTCCTGAATGCATCTCAGTAGAATTCTTCTGACAAAAGAAGGTGGAAGAACTATTCTAATGGTAGTTTGGGGATTTCACTGGTGGTCCAGTGGCTAAGATTCCACGATCTCAATATGGGCGGCCCAGGTTTGATCCCTGATCAGGGAATTAGATCCCACATGCTGAAACTAAGACCAAGCACAGTCAAATAAATAAATAAATAAATTTTTAAAAAGGCTGCCTGGAAAAGAAATCAACATGAAATGAGTTTGGAGACAGTGAGATGAGTTTGGAATTTTAAGTATAGTGGTATCAAGGAAAGGCGTTGAGAGTGGCAGCCTGTTCAACACCTCATATTACACAGGTTGGATAACTTTATTAAACATGGGACTGGTTCAAGAATTAACAGTAAAATGAAGGGAACAGAAGATATTGCCTCAAAACAGATTATGTGTCAATATTCATATTTGTATCAAATTGATGAATTAAAAAATAATATAATTGAAGGGGCAAGGGATAATCTTGTGAGTCAATTATTGTGATGGATGAGTTGGCTATCCTTAATTGGTACACTGTTACATCCTTACCT
Source organism: Bison bison bison (assembly GCF_000754665.1). Lineage (NCBI taxonomy): Eukaryota > Metazoa > Chordata > Mammalia > Artiodactyla > Bovidae > Bison > Bison bison. The sequence continues at coordinate 3,495,564 of NW_011495081.1, read as the reverse complement.
CAGATTTTACACCAAAATATATTTCAGATGGCTCAGAGTTTTTGTTTTTTTTTTAAAGATGAAGTGAAACACTAAAAGTTTTAAATGAATATCCACCTACTTTTTGGCTAGAGAAATCCATTCTGTGCATAAGAACAATGAAAAAATAAAACATTTAAATGTATGGCTACATAAGGGATTCCCAAGTGTCTCAGTCAGGAAAAAATCCACATGCAATGCAGCAGACTGCCTGCAGTGCAGGAGATCCAGGTTCAATCCCTGGGTCAGGAGGATCCCCTGGAGAAGGAAACAGTAACTCATTCCAGTATTCTTGCCCAGGAAATCCCATGGACAGAGGAGCCTGGTGGGCTACAGTCAGTCCATGGGGTCACAAAGAGTCAGACTTGACTGAGCAACTAAATCAGCACTACCACCACCACCATAAAACTTCAAAGTTACTACATATCATACATCTTATTACTACAAAGACAAATGACAAACTTGGAAATGTACCTGGATCAAAAAACATTAATGTATTAATATATGTTGCAAATCTTTAAGAAAATAAAACCAAATAGCCTGAAAGAAACCTAGGAAGAGACATGAGCAGGTAACTCACAGAATTAGAAACACATGTGGCTCCTCTAACATAAAACTTCCTAGATAACAAAGAAATGCAAATACCAAGAAGAGTCAAGAATTCTTTTTTAATATTGAATGTTTGTAAATTCATAGTGAAGCAAATATTCTCTAAGCAATTAAATTCATAAAACTTTTCTAGAGTGCAATTTAGCCAAATAAATCCCAAGATTTAATAGACATATGCTTTAACCAACTAATTATGCTTTTTGAAATTCATTCTAAGAACATATCAAAAATGTAGGCAATAATTCTATGATAAGAATTCGTACAGCAGTGTTATTTATAACTGCACAGTTGAAAAAGCATTCTAAACCTTAAACAATAGGAAATTGCTTAAGTAATAGTCAATACAAACAATATTATACTATGTAACCATTGAAAATGATATTTGCAGATTACTTTAATGAAAGAAAACACTCTGTCAGTGATACTAAATGCAAGAAGCAGCATACAAAATCTTAATCAAATACTACCTACAGCTATATATATATATATACATAGCATTTACCCATAAATCTGTATAGTCATAGGGCTTCCCTGGTGACTCAGAGGTAAAGAATCTGCCTCCAAAGTAGGAGACATAGGAGACGTGGGTTCAATCCCTGGGTGGGGAAGATCCCTTGAAAAAGGGCATGGCAACCCACTCCAGCATTCTTGTCTGGAGAATCCCATGGACTGAGGAGCCTGGTGGGCTATGGTCTGTGGGGTCATAAAGAGTCGGACCCTACTGAGGTGACTGAGCATGCACACATGCTATATAATCAAAAATAATACATAATAGCAAAATGTTATTTCTGTATATTGATGTGATATATTATATACTTAGGGACCTAACAGAAGCAGAAGATATTAAGAAGAGGTGGCAAGAATACACAGAAGAACTGCACAAAAAAGATCTTCATGACCCAGATAATCACGATGGTGTGATCACTCACCTAGAGCAAGACATCCTGGAATGTGAAGTCAAGTAGGCCTTAGAAAGCAACACTATGAACAAAGCTAGTGGAGGTTATGGAATTCCAGTTGAGCTATTTCAAATCCTAAAAGATGATGCTGTGAAAGTGCTGCACTCAATATGCCAGCAAATTTGGAAAATTTCAGCAGTGGCCACAGGACTGGAAAAGGTCAGTTTTCATTCCGATCCCAAAGAAAGGCAATGCCAAAGAATGCTCAAACTACCACACAATTGCACTCATCTCACACGCTAGTAAAGTAATGCTCAAAATTCTCCAAGCCAGGCTTCAGCAGTACGTGAACCGTGAACTTCCAGATGTTCAAGTTGGTTTTAGAAAAGACAGAGGAACCAGAGATCAAATTGCCAACATCTGCTGAATCATGGAAAAAGCAAGAGAGTTCCAGAAAAACATCTATTTCTGCTTTATTGA
>NW_011495081.1:3493076-3493458 GCF_000754665.1 Bison bison bison | reverse complement strand
GACAGGCCAAAGCCTTTGACTGTGTGGATCACAATAAACTGTGGGAAATTCTTCAAGAGATGGGAATACCAGACCACCTGACCTGCCTCTTGAGAAATCTGTATGCAGGTCAGGAAGCAACAGTTAGAACTGGACATGGAACAACAGACTGGTTCCAAATAGGGAAAGGAATACGTCAAGGCTGTATATTGTCATCCTGCTAATTTAATTTATATGCAGAGTACATCATGAGAAATGCTGGGCAGGATGAAGCACAAGCTGGAATCAAGATTGCTGGGAGAAATATCAATAACTTCAGATATGCAGATGATACCACCCTTATGGTAGAAAGTGAAGAGGAACTAAAGAGCCTCTTGATGAAAGTGAAAGGGGAAAGTGCAAA
>NW_011495081.1:3487799-3492976 GCF_000754665.1 Bison bison bison | reverse complement strand
TTTTCTGGGCTCCAAAATCACTGAAGATGGTGACTGCAGCCATGAAATTAAAAGATGCTTACTCCTTGAAAGGAAAGTTATGACCAACCTAGACAGCACATTAAAAAGCAGAGACATTACCTTGCCAACAAGGTTGTCTAGTCAACATTATGGTTTTTCCAGTGATCACGTATGGATGTAAGAGTTGGACTATAAAGAAAGCTGAGTGCAGAAGAATTGATGGTTTTGAACTGTGATGTTGGAGAAGACTCTTGAGAGTCCCTTGGACTGCAAGGAGATCCAACCAGTCCATCCTAAAGGAATCAGTCCTGGGTGTTCATTAGAAGGACTGATGTTGAAGCTGAAACTTCAATACTTTGGCCACCTGATGCAAAGAGCTGACTCATTGGAAAAGACCCTGAACCTGGGAAAGATTGAAGGCAGGAGGAGAAGGGGACGACAGAAGATGAGATGGTTGGATGGCATCACCGACTCACTGGACATGGGTTTGGGTGGACTCCGGGAGTTGGTGATGGACAGGGAGGCCTGGCGTGCTGTGGTTCATCAGGTTGCAAAGATTCGGACATGACTGAGCAACTGAACTGAACTGAGTTGTCCCTATATTACATATGTATTAATATCATAATAAAATAAAATTAGATATATATAAGATATAACAAAACATGTAAGAAGCATCTATGTAAACTGTATATCTATGTGTGCATTCTTACACTGTATCAAGTATGCTAATACTTGAAATAATATAGAGAGAGAGTTTCTAATTTGCTGGAAATTCAATGCTATGAGGAACTTCTGGTAGGTACTAGTCAGTAATTTTTGCTATTCTCCATCATGGTTGTTCCAAACTTTTAATTTTTCTAGTCTGAGCCCTACTGATTTCTATTTCACTCTATTATAGGTAACTAGGCATCCAACATCACTGACAGACTCAAGGATGTACTGACTCTGGCTGCTGCTGCTGCTAAGTCACTTCAGTCATGTCCGACTCTGTGTGACCCCATAGACGGCAGCCCACCAGGCTCCCTTGTCCCTGGGATTCTCCAGGCAAGAACACTGGAGTGGGTTGCCATTTCTTTCTCCAATGCATGAAAGTGAAAAGTGAAAGTGAAGTCGCTCAGTCGTGTCCGACACTCAGTGACTCCATGGATTGCAGCCTTCCAGGCTCCTCCGTCCATGGGATTTTCCAGGCAAGAGTGCTGGAGTGGGGTGACTGACTCTGGATTATCCCTTAAATACACAAGTTAGTGTCAATCAATCATATGTATGTACTGCTTTCTCTCAATTTGGAATACTGAATAAAGTAAAGAACTCCAAATGCATCCTATATTCATACTTGTGAAATCTGGCAGTCCTATAATCATCCACCACCACCTCAACCCCATCACCATCCTTTTACACTTGTAAAGCCCTATTCATGTTTTAAGATCAACTATAACAATATGCTTGGGCTTCCCAGGTGGCTCTAATAGTAAAGAATTCACCTGCCAGCGCAGGAGACACAAAAGACACAGATTCGATGCCTGGGTTGGGAAGATCCCCAGAGTGGGGTATGGCAACCCACTCCAGTATTCTTGCCTGGAAAATTCCATGGACCAAGGAGCCTGGCAGGCTACAGTCCATGGAGCTGATAAGAGTCAGACACAACTGAGCATAACATGCTTAGGAGTCTTCTTTGATATCTACATATAACATTTCCAGTAAAGCATCTGCCTGCAATATGGGAGATCGGGGTTCAGTCCCTGGGTTGGGAAGATCCCCTGGAGAAGGAAATGGCAACCCTCTCCAGTACACTTGCCTGGAAAATTCCACGGACTGAGGAGCCTGGTAGACTATAGTCCATGGGGTCACAAAGAGTCGGACACGACTGAGTGACTTCACTTTCACTTAAACTTTCTGTGATGTCATCAATTGTTAATTATTCTATGTGTAAACATTTACATTTTTGTCAGTTTTTTATATGTTAATATACCAAGATTACTATGAACCTTTGAATAAAAGTACTATTTACCCAGAAGTTAATTGAGCATTTACCTCCTGCATGTAGATATTTGGTAAATAGGAATGTGAAACAGCAGAACACGATCGCTAAAAGAACAAAGAAAAAAACCCGATGTTTGACATCTGATTAGATTTTATGATTCACAGTTCAGAACCTGTTTGGCTGTTATACCACTGAAGTACTTAGAAAGATTCCTAAGACTCTATATTTGAAATTTCAGTAACAGTGCTCATACGTCTGCCTTAAAGCTACTTTGGAATTTCTTTATTTATTTTTATTGAGAGAAAGTCTGGACGAACTTGATAACTACCAGTTATTTCAAAAGTCAGTAATATCAAAACAACTCCACAGTATCCTCAATCACAGTTTAATACTGCTTTTTAAAATGTTTAATTTCTGAATTGTTCATCATTTTCAAAGGTCAGAACATTCATACCAATAGCAATGACAAGAACATAATGGAAGAATTTAATGAATGTGTTCTTTCAAATTTGTTTGGCAATATGAATTTAAACTGGCCACATTTCTTGGCAAAGCATCTTATATAATTAATACAGTTTGATGCTTGAGCTTGGGGCCTTGAATAGAGTTCTACTTAATTACCTCAGAATTTAAAATTTAAAAATTATCTGTTGAAACTAGGTATTCAGCGTGCAACTGAGCAAGGAAGTCAATATTTAGATTCCTCTCAGAGTCATGAAGATAGCATTAGTACTGGGCCATCCATATTCAAGTAGCAAGCTTTAGAGTTGGTTTTATATATCGGTGTGTGCACATTACATAAAAGAGTAACATCTAAACTTCAGAGTTGAGTGAGTGGAATAGAAGTCTTTAGAGTGTCATTTTCCATCTAGTTCTAAATTTGAAAGACGTTTTCCCATTTGTCTAAGTGTGATATCATCACTTTGCCTTTAAAGGGTTTTTCTCTCTTCTTTCCCCTTCTCTAGGTGTATTCATAGTAGCGTACATCTAAGACATGAAATGTAGCATTACGGAGATGTAGCATTCTCAAGTATATTCTTTGGGAGATGTTTGTGAAAAAGAATGATATGTTCAGATTAATTTATTAAATGCAGTTTACACTATTCTCACCTCAAGATTTACTCGGTGAAGATTACTACCCTAAAGACTGTGATATTTTGCAATAGAAAAACATAATTAACTCTAAATTATTTAACAGATCATTTTCATTACATATCAACATTTTGACAATATTTAGGTTTTTTGATTTATTTTAAAATAGGTTCTATTTGTAAATATATTTTAGAAGGATCGAATATTTCTCTGGTTTCTCATTTTAATGAATTTAAGGACTTCATGGTCTTTTGCCACCGGTTGAGTTAATTAAAGCTAGACTAGTGATGCTGGCTAAATTAATTGTCACTAAGGTAGAAGGAAAAATCATCTTCCTATGGTTTATAACTGTGACTGAACATGTAGCACTTATTTAATAAACATGATAACAGATGTTTTCCCCCATAACAAACATACTGTATCTACTATGTACTGAATGTTTGTATCCCTCTAAAATCCCTATGTAGAAGCCTGAATCCCTAGTCTGATAGGATTTGGAGGTGGGGCCTTTGGGAGGTAATTAGGCCATAAGGGTGACACTCATGAGTGGATTTAGTGAAGAAGTGAAGCAAACTTGCTCAGTCCTTCTGACTCTTTGCAACCCTGTGGACTGTAGCCTACCAGGCTCCTCCATCCATGGGATTCTCCAGGCAAGAATACTGGAGTGGGTTGCTATTTCTTTCTCCAGGGGATCTTCTCGACCCAGAGATGAACCTCGGTCTCCCTCTGAGCCACCAGGGAAGCCCCAAGTAGATGAATGGATGAGTGGATTAGTGCCCTTAAATGAAGATCAACTCTCTCTCCCTCCTTCCTTCTCCACCCACCTTATGAGGATGAAATGAGCAGACAGGCCAAATTTGCAAACCAAAAAAAAAAAAAAAGTGTCCTCCCAGAGATACCCAATCTACTGGTGCCTGGATCTGAGACTTCCAACTTTCAGAACTGTGAGAAATAAATGTCTGTTGCTTAAGCCACTCATCTATGGTAATTTATTATAGCAGCCCAAATTGACTGTGACCATATCCTTAAGGCTATAAATTCAACAGGAACTTACACAAAAAATATGCTAATTGTAATGTGAGAAAAATTATATTTTCTGATTTCTAGCATGCAAGTATTTTTGAAACTTCTCCTTACCTATCAATTTCCTAACCGTTAGGAGCTCAAACCACCTGTGTGAAAAGACGTCCAGTCAGTTCTCTTCATCAACTATCAATTCAGCCTTATGAGATCATATTCACTTATCTTTCCTAGCCATGGCTGAATTACATAATATGAGGTATATACATTTATGATTTCTACAAATCCTTATAACAATCCACCAAAGGTATTAAGCACTTGCTTTATTCTTTACACAGTGCGAGGCACTGGGATATAATAATTTCAGCAAAGTAGACAGTCTCTTTCATTATACAACTTACTGTCCTGCACAGAGCATAGAAAAATCAATAATTGTACACAAATAAATTACAATTGTGATAAATGTAATGAAGAAGAAATATATTTCTGAGGAAACTGAGAGAGAGCTGTGGTGGGGAGAAAGAAAAGGTGCTAATTACAAAAAAGTCGGTAGTGGGTAGGGATAGAGAAAAGAGATCTGGGTAGAGGCTGAACCAAAGCCCCAGAGCAAAGAGTGCTTTCATTAGGAGAAATTCAAAGGCAGGGAGGCCTCTGTTCAGAGACTGGGATTGTTTCCTAGAGATTAACCTGGAGAGATAATCAGGGCCAGCCCACAGAGCAGATCCTCTCAAGAGATGTCTGCATCTTTATCCTAAGAAAGCCCGAAGAAAAGGCTCTCTATTGCTTTAAGTAAGGACGGGAGATGATCATGTCAGCTTTTCCAAAATACACAATACCTGCAACATGAAGAAGAGACTGGAAGAGGTCGGTGTTGGGGCTTCCCTGGTGGCTCAGATGGTAAAGAATCTGCCTGCAATGTGAGAGATCTGGGTTTGAACCCTGGGTTGGAAAGATGCCCTGGAGAAAGGAATGGCAACCCACTCCAGTATTCTTGCCTGGAGAATTCCATGGACGGAGGAGCCTGGTAGGCTCCAGTCTACGGGGTCACAGGGAGTCAAACACAACTGAGGGACTTTCACTCACT
>NW_011495081.1:3485768-3487541 GCF_000754665.1 Bison bison bison | reverse complement strand
TGTGAAAAAAATTAAGATTTTGCTCTTGAATCTTGACTTAGTTACCAATTTACAACTTTATATAACTTTAACCTGTCCTACTAGGCCTCCTAAATGGCTCGCGGTAAAGAATCCACCTGCCAATGCAGGAGACAAGGATTAGATCCATGGGTCAGGAAGATCCCCTGGAGAAGGAAATGGCAACCCATTCTGGTGTTCTTGCCTGGAAAATCGCATAGACAGAGGAGCCTGGTGGGCTACAGTCCATAGGGTCTCCAAGAGCCAGACGTGACTTAATGTATGAGCACACACACACACCACGCACAACTTTTTGAGAAAGGAACTATGACTGCGTTTCCTTGTCTCCATAAAATCTTGCCTATGGTCTTGCACACAACACATATTTCCTAAGTAAACATTTATATTTTAACTAGAATAGGTTTAATTTAATTCAGGATAAGGATTTGCGCTGACTTGAGGGAATATGATATAAAAACTTATCTTGATATAGAAATGACAATGTTGATATGTTGATATAGATATTCATATTTGTATTTATCCATTGGAGGCTAACATTAACTACCCATTGTGCAATATATTACCTCCATATGGTGTGCATACACAGTGTGTGTGCGCAAGACATATATCTAAAATTATCATAGATACCAGGTTGCGTATGAGCATGCTAAGTCACTTCATTCATTTCCAACTCTTTGCGACCCTATGGACTGTAGCCCACCAGTCTCCTCTGTCCAGGGAATTCTCCAGGCAAGAATACTGGAGGTACCCTGCTGCAGGGAATCTTCCCAGCCCAGGGATTGAACTTGCATCTCCTGCGTCTCCTGCATTGGCCGGCGGGTCTTTACTGAGATTTGAAACAAGGAAGTTTGATTTCAGAGCACTTTCTCTTGGTTCTTCATGGTCTGATGAAAGGAGTAAGGTATTCCAGGCATGTATGAGTATAAGAAACACCACAAAATGTTTTGGAAATTTCCAGTAATCCAATGTGAGGCAAGATATTTTGGCAAAAGGAGAATATGTTGTCTCTTTAGAGGACAAGAATTTATGATAAGAGATCTCTCTTCCCTGTTATTACAGTCCTGGTTTATATAAATAAAACTCAAGTGTACTAAAGTAATTCAAAGAGCTTGTTGAGGCAAAGATGAGATGGTCACATCACATATTATCATGCTAAAGGTCTAGAAAATTGAAGAAAAACAACTCAGGCAACTTAAAAAAAATCTGTTTAGTTTATCACAGTGTTTTCAACTCTAAAAATCCAGTATGGGTTAAAAACATTCAATTCTGTGTTCTTTCTCCTAAGTGGTCAATATGCATTTACTCTGGCACCTGTTTCTAATCAAGAATATAAACTGATTAAACTGACTTGTTTTCTCAACAGGTGTTCTCCATGCAGTTCCATTAAACTCGGGAATGCATAGAAATTTTCCAGAAATGCACACTGAAAAACTTTATTGCAACAGTCTATCCTTTTCACATCTTCATTGAGTGTTAAGTAAAACTTAGTCTCAGTTATTGTCCCATTCAAAAAATTCATTTGCTTCCTATTTAGAATAGCCACTGGTGTAACAACTCTTAACTGACCTCTGATTTATTGTTTCTTTTCTGCTATAACTAGAGTAATCCAATTTCATTTATTTATATATTACTTCCAGTCACTACAACCAAGGTTTAATTTCCCCATGACTTGTTTACCAGTATGATAAAAGAAAATACTTCTTTTTTTTGTAAACTGCATTGCCAAGATTCATATATAAGACAGAAGGGTACTTA
>NW_011495081.1:3473904-3485668 GCF_000754665.1 Bison bison bison | reverse complement strand
GTCTCTGGAAAAAAAAAAAAAAAAATCACTCTATAGAGGGCAAATATTAGCTGTGACAGAGGCCATGCCCAATTCTGACTTATCAACATATGATCATTGCAGAGATAATATCTTCCCCAGCTTTTGGCTTCCAATCCCTTTCCCTGCTGCTGCTGCTAAGTCGCTTCAGTCGTGTCGCACTCTGTGCGACCCCATAGATGGCAGCCCTCCAGGCTCCCCGTCCCTGGGATTCTCCAGGCAAGAACACTGGAGTGGGTTGCCATTTCCTTCTCTAATGCATGAAAGTGGAAGTGAAGTTGCTCAGTCGTGTCCGACTCTTCGTGACCCCATGGACTGCAGCCTACCAGGCTCCTCCGTCCATGGGATTTTCCAGGCAAGAGTACTGGAGTGGGGTGCCATCACCTTCTCCGTGCTCTAAAACTTTATTTTAAGGATCATATGTTATATAGTTATCAAATTCAGCAACACAAAGGATGTCCTTGTTTCATTATGTGCTTAAAAGGTTACTTTATTCTTGCCCTCTAGAAGTCTTATGAAGAATTCATAGTGTGTCAGGGCTACAAACAAGGATTTTGCAGAACTGTTATTTATTTCCAGTCACTTTTATATTAGACACAGAGAATCTTTCAGTTGCGGTGACTGTGCGGCACTGAAGCAACCGTGAGGAGATACCCCATGTCCAAGGGCAAAAGAGAAGTCTCAGCAAGATGGTAGGAGGGGCGAAATTGTGTTTAGAATCAAACCCCATTCCTGCCAGAGATGCTCAGAGGGTTCAAACAAATCTTGTGTGTACAAGGACCCAGAGACCTCACAGAGACTGAGCAGAACTGTGTTTGAGTGTCTCCTGAGGAAGTATGGGTCACCAGTGGACTGCCAAGGGACAGGGGCTATGGGTGCAGCAGACTTGAGTATGACATAAGCTGTCTTGGAGAAGGTTGCCGTTAACCCCACCATAGAGCTGCCAGAACTTACACAGGACTGGGAAAACAGACTCTTGGAGGGCACAAACAGAACTTTGTGCACACCAGGAGAAAGGAGCAGAGACACCACAAGACTGACCTAGACTTGCCCGTGAGTGTCCAGGAGTCTCCAGCAGAGGCGTGGGTTGGTGGTGGCCTGCTGCAGGGTTGGGGGCACTGAGTGTAGCAGGGCTTACATGGGACCTTTTGAAGGCGGTCACCATTATCTTAATTACCTCCACCATAGTTTCAGTTCACTTATGTTCAATTCAGTCACTCACTCATGTCCGACTTTTTGTTACCCCACAGACTGCAGCACACAAGGCCTTCCTGTCAATCACCGACTCCCGGACTTAACTCAAACTCATGTCCATTGAGTCAGTGATGCCATCCAACTATCTCATCCTCTGTCATCCCCTTCTCCTCTTGCCTTCAATCTTTCCAAGCATCAGGGTCTTTTCAAATGAGTCAGCTCTTCGCATCAGGTGGTCAAACTATTTCAGCTTCAACATCAGTCCTTCCAATGAACATTCAGGACTGATTTCCTTTAGGATGAACTGGTTGGAACTCCTTGAAGTCCAAGGGACTCTCAAGAGTCTTCTCCAACACCACTGAACTCCAACAGTTCAATTCTTCAGCATCAATTCTTCGGCACCCAGCTTGGTTTATAGTCCAACTCTCACATCCATACATTACCACTGGAAAACCACAGCCTTGACTAGACAGACCGTTTTCAGCAAAGTAATGTCTCTGATTTTTAATATGCTGTCTAGGTTGGTCATAACTTTTCTTCCAAGGACCAAGTGTCTTTTAATTTCATTGCTGTAGTCACCATCTGAAGTGATTATGGAGCCCCCCAAAATAAAGTATGTCATTGTTTCAAATGTTTCCCCATCTATTTGCCATGAAGTGATGGCTCAGATGCCATGATCTTAGTTTTCTGAATGTGGAGCTTTAAACCAAAGTTTTCACTCTCATCTTTCACTTTCATCAAGAGGTTCATAAGTTCTTTTTCTCTTTCTGCCATAAATGTGGCATCATCTGCATATCTGAGGTTATTGATATTTCTCCCAGCAATCTTGACTCCAGCTTGTGCTTCATCCAGCCCAGCATTTTGCATGATGTACTCTGCATATAAGTTAAATAAGCAGGGTGACAATATACAGCCTTGATGTACTCCTTTCCCTATTTGGAAGCTGTCTGTTGTTCTGTGTCAGGTTCTAATTGTTGCTTCCTGAGCTGCATACAGATTTCTCAAGAGGCAGGTCAGGTGGTCTGATAATCACAACTCTTTAAGAATTTTCCACAGTTTATGGTGATCCACACAGTCAAAGGCTTTGGCATAGTCAATAGAGTAGAAGAAGATGTTTTTCTGGAACTGCCTTGTCTTTCAATGATCCAACATATGTTAACATTTTGATCTCTGGTTCCTCTGCCTTTTCCAAATCTAGCTTGAACATATGGAAGTTCATAGTTCACGTATTGTTGAAGCCTGGCTTGGAGAATTTTAAGCATTATTGTGTCAGTGTGTGAGATGAGTGAGATTGTGCAGTATTTTGAGCATTCTTTGGCATTGCCTTTCTTTGGGATTGGAATGAAAACTAACCTTTTCCAGTCCTGTGGCCACTGCTGAGTTTTCCAAATGTGCTGCTATATTTAGTGCAGGGCTTTCACAGCATCATCTTTCAGGATTTGAAAGAGTTCACCTGGAATTCCACCACCTCCACTAACTTTGTTCATAGTGATGCTTTCTAAGGCCAACTTGACTTCACATTCCAGGATGTCTGGCTCTAGGTGAGTGATCACACCATTGTGATTATCTGATCTTTTTTGTATAGTTCTTCTGTGTATTATTGCCACCTCTTCTGAATATCTTCTGCTTCTGATACAGCCATACTGTTTCTGTCCTTTATTGAGCCCATCTTTGCATGAAATGTTCCCTTGCGATCTCTAATTTTCTTGAAGAGATCTCTAGTCTTTCCCATTCTATTGTTTCCCCCTATTTCATTGCATTGATCACTGAGGAAGGCTTTCTTATCTCCCCTTGCTATTCTTTGGAACTCTGCATTCAAGTGGGTTTTTCTTACCCTTTCTCCTTTGCCTTTCCCATCTCTTCTTTTCTCAGCTATGTGTATGACCTCCTCAGACAACCGTTTTACCTTTTTGCATTTCTTTCTCTTGGGGATGGTCTTGATCCCTGCCTCCTGTACAATGTCACAAACCTCTGTCCATAGTTCTTAGGGCACTCTATCTACCAGATCTAATCCCTTGAATCTATTTCTCACTTCTACTCTATAATCGTAAGGGATTTGATGTAGGTCATACCTGAATGGTCTAGTGGTTTTCCCTACTTTGTTCAATTTAAGTCTGAATTTGGCAATAAGGAATTCATGATCTGAGCCTCAGTCAGCTCCTGGTCTTGTTTTTGCTAACTGTATAGAGCTTCTCCATCTTTGGCTACAAAGAATATAAATCAACCTGATTTCAGTGTTGACCATCTGGTGATGTCCACATGTAGAGTCTTCTCTTGTGTTGTTGTAAGAGGGTGTTTGCCATGACCAGTGTGTTCTCTTGGCAAAACTCTCTTAGCCTTTGCCTTGCTTTATGCTGTACTCCAAGGCCAAATTTGCCTGTTACTCCAGGTGTTTCGTGACTTCCTACTTTTGCATTCCAGTCCCCTATAATGAAAAGGACACCTTTTTTGGGTATTTGTTCCAGAAGGTCTTGTAGGTCTTCATAGAACTCTTCAACTTCAGCTTCTTCAGCATTACTGGTTGGGGCATAGACTTAGATTACCGTGATACTGAATGGTTTGCCTTGGAAATGAAAAGAGATCATTCTGTCGTTTTTGAGATGGCATTCAAGTACTGCATTTTGGACTCTTGTTGGCTATGATGGCTACTCCATTTCTTCTAAGGGATTCTTGCCCACAGCAATTGATATAATAGTCATCTAGTTAAATTCATCCATTCCTGTCCATTTTACTTCACTGATTCATAAAATTTCGATGTTTATTCTTGCCATCTCCTGTTTGACCACTTCCAATTTTCCTTCATTCATGGACCTAACATTCCAGGTTCCTTTACAATACTGCTCTTTACAATATAGGACTTTGCTTTTATTACCAGTCACATCCACACCATAGTTTGGCCCCAGGTAACTAACAGGGAGGGAATGGTGTAGCCCCACCATCAGCCCCACTCATCAGCAGCCCCACCCATCAGGAGAAAATTGGATTAAAGATTTACTGAGCATGGCCCTGCCCATCAGAATAAGATCCAGTTTCCTCCTCAGTCAGTCTCTCCCATCAGGAGGCTTCCATAAGCCTCTTATCCTTCTCTAAGAGGGCAGATAGAATGAAAGCCACAATCACAGAAAACTAACCAATCTGATCACATAGATCACAGCCTTGTCTAACTCAATGAAACTATGAGCCATGCCCTGCAGGGCCACCCAAGATGGACAGGTCATGGTGGAGACTTCTGATAAAATGTGGTCCACTGGAGAAAGGAATGGCAAACCATTTCAGTATTCTTGCCTTGAAACGCCATGAACAGTATGAAAAGGCAAAAAGATAAGACACTGAAAGATGAACTCCCCAGGTTTGTAGGTGCCCAATATGCTACTGGAGATCAGTGGAGAAATAACTCCAGAAATACTGAAGAGATAGACCCAAAGCAAAAACAACACCCAGTTGTGGATATGACTGGTGATGGAAGTAAAGTCCAATGCTTTAAAGAGCAAGATTGCATAAGAATCTGGAATGTTAGGTCCATGAATCAAGGCGAATTAGAAGTGATCAAACAGGAGATGGCAAGAGTGAACATTGACATTTTAGAAATCAGCTAACTTAAATGGACTGGAATGGGTGAATTTAACTCAGATGACTATTATATCAATTGCTGTGGGCAAGAATCCCTTAGAAGAAATGGAGTAGCCATCATAGCCAACAATAGAGTCCAAAATGCAGTACTTGGATGCCATCTCAAAAACGACAGAATGATCTCTTTTCATTTCCAAGGCAGACCATTCAGTATCATGGTAATCTAAGTCTATTCCCCAACCAGTAATGCTGAAGAAGCTGAAGTTGAAGAGTTCTATGAAGACCTACAAGACCTTCTGGAACAAATACCCAAAAAAGGTGTCCTTTTCATTATAGGGGACTGGAATGCAAAAGTAGGAAGTCACGAAACACCTGGAGTAACAGGCAAATTTGGCCTTGGAGTACAGCATAAAGCAAGGCAAAGGCTAAGAGAGTTTTGCCAAGAGAACACACTGGTCATGGCAAACACCCTCTTACAACAACACAAGAGAAGACTCTACATGTGGACATCACCAGATGGTCAACACTGAAATCAGGTTGATTTATATTCTTTGTAGCCAAAGATGGAGAAGCTCTATACAGTTAGCAAAAACAAGACCAGGAGCTGACTGAGGCTCAGATCATGAATTCCTTATTGCCAAATTCAGACTTAAATTGAACAAAGTAGGGAAAACCACTAGACCATTCAGGTATGACCTACATCAAATCCCTTACGATTATAGAGTAGAAGTGAGAAATAGATTCAAGGGATTAGATCTGGTAGATAGAGTGCCTGAAGAACTATGGACAGAGGTTTGTGACATTGTACAGGAGGCAGGGATCAAGACCATCCCCAAGAGAAAGAAATGCAAAAAGGTAAAACGGTTGTCTGAGGAGGTCATACACATAGCTGAGAAAAGAAGAGATGGGAAAGGCAAAGGAGAAAGGGTTAGAAAAACCCACTTGAATGCAGAGTTCCAAAGAATAGCAAGGGGAGATAAGAAAGCCTTCCTCAGTGATCAATGCAATGAAATAGGGGGAAACAATAGAATGGGAAAGACTAGAGATCTCTTCAAGAAAATTAGAGATCGCAAGGGAACATTTCATGCAAAGATGGGCTCAATAAAGGACAGAAATGGTATGGACCAAACAGAAGCAGAAGGTATTAAGAAGAGATTGCAAGAATACACAGAAGAACTATACAAAAAAAATCTTTATGACCCAGATAATCGTGATGATATAATCACTCACCTAGAGCCAGACACCCTGGAATGTGAAGTCAAGTTGGCCTTAGGAAGCATCACTATGAACAAAGCTAGCAGAGGTGATGGAATTTCAGGTGAACTCTTTGAACTCTTTCAAATCCTGAAAGATGATGCTGTGAAAGCCCTGCACTAAATATAGCAGCACATTTGGAAAACGCAGCAGTGGCCACAGGTCTGGAAAAAGTCAGTGTTCATTCCAATCCCAAAGAAAGGCAATGCCAAAGAATGCTCAAAATACTGCACAATTGCACTCATCTCATACGCTGATACAATAATGCTCAAAGTTCTTCAAGCCAGGCTTCAACAGTACATGAACCGTGAACTTCCAAATGTTCAAGATGGATTTAGAAAACGCAGAGGAACCGGAGATCAAATTGCTAACATCTGTTGGATCATTGAAAAAGTAAGAGAGTTCCAGAAAAACATCTACTTCTGCTTTGTTGACTATGCCAAAGTCTTTGACTGTGTGGATTACCACAAATTGTTGAAAATTCTTAGTCTTGTGAATACCAAACCACCTGACCTGCCTCTTGAGAAATCTGTACGCAGGTTAGGAAGTAACAGTTAGAACTTGAGATGGAACAACAGACAGGTTCCAAATAAGGAAAGGAGTATGTCAAGGCTGTATGTTGTCACCCTGCTTATTTAACTTATATGCTAGTACATCATGAGAAATGCTGCGCTGGATGAAGCACAAGCTGGAATCAAGATTGGTGGGAGAAATATCAATAACCTCATATATGCAGATGACACCACCCTTATGGCAAAAATCAAAAAAGAATTAAAGAGCCTCTTGATGAAAGTGAAAGAGGAGAGTGAAAAAGTTGGCTTAAAACTCAGCCTTCAGAGTACTGAGATCATGGCATCTGGTCACATCACTTCATGGCAATTAGATGGGAAAAAAAATGGAAACAGTGAGAGACTTTATTTTTCGGGCTCCAAAATCACTGCAGATGGTGATTGCAGCCATGAAATTAAAAGACACTTCCTCTTTGGAAGAAAAGTTATGACCAACGTTGACAGCATATTAAAAAGCCGAGACATTACTTTATCAACAAGTTTCATCTAGTCAAAGCTATGGTTTTTCCAGTAGTCATGTATGGATGTGAGAGTTGGACTATAAAGAAAGCTGAGCACAGAAGAATTGATGCTTTTATATCATGGCGTTGGAGAAGAGTCTTGAGAGTCCCTTGGACTGCAAAGAGATCAAACCAGTCAATCCTAAAGGAAATCAGTCCTGAATATTCATTGGAAGGACTGATGCTGAAGCTGAAGCTCTAACAGTTTGGCCCCCGATGTGAAGAAGTGACTCATTGGAAAAGACCCTGATGTTGGGAAAGACTGAAGGCAGGAGAAGAAGGGGACGACGGAAGATGGGATGGTTGGGTGGCATCGTCGACTCAATGGATGCGAGTTTGAGTAAACTCCAGGAGTTGGTCATGAATAGGAAGGTCTGACGTGTTGTAGTCCATGGGATTGCAGAGTCAGACATGACTGGGTGACTAAACTAAACTGAACTGTACTGAACTTTTAAGTTGTCATGTTAACTGTGCCCTAGTTACTTTCTGGCAGTCCTCAAGTCTTTTCTGTGAAGAGATAGAGAATTGTTGATATTATGGGCTTTGTGATAAAAAGTATGAAATGTTGTTCCCCATTATATCCATTAATTTCAACGTATTTTTATATATTTCCTAAAAAATGGAAATCTAACTCCATAGGGAAAATCCTTTAAGTTAGGCCAAAGCCTGGTGTTCATTGCCTGTGATTAGGAGGCTGATACATAGATTCACATTTCACAATGGAGAGAAAATTGCAAACACAGTGGTCCACCTTGCATTTCTTAGGACAGATGTGCCTGTGACTTTGCAGTACTCCTAAATTGTATGATAAGACCTTAACAACACAAATTAAGTATCTCCTAGTGGCATAATATTTTATTGGCTGAAAGTCAGAATGTAACAGTCTTACATTCAAATCTTGACTCCAGCTGTGAACAGTCTGTGCTCTTAGACAAGATATTTAACATTTAACTTTTTCTATAAGAGTGGAGATAATAATAGTATCCATGCCATAGGTTCATGTGTGTGTGTGAGTCACTCAGCTGTGTCCCACTCTTCAAGACCCTATGGACCGCACCACTGCCAGACTTCCCTGCCCTTCACCACTTTCCAGAGTTTGCTCAAACTCATGTCCATTGAGTCAGTCGTGTCCAATGCTGAGACCCCATGGACTGTAGCCTGCCAGGCTCCTCTGTCCATGGGATTCTCCAGGCAAGAATACTAGAGTGGGTTGCTGTGCCCTCCTCCAGGGGATCTTCCCAACCCAGGGATTGAACCCGAGTCTCTTACGTCTCCTGCATTGGCAGGTGGATTCTTTACTAGTAGCGCCACCTGGGAAGCCCATTCAGGGGATAGTTAGGATTAAACGAGAATATGCATAATCAAATGTGACACAGAGCTCTATGTATTATTATAATAAAATTTTACTTTATATATTTATTTAGTCTAGTGTGGTTATTATTTTTAATTATTCGTAAGTGATCAGAAGGACATAATCCAGGAAATAACTTCAAGTTTTTCCTTCCCTTGGCATATACATATGCACACAGAAACACGAGGCGCCATACACACGCACCTATGAGCGTATATCTAAAGACTGAATTTACTTACATCAGACAAATAAAATTTTGGAAAATCTTTGGTCAGGTACCTTGGTTATAAACATAATCAAGCAAAACAGAAAGAAGAAAAATATCACTATTTGAGAAGTAGTATGGTTTTGTTTTCAAGTCATCAAAGAAAGTCATCAAACCAGCATTCAACTCCAAGTGCTAAGTCAAAACCTTTCTAGCAAGTACTTCCTGTTACCATTTTATAGATGTACCTCATAGGATGATAGTTTGGAAATGATAACCATTCTAAAGTGTCAGATACACTAGAAATGAAAAGCAATAATTCTGATGGTAATCTCATCAGAAAAGTTAATTCCTTAATATTTGCTGGAAGATTTCCAAGTTAACTTGGCAAATAAGTAGTTATCTTTTGGATTTGAATAAATAACTCATTTCTTATAGTTTCTTATTCCATAAATCACTAATTTTTCCTCATTTAGTACTTTCTTCTATTAACTCTCAACAAAAGCAGCTGATCTTCATCCAAATCTTTTCCAGCCATCCAAAATCTCCATGCAACGGAATGACAAAGGCTACAATTTCAAAGATTCAGTAAAATTTTTATTGGTACAGAGACAGAGAAAAGGTGAGAAACCTCACCAAGGTTAGTGTTAATATGATCAGAAAACAGTGGAAAGTAGGGAAATTATGCACAAAGAAATGATGAAATTATGCTGAATTCCTTGTTAACAATGCTATCACTGATCTCAGAGATTTGAGGTCAGGTGTCAATTAAGGCATTAATGTCACATTTGGAAGGTGGACAATCCGTAGTCTTGGGAGGCTGAGATTCACAGTTTGCTTCAGGACATATCTCTGACAACTACTCTCTGGGCTGTGTCAGGCTTTGTGAATTTCCTAGGTGACCCTGCAATTCACAGTGGCTTCTACAAACTCTTGACAACCACCCTTTCTGGTGCTCAGGCCAAGACTCATGGAGAAAGAGTCTTAGGGTTTCCCAGAGGCAGATCCCAAGTCAAGGATTCAAATGCAACTAGCTCCTAGAGTTACAGTAATCCCAGCAAACACCAATATAGGATTTTAGAAAACAGGGAAGGGAGAGGAAAAAATATTAAGTGTACTGAATCATGTTATACCTATGGATTAATTCTGCTGAAAACTCTGGAGTACATATGGAAGTTGCATCTCCAAGTTAACTTGCCTGAGGAATAAAAGAACTGGGATATTTTTATACCAACTTCTCTTTGTCCCTGGTTGAGAGCTGCTCCTGAAAGACACTGTTTGTTTGCTTTTTGGACTACTGTGAGCCCAAAAAGAGAGGATTTGGATAACAAAAAGCTTGTGGGTGAACAGAAGTCAGTTCTTACTTACTGTCATGGTAAGGCCACAGAGGATATGGCCTTACTATATCTATTTGTCAGCATTCTATTTATCCTCAATGTCCATCTCAAATAACCTTTGTGAAATAAAATCTAACTTTCTCTGCTGCTGCTAAGTCGCGTCAGTCGTGTTTGACTCTGTGTGACCCCATAGACGGCAGCCCACCAGGCTCCGCCGTCCCTGGGATTCTCCAGGCAAGAACACTGGAGTGGGTTGCCATTTCCTTCTCCAATGCATGAAACTGAAAAGTGAAAATGAAGTCGCTCAGCCATGTCTGACTCTGTGCGACCCCACAGACAGTAACCCACCAGGCTCCCCTGTCCATGGGATTCTCCAGGCAAGAGTACTGGAGTGGGGTGCCATTGCCTTCTCCGAGTCCTAACTCTACTTGGAACTAATTATGTCCTTAACTCTATTCTCTAGCACATCTCTTAAAAATTGTTCTAAGAGGTTAATCTAATGAAGTATCTGTTGCCCATGTTGTACTGTGAACATCCTTGTGTCAGAGATTGTGGAAACACGCTATTTTATCTCCTAAGTCATCCAGCATAGTCTCTTCATGAGATATTGAACTTGTTGAATTAGAAGGACTTGAAAAAGCAGGGAGTAGAGCAGTTAGAAGCACAGATTTCAAGACAAACAGTCCTGTGTTCCAACCTCAGATCCTATGCTTAATAACTGTATGTTTTCGGCTGGCCATTTATCTTTTGAAACATCTATTATTTTTAATTTTTAAAATGGAAATGCTGATGTATACTGTGAAGTACTGTAATGATTTAAATTCCTTTCTTAGTCACATTTTCTTGTTCTTATTTGCTCTAGGAGTCAGAACCCAGATCTAGTGGAGGAAGTTTAAGAAAGGAAGCCTATATTTGAGCAGTGAGGTTGAGTTTAGGTCATGTTTATGGTTCTTTTCAACTCCAAAATTTTACAAAATAACACAGTGCATATTTCCCAGGCTTTAGCCAGCCCTGCAGTAAAATTAGTGTCACTTAAATTAATGAAGTTAAATTAATAGTTTCCAAAAATTACTTGGGCTCTAACCTTACAAACACTTGTACAAACTCTATGTTTTCCATTCCAAAAATTCCCTTGATTACTTCTGGTATGTACCCTTCGTGAAGGCTGAAGGTAAGGAATGTTATTCATTTTGTTCGCTATTACATCATTAGCATTTACAACAATGCCTAGAACATTATAGGTGTTCCATAAATACTTGCTACTAAATGAGTGACTATGAGAAAGTGTGTGCATGTGTCCAGATGTTGAATATCTAATCACATGAATTGACACATTGTACCCAGTTACTAAATCTGCTACTAAGGATATTGCTGGTCCTTCTAAATACAAAGATATGAGACAAAGCCTAAGCTCAAAGACAAAGACAAAGCCTAAGCTCATATTAAATTTGCCAAAACTTAGAGGGATGCTTTGAAACTACAGAATGATCTTTGAAAATGATGTGGGAGCAGTTCTACTTGAGTAGGAAGTAATCAGGATATTGCCAACAAGAGATGTTACCCAAAGGTATTATAACTTAGAGCAAGGGGAATGCCTGACATAGCAAATGCACATTAAAATGGGATTTTGGTTTTGATTTATAAGGTTAAACAAGATATTCAAAGTTTCTGTAGATTCTAGAATTCTAATTTTAAGAGTTTAATGTTTTCATTAAAAATTTCTAACTACACTGTTTAGAAAATGCAGTGATGGTAGATATGCAGGG
>NW_011495081.1:3447528-3473804 GCF_000754665.1 Bison bison bison | reverse complement strand
AGATATGCAGGGAACAAGTAACTCAGCATGCTAATGATTCCTAGCATTTTAAGGGTTAAAATCATACTCCTAAGACTTCACAGTAGTGGCTAAGAAAATGAGATTGAGTGTTGGATATACTTTGGGTTGTGTCTTGTGTCTGGCATTAGCTAGGCAAGATGTTTTGGGCAATATAGCCATCCAAACTCTGTACGCAGCTCAAGAAGCAACAGAAAAGAACCAGGCATGGAACAACAGACTAGTTCCAAATTGGGAAATTAGTACATCAAAGCTGTATATTGTCACCCTGCTTATTTAACTTATATGCAGAGTACATCATATGAAATGCCAGGCTGGATGAAGCACAAGCTGGAATCAAGACTGCTGGAAGAAGTATCAGTAACCTCAGATATGCAGATGACACCACCCTTATGGCAGAAAGTAAAGAGGAACTAAAGAGCCCCTTGATGAAAGTGAAAGAGGAGAGTGAAAAAGTTGGCTTAAAACTCAATATTCAGAAAACTAAGATCATGGCATCTGGTCCCATCACTTCATGGCAAATAGATGGGGAAACAATGGAAACAGTGAGAGACTTTAATTTTGGGGCTCCAAAATCACTACAGTCATAGATAGTGACTGCAGCTATGAAAATAAAAGATACTTGCTCCTTGGAAGAAAAGCTATGATCAACCTAGAAAGTATATTAAAAAGCAGAGACATTACTTTGCTGACAAAGGTCTGTCTAGTCAAAGCTGTGGTTTTTCCAGTAGTCATGAATGGATGTGAGAGTTGGACTTAAAAGAAAGCTTAGTGCTGAAGAATTGATGCTTTTGAACTGTGGTATTGGAAAAGACTCTTGAGAGTCCCTTGGACAGCAAGGAGTTCAAGCCAGTCAATCTTAAAGGAAATCAGTCCTAACTATTCTTTGGAAGGACTGATGCTGAAGCTGAAGCGACAAAAATTTGGCCACCTGATACCTAGAGTCAACTCACTGGAAAAGACCCTAATGCTGGGAAAGATTGAAGAAGGAAGAGAAGGGGATGACAGAGAATGAGATAGTTGTATGGCATCTCTGACCCAATGGACATGAGTTTGAGTAAACTCTGAGAGTTGGTGATAAACAGGGAAGCCTGGCGTGCTACAGTCCATGAGGTCTCAAAGAGTCGGACTCAACTGAGTAACTGAACTGGACTGAACTGAGCCACCCGAACTTAGCTTTTTAAGCTGTAAATTATAAATAATGCCTACTTTATAATGCTATTGCAAAGATCAAAAGTTATACTATGTATCAGTATAATACCTCTGAAACATGGAAATATTCACCAATAAGTATTTTGTTTCATTTTGGTTAAAATCAGAGAGATTACAGACTAAAATATCATGTAAAAAATGAAAATATTTGGCCATTAGAATATAATGTAAAATAATAATGTAAAAACATTCTTATTGTGTGTTTTGCACCTTTTGACCCAACAGAAGAAATGAAATGCATTCCTATAACTCCTTACATTTCATAAAGTTAATTTGAATCCAGTAGATTAGAATCTACCAATACAGGAGACACAAGTAACATTAGTTGAAACCCTGGGTCAGGAAGATCCCCTGGAGTAGGAAACGGAAACCCATTCCAGTATTCTTGCCTAGAAAAATTCGTGGAAACAGGACCCTGGTGGGCTACAGTTCATGGGGTCTCAAAAAGTTGGCCACAACTGGGCATGCACACATGCTTGCATACAGATTAGAAGCTGATTGCTTTAAGTAAGGCAAGCATTTTGGACAGTGCCTACCTAGATAACAGTAAGAACCTTATTTGCTATATCATCATTAAAATAGTCTATTTCATGATTGACCTCTCAAACACATGTTCTTTAAAAAGTAGATTGCTTCACAAATTTCTTATTTTGAAGAAGAGCTTATTTTTGCTTTCAAATATGCATGCTAATTTATAAAACATGATAAATATGTCTAAGGAAGAATTTTTTAAATTTCATAATAACAGCACCCAGACACACCCTCCCACCATGCTAGTATTTTTCTCTAATTCTCTTCATGTATTAATCCATGTATTTATATTAACTGAAATAACAAAAAGTTCATATTTGCACAGGTTTGCCTCTGTTTTTACCATCTTTTATTGTATAAGCATCCTTTGTACTATTAATTTTTTAAAAGCATGTTTTGTAAAGCCTGTAGAGTATTCACAATTTAATTAATATCCTACTATTGAAACAGTAAGCTGTTTCCAGTTGTTTATTACAATATATTCACTGAAGTTATGGTATTCTTGGACATAAACCATCGTTGCATACCTGATTATATCTTCAGGGTAAATTCTATGAAATTTCATTACTAGGGCAATGGATGTGTATATTTTTAAATATCTTCTTTCATTTTATTATATTTCTCTCTAGATATGCTGTTCAAAACCCTAGTGGCTCTCCACTTCGATCAAAGGAAAAGCCAAAATCTTTATAAGGTCTACATTTCTGGCCACCTATTAAAGTTCTGCCTTCTCTTTCACTACTTTTTTTCTCAATTACCCCATGGCAAGCATACATGGGGTCCTGGCTGCTCTTTTTACACAGCAAGCATGTTCTAACCTCTCAGAGTCTTTGTTTTCACTAGATCTTCCTTATGGATTACTCTTCTCTCCATTATCTTTTTGGAATCCACCATGTCTCCAGCAACCTTTTTCCTTAGATTTCATCCATTCAGTGAAGTGTATCCTTATCATCTTGTTTCTTCTGCAATTTCTACCCTCAAGATGCTGACTATTTTTTAACTGTCTATTGTGTTATTTTGAATAGTCTGTCTCCTCACTCTAGAAGCTCTATATGGACAGAGAGAATCTTTAAAGTCTTTTGTTCGCTGATGTATTTGATTCATAAATATTAGTATCTTGTACACTGTAGTGCTAAATATTTGTTGGATAAATGAACACTTGACTTATACTGCCAGTAATATTAGTCTATTATGCAACACTTTCATAAACAATATATGCTTTCTGTTATGTCTTTCATACTGACCGTGCTTTCTCCCCCAGTTTCCCCAGCTGTGTTGTTCTCTACTTCTGTACAGTATTCTGTGAGTTACTAGTAAGTTATTTCCCATATATTCAAACCTGTTTTCTTTAAAACTAATTTTAAAGTGTACTATTTTTTAATACTGTCATGTTGTATAGAGTTTGTACCTCCATGAATGTGTAAGTTTCTTTCAGCAATCACATGGCTAACGTAGCTACCTTTTCATTTCTACTCTCCTCTCAACAAGATCTTTTTGTCCTAGTCTTTTGTTTCATCAAAATTTTAATTTAATGAAACCCAAATTGTTTAAGTTATATTGCCAAATCGAAGCAAATATTGTCCTTAAATTTGTTTCTTAGTTTTACAATTTTTTTCAAATCAAATATGTTCTTCTGTTTCTCGAGGACTCTGTTCTTTTTGTGTATGATGTGAGTACAGAGTCCTTTCATGGTCATGTCTTTAGTTGTGTGTTTTTGTTCACACATCCTTGAATGAAAAGAGATAAAGTCATTCCTAACATTTTGCATAAACAGGCATTTATCTTGGTTTCTATCCCTGTTTCCTGGTTACAGGCAGCAGTTTCCTCTCAGGACTTAAGCTCGAAGGCCACAGATGTACCCAGCCTCTAGCCAAAACTTGTGTATCCAGCAATAATTTTTCAAATGTGGCTACAGAATTGAGGGAAGGGATCATTTGCTAGCTCTAACTGGAATTAAGAAAATTAAAATTTATTCTTCAATAATTTTAACTAATTCTTAGTTTCTTCTTGCCAAAAAGCCTGAATAAAAATTGAGATGTTTAAGAGAATACCACTCCCATGACTTTTCTATTCACAAAATATTACTAGTCTGATTTTAAATTCAAGAATAAGAACATTAGCATCTACTTATCAATATATCTCTTTGTTACAAGAAACAGAAGGCCCAGATGCATGAATATATCAACAGATTAATGGAGAAGAAGCATAACTATTTTTCTTCTTAGTAAAGATCCTGAGCTCTGAAACAGAGAAAAGGATATCTTCTCATCTCCTTCCCCAAGTTGTATTTTCCTTTGGGACATAATTGTGTTTCAGCTTCAATCACTGGTGGTAATTTTCATTTCATATCTTAAAAGTCATAATTAGTAAAAATTTTTCTCTGATTTTATTTTCATGGTTGTATATCTTTGTTTAAAAATCTGCTTATAGTTTCCATTTGGTAGAGTATATTCTGCTACTCAGATACCGATTTAAACTAAAAGAGCTGTATAGAAATTTATTCCAGCCTTCTTAATTCTCAATTTTTCTTTCTTGTATTATGACAGTAATTTTAAAATTTTGGTATTATACTTTCAATAATTTCTGGTTTGGAGTCTCATACTGTTTTCTTTACATTTCACCCAATAGTAAGTCTCACCTTCCTTTATAAAAGTCATGCTTTCTTGTTAATAAAGAGGATTTCATAAAATCTTCTTAAACGATTGACTGACATAACAAATTATTTTCAGAGGAATATTAGTCCTCATTTTTGGTAGAGAAAATAGCCTAAATTATGTAATTGGTATTTTCAGGACATTACACCTCCCAAAAGACAGAATACACATTCTTTTCAAGTGCACATGGAGCTGAACCAAAACAGAATGATTACTAGAAATGAAATAAAAAAAAATAAATTTCATGCAAATAAAAGTCCCCAGATTGCTTCACTGGGGAATTCTACTAAACATACAAAGAACTTATATCAATCTTTCTCAAATTCTCCCAAAAGACTGAAGAGGAGAGAACACTCCCAGTCATTCTAGGAAGCCATCGTCACCTTGATATCGAAACCAAAGATGCTACCAAATAAGAAAATGACAGGCCAATATCTTTGATGGCTGTAGATGCATAAACTCTCAAAAAATATTAACAAATCAAAGCCAACAGCACATAAAAAAGATCATGCTCCGTGATCAAACTGGATTTATCCTGGTGTTCATAGGGATGGTTCAAGTCAATCAACGTGATACATCATGTTAACAAAGACAAAAACCACATGATCAGCTCAGTAGAGGTAGAAAATTAAAATATTTGATAAAATACTAAGTCCATTAATGATAAAAACTCTCACCCAACTTGATACTGAAAGAACATGTTTCAACATCATAAATGCTATTATTTCAAATCCATAGCCAACATAGCACTCAACGGTGAAAAGCTAAAATCTGTTTACCTTTTAGCCTTTCAGTAACATTTTGCATTTTATGCCTTCAACATTTTGGCTTACAGATGTTCAGCTTAAGAAACAAATGCCTCAAGAGAAAATTACATGCAGAATTCATGGCTTCCCTCCGCCTCCCCCTGGCCCCCCACCCTCCGGCTCTCTTTTCTCTGTTATTACCCTCTTAAATTTAAGTTTCACTTGTTTAGTGAAATTTTGATATCCAGACTCAGAAAGTAGATTGTGATTCACCATTAAATCAAAAAATCTCCTAAGAAGAAAATTTAAGCATAAATTCATAGTTCATCTAGATGTGTTTCCATGATCTTTCATCTCTGATATCTTGGCTCATTAACCCTTAGCTGCTATCTGCTCAAACAGATTTTTGTTGTTCTTAATTTTACCCAGCTTTGATAGCTGTTCTTAGGGAAAAGAGGAACCTAATACTAGTTACCCGGGTTCCCCTGTAGCTCAGTGGGAAAAAATCTGCTTGCAATGCAGAAGACACAGGTTTGATTCCCAGGTCAGGAAGACGCCCTAGAGTAGGAAATGACAGCTCACTCCTCCAGTATTCTTGACTGGGAAATCCCACGGACAGAGGACCATGATGGGCTACAGTCCATGGGGTCTCAAAAGAGTCTGACACAGGGGAGTGACTAAGCAGCAGCAACAACAACAATACTAGCTATTGCACCATAACTGGTATATTAATATTCCAAACAGAACTTTATGTTTAAATTCAACTCCTCTAAATCATTCACAGTTGGTTATGAAGATGAGATTTAAACCTGTGATTTCATGTCGCTTGCTTATTTGGTTAACTGCTTTTCAATTGAGCTATTTACATTAACGTTTTTTCCTACTTTTATATGAATTGAAAGTGAAAGGGTTAGTTGCTCAGTCTTGTCTAACTCTGCGACCCTATGGACTGTAGTCCAACAGGCTCCTCTCTCCAGGGGATTCTCTAGGCAGGAATACTGGAGTGGGTTGCCATTCCCTTCTCTAGGGGATCTTCCTCACCCAGGGCTTGAACCCTGGGTTTCCTGCATTGTGGGTGGATTCTAAACAAGTACAACAATGAATAGTTAAGGAGCAAAAAGTTCCAGATAATACACTGAATGTATTCAAAATACTCTAAACCTGGATCTATAATTCTTGAGGAAGTAAAATCAATGTTTGCAACAGAGACTCCAAAAGTCTTTAAGAACTCTATTAACTAAAATGTTTCCATGAGAAAAATCTCACTTATATGTTTCTGATATTTCCCTAACTGAATGATCTTTTAAAAATCAACTGATTTCACTATAATTTTTTGATGTATAAATTTCATTTAGCAGACTCGCATTCCCAGAATAATTTTGTGACTTGAAGACATTTTTCTTCATTGAAAATAACAAATTTCTGTTGAAAGTATAAAATTTAAATGACTCTATTCATCTGTGAAATCAGTATTTGATCTATATTACATGAAGTATTTTTATAGCTTTCTTTTTTATGTTGTTTCATAAATAATCCATTCCATCAAAATGAATTCAGAAGTCTCTGTAAGAACTATTTAGAGTAAGAGGAAATTAAAAAGGAAATGCTCATTCCTCTTTTTTATATGACCATTTTTTAATGTGCTTTTATGTGCCAAGTTTGGTGATAGTTATTTTGAATAATATAAAAAAAAATATTTCTCCCAAGAAGAATACTATTAACTGTGGTCCAAAAAGAAACCATACATGGACGATAGACTGTTATTCATATCATGAGGGCTTAATGTAAATAAGCCCTGAAATTTTCAAAATTAGGGATAACATTTTGGCATTTTATTGTATTTAGTATATTATGTGAATTTAGAAATCATAAATATTGGTATAGGATGGAGAACTTAAAGAAATCTTATAGAAGTCTTGTTCAGATGAATTTTAAGATATTTGGACAGTCAAAGAAGGAAGGGGATTGAATTCTCATATTTTCAGTTTCTTCTCAGAAAGAATATTTGATGTTCAGTAGTGAATTCAATAGAATCCAATAAGATGCATATTGAAGGTGTAACAGCTGGCTATTCATGTGTACTATTTAATCACTGCATTATACATCAATTTATCAATGTTCAAAAAATAATTTCATTTATCTTTATTTCAAGATTTCAAGAACTTATATATTTTTCAACATTAATTGAAGATGCTAAGTGAAGTCTCACTATACTTATAATTTTTTGAAGTATATAATTCAAATAAACCTGAATACTGAATTTGATACACTTTTCCCTTCCTCTTTCCGAGAACTAAATGAAAAAACAAACAAAAAATATAAAACAAGTGAGAATCTAATTGGGCAAGAATGGAAGATATTGGCTAAAGTTTCTATGAATAATAGTTGTTAAGAAAATGTATTTTTATTTGCCATTAAATCTTGAATAAAGTTTTGATGTACTGCTTATGAGTAAGTCAGTAGTTTTGCAAGAAACAAAAGAATTTCATTTTACCTTCAAGTATTTCATTTGAATTACACAAATCACAGATTTATAGAATATTCCAGAATGAAGATATTTTGAAGATCATCTAATCTAGGGGTGGCAAATGGTTTTTACGTTGTATATGAACTGTGACTTAGGGGAAAAGAGACCGGTGATACTGTAGCAATGTTTATCATTGTCATAGGAGGGAAATATTATAGCATGAATTGGGTTGGCCAGAAACTTCTTTTGGGATTTTTGGAAGACCTCACAGCATTAGTTGCTCAGTCATGGGTGATTCTTTGCCCGTGGCAAAGTATGTAGCCCACCAGGCTTCTCTGTCCATGGAATTGTCCAGGCAAGAATATTGGAGTGGGTTGCCATTCCCTTCTCCAGGGGATCTTCCCCACCCAGGGATAGAAACCATGTCTCCTGCATTGCAGGCAGAGTCTTTACTCTCTGAGCCACCATCTCATTGGAATGAAGTTTGTGGCCAACTGAATACACAATATTTCTGTTATACTTAATCTAATCGCCCCCTACCTCTCTTCGTGGAAATCTGAACACCAGGAGACAAGTTAATGTTCAACAGTCCAAGAGTGCAATAGTTTCTGGTAGAGCTGGAACCATAATCCAGCTTTTTTCCCCCACTGCATCATATTTCTGTTGTTTTTAGTCATTACTCTCAACAATTATTTTTAGCTAACCCTTGTATGAATGAAATAAACTCCTTTTCCATAAAACATAAATTAATTTTGGGAACTTAGTAATGTTTTATATAGTAGGTTTAATTCATTCAGAACTTAGGTTCAAGTCTGATACAAACTGAGCCATGCTGAAAATAGTACAACATTTATATCTTTATTAATGATATTGCTCACAAAATGTATTTTGGAAGGAGTAGAAATGACAACTAATCATATATTTTTGAAATCATAATTACAACAGTTAAAAATAGCAATATAATGTTTTTAATACACGATTCTCTCATTTAAAATGTTATCTCCTCTGGATGTCTTCTTTGACCTTTTCAGTCAGTTATTTTCCCTATATCTTTTCACCCACGAGTACTCAGTTCATGTTTTTACCCAAGATCACCTCTAGAGTACGCAAGGCCTCATCTCCCATAAATATATGTGGCTCCTTTCTATATTAACTAGGGGCTGAGGTAGGGTCCCCTTTATCCAGGACTAAGGGTAGTACTGGTTCTATCATAGGAAATTCTTTTGTAAGTTTTTCCTCATTAGGGTAATGATTTGTTTTAAGGTCTACATACATTTAACACTAATATTTGTTCACCAAAAAAGTTGGAAATAGACTTTTCATTCTTTTTTGTATCCCTAGCACTTGGTACAGGCTCCCCAGGTGGCACAGTGGTAAGGAATCCACCTGTCAATGCAGGAGGTGCAGGAGACACGGGTTCGATCCCTGGGTCGGGAAGTTCTCCTAGAGGCGGAAATGGCAACCCACTCCAGTATTCATGCCTGGAAAATTCCATGGTTAGAGGAGCCTGGCAGGCTACAGTCCATGGGATCGCAAAGAGTCAGACACAACTGAGTGCACACACACACACACACACACAATACCTGGTACAGAGCCAGAAATACAGTAGGCATCTATTAATTATTTATTAAATAATCTCCAAAAATGTATAAAACAAATAAATATCTCACTGACATGTACCTTCCTTTTTAAAGAAAAATCCCAGCCAAAAATGTGTGCTCTTCCCCAACTTTTACTGAAGATTATACTTTTTCTTTGATATTGATACCTTGCCTTCATTATAATTATTTAAATCATTATCATATCTCCTCTAAAATAATTCCAGATTCTTAAGGGCAGGATTCATGCCTAATAACCTATATATTTCTCTGGCAAAGGGTGCTGTCAGTATTGGAACACAATCAATGCCTGCTGGAAGAATAATTAATTACACAGAGGTGTGTGATTGGAGACAGTATTTGCCTCCTTCTCCAAATGGGTCGCTGTGAAGCTCAAATAAAAACAAAAAGTCTATAGGCATTCTTTGTAATATGTGATGTTACACAATTTTAGAGGCTCAGCATTGTTTCAATGATTTCTTCCATATGTGTATAAGAAAGCATACAGCAGTTTTAGAGATTGTTGGTGCTGCAATATGGATATTCCTCAGAAGCTGCTGAATATTTCTTCCAATTCAACATGATGTAGGTTAGACATCACTCATGATTGATGGGTAGAGAAACACTATTTGCTAATGGGAGCCATATTTACAATAGCCTTCAGGATTGTCCCGCCAAATATTTTTATGAGACTCTTTTAAATCAAACTGAAATTATGCAACATCTATCTAAGAAATATTCTTGAATCCCTAGTATATAGCAGCAAATATTAGGTAAAGATATAGCGACAAACGAAATGGACATGGCCGTTGCCCTCAGGCAGTTTATTTACCAAAATAATTTATCTCTAACAATATAGCTATACTTTTATAGTTTTCCAACCAAATCTCTTTTAATGATTTTAAAGTAAATATTTTAAAGTAGTATACTTTACTTTATCTTAAAGTATAAAGATACTTTACTTTAAAGTAGATACTTTCACAAAGTTTAGTGAGTGCTTCAAAATGAAATTTCTCTGTGTAATCAAGACTCTTTCAGTAATCAAGTTTAACCTTTTGAATCCAATAGAATAATACCCTTGTCACTCAGGGCTAAGTAATTAACATTACCTGGTTAGTTAATCTTTTGATTCTTGGTATAAAGAGGTCTGATTAATTTAGATGGATCAGTCAATATGCTTTGTATACAGTAGGGACAAGTTGTGTGGCTTGTCCACCTACATTCCATCTTACAACTTTGTGTCTAACTGAATGAGAGTACTGAAATTTTGTGCCCTACTCATAAAATAATAAAAGGAGGAAGCTGACAACTTTTGAGAAACATCTGACTGATATGGCCAGACCAGAGTCCTTCAATGCCGTCAGTCTAATAAGAAATTTCTGCCCTAATCTTCTGACTCAGCAAACCCAACAAACCCCAAGATTCTCAACAAATATGCTACATTGTTTTTATAGCAGTACTCAACGAAGAAAAGTCACACACACACACACTGAAAAAAAACATAATTTTGACTAGACAGACCTTTGTTGGCAAAGTAATATCTCTGCTTTTAAATATGCTATCTAGGTTGGTCATGGCTTTTCTTCCAAGGACCAAGCATCTTCTAATTTCATGGCTGCAGTCACCATCCGCAGTGATTTGGGAGCCCCCCAAAATAAAATCTCTCACTGTTTCCGTTATTTCCCCATCTATTTGCCATGAGGTGATGGGACTGGATGCCATGATCTGTTTTCTGAATGTTGAGTTTTAAACTAATTTTTTCACTCTCTTCGTTCACTTTCAGCAAGAAGCTCTTTAATCAGCAATCTTGATTCCAGCTTGTTCCTCATCCAGCCTCAGCATCAAATAAAATGGTAATGATTCCATGTACAGTCACTAAAATAGCTCTGTGACAGGAACTTTCTTGAACCGGTTTCATGCATTTTACAGAGTTTTAGTAAGTCTTTTATTCTGGTAACTTATGTGTCTACTGACCTGCTGAAATATTAGATAGATGAGGAAAATTGTTCTCCACAGACACCAAAAAAATAAATATTTAAAACTGGAAGAGAGGATAAAAAACTCTCTCTCCCCTTAGGATTGGTATTAGTAAGAACACTCGGCTGTCCTTTGTGCCACTAAAAAGAGATTATGGTCCATGATACCATCAAAAACCAATCCTTCTAGAAATAATCTCTTCTATGAACTTTTTTACAACACGTCCTTCTAGATTTTTTCCCTACCTTTCATGCCACCTGTTTTCATTCTGGCACCTCTTCCTCTGGCCTTTTTTAAACTGTTATGTTTCAGACTATCTTTTTTTTTTCCTATCCCAGTATACATCCTCACAATAGTCCATTACTGGAGAGTACTTAATTACCACTCAAGTGTTGACAAGCTCCTAAATCTAGAGTTCCGGTCAATAACTTTCACATATGTATGTTTTAAAATATTTACTATGCTTTCACATGTGAATATCCTACAAGTACCTCAGTCTCAAATATCAAAATTTAACCTCAGTTATCCTCATCCCTTACCTGTTTCTTTCTTTGTAATTTCTATCTCTGTAATGGCACCACTGATCATTGAATTGCCAGGTCAGAAACTGAGGCATGTACTTCTCTCTTTACCGTGACGCTGTTAAATCCATCGTCAATCCAGATAATTATAGCTTTTTATTATTTCTGAAATGCGTTTAGTTCTTACAATGCTGGTTTTACCACTCTAATGCGGGTCATCATTATCTTTTATCTGGATTACTGTATACTACTGTATCATTTTTCTCTTCTAATCTACTCCATTCATTGGACTAGTCTGCTAAAATGCCAATATGTTAAGCCACATCCTTACTTAAAAATCCTTAATAACTTTCCAGTACCCTCCAGACAGAATCTAAGCTCTTTCCTCATAGGGTGTCATGAATTCATTGTTGCTAATTTCCCTCACCCTAGCTGTTTCATCTTTCCCTTTGAACTTTAATAATATTCAATCTCTTTCTCCTCCCTAAAAGCATTGTGCTAACACCAGTTCTGTTTTCTCAAATTTTATACACGCCATTCTCTCTGCCTGGAAAATTCTTCTTTTGGCTTCTTTGCCTGTTTGTTTGTTTGTTTTCAGGTAACACTTTCCAGGTAACAATTTAGATATAACAACTTTCTTGACCTATGTGTCTTGAGCTCCAACTCAACTCTTTTTCTCCCATCCATACTTCCAAAGCACCACTACTTTCTTCATAATAATTCTTATCGACTTGAACTACAATTTCCTGGCCACTTCATTGCCTTGACCACTAGATTTTTAATTCCGTGAAGATCAGGAGTGTTGCATTATCGTTCAATATTATATCTCCAGTACCTAGCTTAATTAGCACTTGGAAAAACATTTGTTCATTCCCCAATTTTTCTACTGTCTCTTATTTATAAAAACTGGCAGATTTTTTGCCCTTTACAAACATATTCTCAGCCTATCCTTACTTTAATCACTGTGTCACTTTTATCCAATTAGCATAATGGACTTTTGACTAAGATTTAATTTGAATCAATGATAAAATAAAATTTGCAATTTTTCCCAGCTAAGAAGAGTTTGCATACCAGGACCTTATCTCCTGATACATTCATGGAAATATATCCCTCTTTCTAGTTACTCTCCTCTCTTTCTTGCTTTATAGTATAGTCTTCTTGGAAATGGCAACTCACTCCGGTATACTTGCTGGGAAAATCCCACGGACAGGGGATCATAGTGGGCTACAGTGTATAGGGTTGCAAAGAATTGGACACAACTGAAGCAACTGAATATGCACTTGACTGCTTGTCCGGTCCTCTAAGGATAGAATCTGAGATTTATGCACTTTTTTACATCTCAAAGCATGTACCTATTGTACCTATTCTGCTCTGAAGAAATGTTTGTTCAATTTAATTGGACATAAAACCAGGGAACTACTAGCCCAATCTTTCATTAGAAAAGATACTTTGGATGATTCTCAAATTGGACCCCTCAAAGGTACTCTCCATCTTGTTCTGTGTGTAGAAAGGCAGACCTCAGTGGTCTACATCATGGAGCTCCCTTGCCCTTTGGTTTCTGGTTGGCTTTGGCCACTGAGAGGCCATGGCAGAAGACGAGAGATAAGAAGACTGAGCTAAGCATATTTCTTCTCCCTTAGGCCTCTCCATGCTAGGTCAGCATGGAGTTCCAATAAATGTTTCCCCCATGGCTGCTTCAAGTCTGAGTCCCAATGGCTACTTGATGTTATAAGGATACACATACCCAGGATATGTTACTCTTGTTTTCTTTAACTCTGCCATACCTTTACTAAATTATTCTCAGACTCCCCAACTTAAACATGTTATATTTTCATGCCAAAATCTTAATTGATAAAGTCTTCCCATATATTCTCTGACCACATCCCTCCTCTACTTCCAGGTCTTCTCTCCATCCCCTTTGGATCTGAAATGACTCATTTTTACCCTCACTGTGTTTTGAGACATACTAAGCCCATCTGGGCATAGGAAAGAGAAATTGTGAGCAATTAATAGGAAGGCAGTGACCAATTCCTCTGATTCATTAACCAGGCTGGTCTAGCATGAAACTGTAGGTAAGCCCAATCACAGGAAGAAATCAACTCTGAGCCACATTCCATCTGAGATTTGCAACCAGTACCCAGTATACTAATCTTATACTTTTTACTCTTGGTGCAGTTCTTATCCATGAGGGTCTGCTGGTCCCATTAATTAATATTAGCCACTGCAAGCAGAGTAGTCACCCAGAGAGGAATAGCTTTCTAACATCGTAAACATTAGCTTTCTCCTTTGTTTTGAGACATTCCACTTTTGCCCACCACCATATGTTTTCATGAATTTGATATTTTCTTGTTCCACTGCTATGGATGGATATTCACATTAGGGTAAACTGCCTATTCACGGAACTTTATATATTTTGGGGAGGGAGGGCAGAGGACAATAGCACACAAGTTAACTCCTTGGTACAACTTTGAATAACCTCTCTGTGCTCCAAGCAGAATGGCATGTAGCAGACACATAACTATTTCCTACATCATGTGGGCTTGTAAATAGTCTATTATTTTGCTAAAATGATTGTAACATCTTGCATAATCTTCTGTAGTTTAACCACAAATGCTAGCGATGTAGTATACTTGATATTCTAGGTCAATTTTTCACTTAGTTTTCTCCAAATGTCATGTATATGTAAATCTCAAGTCTTCCTTGATTAATTAATTGCTGGGGTACCCAATCTTTATGAATGTTTCCAACAATAGAAACCAGAGACAATTTCAATTTTGTATATGTGCCTCACTTTTGTTAAACTGAAGTCTGAAATAGGTTATTGGATTATTGGACCTTCCTAGTCTCTTTTCTCATTTGTAAATAAATATAAATGAGATAAAGCACATATACAGCCTAACTTAGTGCCTGGCATAAGTGAGTTCTGTATAAAGTCAACAATGTAATTCAGGTCACAATACAGTTAGTTAGTTTTTAGTCTATTTCTCCTTTGGCTTTTCTCTAATATTCAGTATTATACATCAATACCTTCCTTATTACAAGAATCTCTTCCTTGGTTTCCACGACCTCGTATTTTCTTCAGTTTTCTCTATCTCTCTAGTCATCTTTTCAGTCTTGTTTCTAGTCTTATACTTTATAAGTTTTAAACTATTGCCTGAGGCCATGTTTTTTCCTTCCTTTGAACTTGGACTTCATCTTTGCCCCAAAATTCAGTTATCATTTATGTCTTAAGGCAGAAAGTTTATCTGCAGTTCAGTCATCTCCTCTGAGCTCAGAATCCATGTATCCAACCACCTTCATGACATCTCCTCTCAGATATCTAATAATCAAAACTTGTGATCTTAGTCCCTAAACTTCATTTTCTTTCAATTGATGGTCTCCCAATGTATGAAAACAAGAATACCTATTTCTTCAAACGTGGATATGAACTTGATACATCTCTCTATCTCATTCTCCAAAAATCATCCATTTCCTACCCTATAGATTTTCTCAACTATCTTTTGCACTAATTTTTTTTTCCATCCCACTACAACTGTTTTAATCTAAATTTCTCATCCAGACTAACGAAAAAAAAAATACACTAACTCTTTCACTCATGCTTTCACACTTGAGTCAGAATAAACATTACCAAAAAACCTTGTCATATCATGTCCCTGATGAAAGTACATGAATTGTTTCCCAATAGTATTAGAATAAAACAATGTTTCTTATTGTGGACTCCTTTTACCTTCACATTCTGCGTTCTAGTTACAGTGACCATAGTTTAGACCCTTGTATTCACCATGTTCCTTACTTCCAGTCAGGCTTTAACACATTATTCTTGCAGGCTCATGAAATGTTCTTGCAGAAAAGCTGTCCTAATCCCCTAGGCTCATTCAGGTTCCTTGGAAATATGCTTTCATATTTCTGTGGCTACTTCTTTCTTAACATTTGATTTCATTCATTTACCCATTCACCAACTATGGAGTTACTGTTGTTGCAATAGGCCTTGCAGATAAGACAATACATGAGATATTATTTCTGTTCTCACTATATATTAACATTCTAGCTTTTGTACTTTGTAATTAGAGCTACAGTTGCCTGTTGTTGTTCAGTTGCTCAGTCACATCTGACTCTTTGTGAGCCCATGGACTGCAGCGTGCCAGGCTTCCCTGTCCTTCACCATCTCCCAGAGTTTGTGCAAACTCATGTTCATTGAGTCAGTAATGCCACCCGACCATCTCATCCTCTATCATCCCCTTATCCACCTGCCCTCAGTCTTTCTCAGCATCAGGGGCTTTTCTAATGAGTCGACTCTTCTCATCAGATGGCCAAAGTGTTGGAACTTCAGCTTTAGCACCAATCCTTCCAGTGAATATTCAGGACTGATATTCTTTAGGATTGACTGGTTTGATCTCCCTGCAGTCCAAGAGACTCTCAAGAGTCTTTTCCAACACCACAGTTCAAAAGCATTAATTCTTTGGTTCTCAGCCTTCTTTAGAGTCCAACTCTCACATCCATACATGACTACTGGAAAAACCATAGCTTTGACTATACAGACCTTTGTCAGCAAAGTAATGTCTCTGCTTTTAAATATGCTGTCTATGTTTGTCATAGCTTTTCTTTCAAGGAAAGAAATTCAATTTCTTTTAAATTCAGTCTTAATTTATATTAATTCAATATAAGTACAATTGTCTGCAGTTATATTGTATTAATGTCTGACTCTCAACAAACTATTGTCACCATGAGGATTGTTGTTGTTGTTCAGTCACTAAGTTGTGTCTGACTCTTTGCAACTCTATGGACTGCACGCCAGGCTTCCCTGTCCTGCACTATCTCCTGGAGTTTGCTCAAACTCATGTCCATTGAGTCGGTAATGTCATCCACCATCTCATTCTCTGCCATCCCCTTCTCCTCCTGCCCTCAATCTTTCCCAGCATCAGGGTCTCTTCCAATGAATCAGCTCTTCACATCAGGTGGCCAAAATATGGCCACCATGAGGATAAAGGCCTCTTTTCCCCCTTTGTCAAAGTTATCTTGGTCTTACAACAAACTATTCTGAAACTCAGTGGTGTTACACAGTAATTGTCATTTCTCATCTCTCCTAGTTTCTTTGAATCAAGAGTCTGGACAAGAAAGAGTTCAATCAGAGGATCAAATGCACTGAGGGCTTGAATTATCCTAAGTCTCATACTGGATCGTGAATTCAGACTATTGGCTGAGAATCTCAGTTCCAGTGTTTCTGGATCACTTCATGTAGACTTGATGCCTACATGGATACCACCAGTGAACTTTCTGAGAGAGAGCCAGGTGGAGCTAGGTCACATTATATGAACATCCCTTAAATGTCATGCACTATCACTTCTGCTATATTTAATTGATTGTGGTAGCTGCAAAAGTTTTCTTAGGTTCAAGGTAGGGTGTACAGACATCTCCCCCACACATTTCAGTGGGAAGAGTGTCAGTTGCATTGTAGAAAAAGCATTGTGGAATAGAATATGCACACTTGCATGCACACACACATTCATCTTTGGAAACCCAAATGTCTACACACATTATTATAATCTTACTACCTTATTTTGTATGTAGTAAGTGCCCATTAAAAACTATTGAATGGAGTAATTAATGGATGAAATTAAGAGTGAAATCATGAAGGCTAGAATATAAAATGTCATATGTATAATTCATTCATTTATTCCCAAATATTTTAACATGTTTTAAGGAGATGTGACCCAGCATACCAAGTCACTGGTTTCCTAACAACTCAGTCACTATGATTGAGTGACTGAGTGACTGAGTTGCATGTGAGTTTTTCTGCTATATAAGCATTGAAGTCTATGAACTACAGAAAGGGTTAGAGATGGTTAGAAACTTCTCAAACCTGCTCCATTCTCATGAATTTAATTGAGGATAACATATAGTTTGATTCTTAATTGTGCCAGCTTCTTCTACTATCATTCTACAGATATAAGAGATCATTGCTTTGGGGCATGAGCAGGTGGTGATTAGAAGTTAATGCCAGTAAGTGGTATTTGGAATTACCTCAGTCACTCAAGATTAGTTGAAGCATTCATGCATCCCACAGGATAAGTCACCTGTTAACTATGGAACTTGCAAGTGTCACTGAAGCAATGGGCAATGTCTTCTCCCTGCTGTAGAGAAGACGGGGACAAAAACAGAATTGACAGTTCCTGCAACACTGAATTTACAGTCAATGAGAGCTAATCATACTATGGGATTTATAAGGATTCTCAAATGTATTCTTTCTAGGTTCTCCTGTGAGAATCAACAGTAAAAAGGAAAAAAAAAAAAGTTAAAATGATATTTACTCAAGGCTTTAGATTATTAGTTTTTGCAGTATTCACATATTTCTGACTGTGGAATACGTTCCAGTTTCCAGTTTATCAAAATTGTTATAATCTTGTCCTCTGGGTAAGTGGAGTTTTTCTATATTTGGGAAATATTTACTTCTCCTTTTTTATCTATAGATGGAAGAGATGATGACTTAACAAAATCCAGGCAGAGTCAGATAACTAAATCTCATCAGCCTGGAGTTTAGTTTTTCCACTTCTCTAATGCCAAGAGCAAGTTAGTAACTGGATGGACTAATCAGAGATCAGAATTAAGTACTATAACTCATTCTCTTCCTCTTTACCTTTTGCAAACACAGCAAGTATAGGGGTAGGGAGATTTCTTTCAGGAACTGTCAAATTCCTCCCAGCTATTCGTGGGCAATCTTGATGGGTTTTCCATGCTCTTGCAAAGAGATTCTCTACTTGTAAATCCAACGACCCAACAAAAGTATACTCCATTTAAACTAGAAGAGTCTCAGTAAAATTCAAAGACAGAAATATAACCAGTCTTCAGGAAGAGAGGGAACCAAACACTGGGTAATTTTCTCATCTGCTTCTATATTTATCTATTTCTTTCTGAAAATTCTCTGTCTGCTCTACTCTCTTTCTTGCTCACTTTCTCTCTCCCTCCCTCTCACATCAGCCTTCTATGTACGTAAGTATGAATTGCTTATTTTGGCTTATGTTAGGTAAAGGTGACAGGATATGGCTACTCCTCAACAACAATAAATCAAATTCACATGTCCATGTTAGAGTCACATAAAACTTAATTAGCCATCCCAGTTAAGCTCTCAGTCATAATTCCAAAATCCTGGGAGACAGGTTTGTATCAGCTAGTATTTTTTTTCAAATTACCTTGAATTTGTTACTCAATTTACTGAGTGATTTGGGTACTTTGCATTTTTAGAAATGAAAAATAGAACAGATAAGACAGTAAGGCGTATAACAGAT
Organism: Bison bison bison; assembly: GCF_000754665.1. Taxonomy (NCBI): domain Eukaryota; kingdom Metazoa; phylum Chordata; class Mammalia; order Artiodactyla; family Bovidae; genus Bison; species Bison bison. The sequence continues at coordinate 3,454,797 of NW_011495081.1, read as the reverse complement.
GCTTTATATATATATATATATACTTGGGCATCTCTGGTGGCTTGGTGGTAAAGATTCTGCCTGCAATGAAAGAGATGTAAGTTTGATCCTTAGGTTGGGAAGATCCCCTGGAGAAGTAAATGGTAACTCCCTCCAGTATTCTTGCCTGGGAAATCCCATGGACAGAGAAGCCTGGTGGTCTACAGTCCATAGGGGTCACAAAAGAGTCAGACACGACTTTTTGACTAAGTGTGCATGCATGCATAAATAGATACAAAGACTCAGATGCTGGGAAAGATTGAAGGCAGGAGGAGAAGGGGATGATAGAGGATGAGATGGTTGGATAGCATCACCGAATGAATGGACATGAGTTTGAGCAACCTCCAGGAGTTGGTGACTGGCAGGGAAGACTGGACTGCCAGTTACAAACTTGCTCTTGGAATTAGAGAAATGGAAACACTAAACTTCAGGCTGATGAGATTTAGTTCTCTGCCTTTGCCTGGATTTTGTTAAGTTCAGTTCAGCAGTCCAGTTCAGTTCAATCACTCAGTAGTGTCTGACTCTTTGCAATCCCATGGACTGTAGCCAGCCGGGCTCCTTTGTCCATGGAATTCTCAAGGTAAGAATACTGGAGTGGGTTGCCATTCCTTCTCTAGAGGATCTTCCTGACCCAGGGATTGAACCCGGGTCTCCTGTGGTTCCTGCATTGCAGGCGGATTCTTTACCACTGAGCTAGCAGGGAAGTGTACATATACCTGTATATGAATACTTGATACTGATGTAAAATATACTGTACGTCTGAGTCAAAAAGTTTGAAAAACACTTGTAGATCATTCTAGAGGAGATTAGCCTACCTGATCGAACCATATATATATTCTTTGTGAAACGAGCTAAAATGCCTTATATACCTGGCTATGGGATTCCACCAGGTCTGTGGAAAGGGTGTAGTACAGTTCTTAAAGAAGAGAAACATCACACTTAGGTGGTGTAGAAATCCCTGGAGTCATTCATGCATAAGTCACTCATGCATTCATGGCTTCTGCTTTCAAACCTTGCCTCCACATTCTAACCTTGGCCTGACCTTAGATGAGATAATTAACTCTCTGTATCTCATATTTATCAGGTTTTACATGAGATCTTAATAAATTTACTGTCTCTCCTACAGATTTATTGTGAGGATTCTATCAGATAATTTATACTTTTAGCAGTCTATGGCACAGAGTTTAAAAATTTTTGCTCTAATATCAGCTATAATTATTATTTATCATCATTACTATTATCCCTATTGACAAACTGTATTATTCCTATTGACAAATTGTATTAAAAGCATTAATGTCATTTAGAGCCTGAAATATTATTGTTTCTTCTCCTGGTTAGAGGCTCTCACTGCATGAATTTCATACTCCAATGTTAATACCCCAAGACCTTCAATATTCTTTCCCTTGGTGTGGGACTACTCTTCCTTACACAGGTGATAGATTATGGAAACTTTCACTTCTAAAGTGAAAGGAATGTTGTATAAAGACATCCTTCAACTGATCTGTGCTCATTGTTTAATGTATCAGCCTATCAACATTTACTCATCCCTTAGGATAAGTCCATTGATACTGGGTACCTTAGTCAGATATCTTTAACCTTCAACAATTGTTTGAGCAAAATTCATCTGAATTAATTTATTCTCAATTATTTTCCCCGAGGAATTCCTTTGTCTTCAAGTAACTGGACTGAAGAATTTCTACTCATGGTTTCAGTATATATTCAGGAATGATGGAATACAAAGGTGAACATAATACACAACTTTGGGTCCTCAAATAGAGATTCTTAGTTACCAAGGCAACAAGCAAGAGGGGCCACCTTTATTTGTGTGGTGTACACAAATAATTGAGTACAAAAAAATTGAGTACAATTGTGTAGTCACACAGGGCCTTGAAATCAAAAGGGCTTTGTACTTAGTTTAATGCTCTGTTGTCACCATATTGCAATTCTTAATGATTTTATCTTTGAACTTGAACTTTGGAAGTGAAATACAATGGGACAATAGAGCAGAGAAGATTCAGGTAATCTGTGGGTTCCCTGTTCCTTCTCATCCTATTTGCATATAGCATGCATGATGCCCCATGAGGACAGAATTCCAATAGATTCCAAATGGTAGTTCATTGAGACTCACATAAGTAAAAGGTAAACCCATTAAGCTTAGAACTGAATAAGTGGGTGTGGTGACAGCCCTAAGAAGCCACACCTCATTTGCACCAGAACTTGTTTCAAATGTAAAAAAATAGAAAATGGCATTCTTAAGAAATAAGAGAGATCAAGTGACCCTATCACATTCTTCTTACTCATGTTATTTTCACTTAAGGCTGGGAAAGGGAAATTGAGAGTAATCCTAGTTCTTTTCCTTTCTGTCTTTCCTTACTTACCAACAATCCAAAGATAGAGACTACTGGTAGATGAGTATCAAGGAATCCAGAAATTTTATCAAGGAATAAAATGTAAAAGTTGAGTTAGTTTTGTGAAATGTTTCTGTTGTTCTGATAAAAGCCAAACACTTATGAATGTGAGCTACAAAAGGCAAATTATATAACTTCAGAAAGTCCACATAAAAGTTATGCTTGTGTAATTGTATTTAAAACTGGCATTGGATAATATTAAGATGAATGGTAAAATCCATGCCAATAGTTTAAAATTTTAATTTTGTTCACTTACGATCACATGCAATAACCAATAATAAATGCCACCATGAACTAAGAGTGAGACCATAGAAGAAACAAACATTTTTAGTATATTTAACATTTTTTTTCATGTTTTTTGTACAAAGAAATGCACATTTTCCTTTTGCACTGGGCCTTGCAAATTATGGATCTGGACCTAAAAGTAGAATTAATTAACTAAGAAATTTGATGTAGGAAATGTGAGCCATTTCTTGACATTTAGTTTCCTTTTCTGAAGTTCTTTTTTTTTTCCTTCTCTCTAAATATACACAGCATTTTGCTTTTCTGGGCAATTGAGTTTCTCAGGAGATTTTACTTGAAAAGAACTGTTTATTATTTAAATGTTTGTTTAGTTTCTGTGTTGACATGCAGAGAAAAGACACAGCTCTCTATATTTCACTCTGTTTTGCTCCCTTCTCACTGGACCCCACCCCCCACCACTTCACACTTAAATTTCATGGGTGAAGACGAGTCAGATGGCATTTGTCGCCAAAGCTCCCTTGGGTATCCTCGCCGTTTAGATCACCTCCACTGCAGACAAAGCTGCTAGAAACACATGCAAAACTCAGTTCCCCTCAGAGTTATTCTGAGAACCTTAATTCACTTGAGAACGGGAGGATGGCAAAGAACTTCAGCCTACTCTCCAACTTAAAAAGCAGAGAAAAACATTGGTTTTTCTGTGATGACAGATCAGAGAAGGCAGTCAGAAACAGCGTTCTAGCATAGATGGTCAGACTATGACAACCTTCACACGTCCCAGGCAATACCATTTCACTCTCAAAAGTGACAGTTTTCCTGAGGTGTGGTTAGAGGTGTAATGAGTGAAATGTAATGTGTGGAATTGCAAGGAAGGGGATGGGAATGTTGATATTGAACCAAATGATGAGCCTAAGGAGGCCCACAAGGAGGAAACATATGGCCATGCATATGCATGGTGATTTGGATCAGGAGCACATGTGGCTAGATGACAGGATAGCAAAGCTGGGGGAGAGCAGTCAGAATCCATCCTAAAAGCTGCTGACTTTCTACTGAGTGCTTCTCCATGGTGGGAAGACAGTTCTCGATTATATTAGAATGGATTTCTTCACTCTCACAAGCTGGGGAATATCTGGATGTGAATATGAGTACAAATAAAACGCATCACGCTTTGTACTTGATTTTGCATGGAGAAGTTGAGTTCTTTATATATTTAAAGTAAATATATAAAAGTACATATATATATATATATAAAATCAGTGAAAATTTAAATATCATGAATCTGAGCAAACTCCAGGAGATAGTAAAGGACAGGGAAGCCTGGCATGCTGCAGTCTGTGGGGTCACAAAGAGTCAGACACAACTTAGCAACTTAACAACAACAACAATATGTGTGTGTGTGTGTGTGTGTATACACACACACCCCCTGATTTTTGCCATCTGTGTTCTTTTCGACTGAGCAATTCCTCATACATGTGATAATGATGATGATGATGTATATAGCATAGCCATTTCATCTGTCTGTATTGTTTGAGCCATAACAATAAAGAAACCACATTGGTCTCAACATAGTCTAGCCCCACTAGTGCTACAGGGCAGAAATGAGGTCACAAACATGTAATAATAAACACAATCTTCATGCTACTTAGCCAATCAGTTTTATTACATGTGAAGCAGGAAAATACAGTGGAGTCTAGATGAATATCCTTTACAGAGGAGATCATCCGGCATCAACGATAACTATAACAGAACGCACTATGTGTGAAGGACTTGATGTGAGATGCTGCTGTGTACCTGACCCCAGAAACATTCCTTTTAGAGGTTGTTTCACTGTAAATATAATTTACAACATGATTTTCTATCTATAGCTATAGAGTGTACCTTCTGAAAATAGTACATATTAAAAATTGACAGTTACTTTTCAGGTAATTTGATTTTCAGAAAAATTGCCAAATTTGAAGACTACCCAAATGGAATTTAAAGACTGGGAAATTTCACCTTTATTCTACTTTGCAATTCAAAATATGTCTTGCTGTTTTTTATGTATGAAATGCTTCTGTTGTATCCTGTACTGTAATTATGAACTCTCTGAGGCTATTTTGAACTGTGGTGTTGGAGAAGACTCTTGAGAGTCCCTTGGACTGCAAGGAGATCCAACCAGTCCATTCTAAAGGAGATCAGCCCTGGGTGTTCTTTGGAAGGAATGATGCTAAAGCTGAAACTCCAGTACTTTGGCCACCTCATGTGAAGAGTTAACTCATTGGAAAAGACTCTGATGCTGGGAGGGATTGGAGGCAGGAGGAGAAGGGGACGACAGAGGATGAGATGGCTGGATGGCATCACTGACTCGATGGATGTCAGTCTGAGTGAACTCCAGGAGTTGGTGATGGACAGGGAGGCCTGGCGTGCTGCAGTTCATGGGGTCGCAAAGAGTCGGACACGACTGAGCGACTGAACTGAACTGAACTGAGGCTATTTAGAGTATTATTGCTGAATGCCTGATCCCTATTTTACTATTGTCTCTAAAATGAAGAATATGCATCTTCCAATATTAATTTAAATAATTTCAAATAATAATACTGGAGAGAGTACAGAGAAAAAGGAACCTTCTTACACTATTGGGAATGTAAATTGGTACAGCCACTATGGACAAAAATATAGAGTTTTCTTTTAAAAAGTAAACATAGTGTTACCATATGATCTGGCAATCCCAATCCTGGGCATATATGTGGAGAAAACTTTAATTCAAAAAGATACATGCACCCCTATGTTCATAGCAGCATTATTCACAATAGCCAAGACATGGAAACAACTTAAAAGGTCCATCAACAGATGAATGGATAAAGATGTGGTACATATATAAAGCAGAATACAACTTAGCCATAAAAAAGGATGAAATAATACTCTTTGCAGCGACATGGATGGACCTAGAGATTATCATACTAAGTGAACTAAGCTAGGCAAAGACAAGTAGCATATGATATTGTTTTTATGTAGTATCTTAAAAAAAAAGACACAAACTTATTCACAAAACAGAAAAAGACTCACCGATATAGAAAATAAACTTACAGTTACCAAAGGGGAAAGGGTAAGGGAGGGATAAATTAGGAGGTTGGGATTAACATTATTATATACCCAATAAATTATGAAATATACATTACTATAAATAAATAACCGACAAGGACCTACTGTATAGCACAGTGACCTATATGCAATATTTCATAATAACCTATAAGGGAAAATAATCTGTAAAAGAACATATACTGTGCTGTACGCTTGAAGCTAAGAGGACATTGTAAATCAATTACAAGAACAGTCTTTTGGACTCTGTGGGAGAGGGAGAGGGTGGGATGATTTGGGAGAATGGCATTGAAACATGTATAATATCATATATGAAACGAGTCGCCAGTCCAGTTTCGATGCACGATACTGGATGCTTGGGGCTGGTGCACTGGGACGACCCAGAGGGATGGTACGGGGAGGGAGGGGTTCAGGATGGGGAACACATGTATACCTGTGGCAGATTCATTTCGATATATGGCAAAACCAATACAATATTGTTAAGTTAAAAAATAAAATTAAATTAAAAAAAAAACAGGTAGAAAACACTTTAAACAATTGAGATAACCACCATTTAAAGATTTTTAAAAAAGAATTCAACATCCAGCAAAGGCTCAGAAGTAGAGAAAGTACCAAGTTAATTTTTGTTGAATAAATACTCATGACAGAGCATAATTTTTGCAAGGTGCTTTTAGAGGTGGCACAGATGCAGTAATGAAAGAAACACTTCTTTCACAGCACTTATATTCTAGTGAGAGTATAAAAATAATAATTATATGAACAAATAAGCAAATAGGTAACTTCAGATCAGAGTTTTGAAGAAGACAAAACAGGGTACTAAAGAATGGCTATGTGTAGAGGCTTCTTTAACTAGGGTGTAGATAAAAATCCTCTGAGTTATAATTCAGCCAATGAGAAAGGAGTTGGCATTTGGGATCTGAAGAGACGAACTTTGCACTGAGAGTAGGAAGGAAGAAGAACTTAAGATGCAAATCATTTTAGAATGTTTGAAGTTCAGAAGAAAAGTTCAGGCTGGTCAGAGCATAGTTAAGTAAGACATTAAAAAGTAGGAGCGTAAGTGAACTAGGAGAGATCACAGGGCAGGGATCCGATCATACTGAGTGGGCCAAAAACTTCATTTGGGTTTTTCCATAAGATGATTTCCGTAATCTTTTCCATAAGATTCCAACCTCAAAACAAGGACACAGAAATGTGTTTCAACTTCTCCTAGGGATTTTATTCTGTTTTGACATGTTTTATATCTGCATTTGGAACCAGTCTGTTCCAAATAGGAAAAAGAGTATGTCAAGGCTGTATATTGTCAGCCTGCTTATTTAACTTATATGCAGAGTATATCATGAGAAACGCTGGGCTGGAAGAAGCACAAGCTGGAATCAAGATTGCCGGGAGAAATATCAAGAACCTCAGATATGCAGATGACACCACCCTTATGGCAGAAAGTGAAAAGGAACTAAAAAGCCTCTTGATGAAAGTGAAAGAGAAGAGTGAAAAAGTTGGCTTAAAATTCAACATTCAGAAAATTAAA
>NW_011495081.1:3439006-3447428 GCF_000754665.1 Bison bison bison | reverse complement strand
TTGCCAAAAAAGGTCCGTCTAGTCAAGGCTATGGTTTTTCCTGTGGTCATGTATGGGTGTGAGAGTTGGACTGTGAAGAAAGCTGAATGCTGAAGAATTGATGATTTTGAACTGTGGTGCTGGAGAAGCCGCTTGTGAGTCCCTTGGACTGAAAGGAGATCCAACCAGTCCATTCTAAAGGAGACCAGCCCTGGGTGTTCATTGGAAGGACTGATGCTGAGGCTGAAACTCCAATACTTTGGCCACCTCATGGGAAGAGTTGACTCATTGGAAAAGACCCTGATGCTGGGAGGGATTGGGGGCAGGACGAGAAGGGGATGACAGAGGATGAGATGGCTGGATGGCATCACCAACTCGATTAACATGAGTTTGGGTGAACTCCAGGAGTTGGTGATGGACAGGGAGGCCTGGTGTGCTGCAATTCATGGGGTCTCAAAGAGTCAGACACAGCTGAGCGACTGATCTAAACTGAACTGAACTGATATCTGCATTTACTTGGTCTTAAGGCCTCTGATTCTTGAGGACAAGGCAGTGTCTTCATTCTATTGAAAAGATAACAACTTCATTGTTCTATCCTTTGACATTCAAAAGAGTTTGGCTTAAAATACTCAAATTCTTGTCTGGACAGTCCCATGGATAGAGGAGCTTAGAGGGCTATACTTCATGGGCTTGCAAAGACTTGGACATGACTGAGCACACAGACACATAAGAAAACCAGTAACTGCAGCAATCCCTTCAAAGATTATTATGGGAGTAAGTGACATCCACTGAATTGGTTTCATTTGAAAATTAATTAATTGAATTAGAAGATTTGAACGTTCAGCAGGGAAAAACATTTTAAAAAGAAAAGGAAATCCTCACAATTCCCAGGTGATAATGATTAAAATGAAACTTCAAATCAGCGTTTCAATTTAATGCTGAAACAATTGGATAAGCTTATCATGAATAAATAAATAGGCTTTATATTAAAAAATATATCTACAGAATAAACATCATATCCTGATGTTAGGAGTTTTTTCCAAATATTCAGGGAACAGATAAAATAATCTCTCTTTTATATAACATGTTCAAGAGAATAAGAAAAAAGTGAAGATTTTCAAATTTATTTTGAGTTTAGTGTGTAGGACCTTAGTGACAAAGCCCAAAAATGACTGTGCAAGAAAATAAAAATATAGACAAATCTTGCTTATAAACATATACATAAAACCTTAAAGTATTAAAAAGTAAATTCACAAATATACATTTTTAAAAATTCACAGCATGACCCAAAATGTATTAATGCAATCAGCCACATTAATAGATAAAAAGAAATGCAAAGTTCAATGCTCAATCATGAAAGAAAAATTCTTAGCAAAGTAGAAATAGGAAAGTTTTACTTAATATGCTGAATTAAATTCATAGAATTCACTGAAAATATCATAGTTAACATTTCACTGGAAATTCTAGCCAATGCATTATATAAAAAATACAACTAATGGCTCTACAGATAACAACAAAAAAAAAAATAATAATTGTCTTTATTCATGGACAGTTTAATTTTCGGCAGAGCAGATTTGGAAAAATCTATACAAACATCATTAAAAACAAGTAAAAAATTAAGTAAGGTTGTTTGTTTCATTACAAGATCAATACACAAAAACAAAAGCTTTCCCATTTTAACAATAACAAATGATTAGCAAACATAATTTTTATCAAGTATTTTTAGCAGCAATAAATGTTATTTAAAAAAATTTGTCCCATGAAAACACTCTCATTATTGTCTGTGTTTGTACGTGTGACTGTATTGCAGCTATAGTTCAGTTCAGTCGCTCAGTCTGTTCGACTCTTTACAACCCCATGAATCACAGCACGCCAGGCCTCTCTGTCCATCACCAACTCCCGGAATTTACCCAAACTCATGTGTATGGAGTTGGTGATGCCATCCAGCCATCTCATCCTCTGTCATCCCCTTCTCCTCCTGCCCCCAATCCCTCCCAGCATCAGGGTCTTTTCCAATGAGTCAACTCTTCACATGAGGTGGCCAAAGTATTGGAGTTTCAGCCTCAGCATCAGTCCTACCAATACAGACCAGTTCAAGTAGTTGACATATATATGAAATTAATTCCCCAGTGACTCAAGTGGTAAAGAATCCGCCTGCAATGCAGGAGACACAGGAGACGTGGGTTTGATACCTGGGTCAGGAAGATCTCCTGGAGAAAGAAATGGCAACTCACTCCAGTGTTCTTGCCTGAAGAAATCTCGTGGACAGAGGAAGCTGGCAAGGCTACAGTACATAGGGTCGCAAAGAGTTGGACACAACTGAGCATGCGTGTGCACAGGACGTGATATTAATTATTTCAAGAATAAGAATAATCAAGAACATTGTTCTCGATATGTTAAATAATAATGAATGTAATCCAATCTACCTTTTCAATTTGACAATTTCAGTGTGAAATTCTGTGAAAATTCTTTATATTGTTTCTTCGATAATTTCTCTTTTGTTCTCTTTCTCTATGGCACCTATTTACATTTTGGGTTTTCTTTTATTTTCCCTTTTTCATCTTTTAAAAATCTGGCTCTAATTTTCACGATTTTAAAAGCTTTGTGCTTTATAGCATGGTATGGATGTGTTATGTTTTCTTGAGTTAGTTAGACATCCTCAGAAGAGTTCTCTAATATCCATAAATTTGGAGAAAGAACTTGATTCCCAGAATGTAGGAAGGAGGTTAGACAGGGGTGTAGATTTAATGGTCTCTATTTTTACTTTCAGTATATATATTTCCTCATCTTCCTCTTTCTCAGGGGGTGTCTCCTGATCTCAGCTGTGCCTGGCATCATCAGTTCACAGACGCTCTGAATTACGCTTTCAAGATAGTAAATCTCTAGACATTAACTGGGACAGAGGAAAAGCAGTCATCTTACAAAGCAAAGGCAGGGTAAGTATCTACAAATTTGTCTTTCAAACAGCTATAAAAACAGTAATACCAAATACAACTGCTAAATTGAAAATTTTAAATTGGAAAAATGTCATGATATAAATAATAAGAATAAAGTGTGAAATGATTCATATAATTTAAGACCATTTATGGAAAAAAAAAGTTTGCAAAAGAATACTGATCGAGAGAGTGAGAGAGTGTATACAAATTTATGAGAATCTCTATGAATACCACACTGCTTCAAGAGAGTGATTATTTTCTCTCTGGAGAAAGTACATCATGGTATATAAAGAGACATTGATCATATATAAATGTATTTCTTTAAAATTATAAAAGTCTGCAGAGCTAATAAATGAAAATACTAACATTGAACCCAGGTTTCCTAGCACAAGTCTTTCTATTCAGCCGCAGTCCTATCACTTAAAGAAATTTCAGGAAGCAGAAGTAATAAGTTTCCAGAGGCAAATACAGCAACTCCTTTAAAGCTTTCATCATCTGTAATAAGATATTAAAATATTAACTCAGTTCAGGAAAAAAGAGCAAAACCATTTGTTTTTTATTATATGTGAAAATATAGCATTTATTAACTGAATGTTTTTTCACTGGTTGCTTCCATGTTATGTAGATCATATTTAAAACTGAGAATAATGATTCTCATACTTCTGTAATTGATTCCACAAATCTCTCCAAAAGTATCTTTATCAGATTTTATATGGCTGCTATCCCTATATGTGTGTGTGTGTGTGTGTGTGTGTGTGTGTGTGTGCGTGTGCATCAATCAAGTAGCAAATATCAGAGGCTGCACTGCATCAGTATTGTAAGGCATACATTCTAGGAGAAGATACATAAATGCAGCTAAGATCTTCCTTTTGAAGAAATGATTCCCCAAGAGTCAGTCTTGCCAAGAGGTTTACAGTGAATTGCATACATAAGTCCTTTGAGCCCTAAAGCCTTCTGAATCTGTCCATGGGAGATGCTTTCTGTTTGATTTTTAAAAATCCATGATATCTTTTTACATTTTCCTTTTAATTCACTTCACTTATTACTCAAAGAGGGCTTCCATAGTGGCTCAGACTGTAAAGAATCTGCCTGCCAGTGCAGGAGACACAAGAGACACAGGTTTGAGCTCTGGGTTGGGAAGATCCCCTGGAAGAGGGCATGGCAATCCACTCCAGTACTGTTGCCTGGAGAATTCCCATGAACAGAGAAGCCTGGTGGACTGGTCCATGGCACTGTAAAGAGCTGGACATGACTGAGTGACTAAACACAGCACACAGCATTACTCAAAGAATTAAAATTGATGAGTAGGCCCCCAACTCCCCTGCCCTGCGGGGCAGGCGTTTCAGTTGCTCGCGGCCAGGGAGCCTAGCGGCGCTCCCAGCTGCCTTAAAAAAAACAAAAAACAAAAAAAAAATAAAATAAAATAAAATTGATGAGTAAAACGTGTATATTTATACATTCTCAACAACATACTGGGGAAAGGGAGAACTTGGTTTGCCTCATCTCAAATGAGATCTAAATATCAGCATGAGAAGGAGAGGCAAAGCTGCTCACTTGTATAGCCAATAAGATACAGAGCTTAGCTTGCTCTTATAAAATTATAAAATACCATGCTATTGTCAGTTCTATAACAAATCATTACCACTATCTTTAAGGCATTGATTTATTTCATATTGCCTTAAAAGTTTAATGACCTCCAGATTTACACATGTTGTAGAATATCCTTCTTGGCTCACTGAGAAATTACCCATCTATCAATCTTTACACTTCAGAGTTACAGAATATTTATATTTCTTCATCTGCATGATAAGTGCTGTGCTAATTTGCTTCAGTCCAGTGGGACTGCTTGTGAGCTGGACCGTAGCCTGCCAGGCTCCCCTGTCCGTGGAATTCTCCAGGCAAGAATACCGGAATGGGTTGCCATGCCCGCCTCCAAGGGATCTTCCTCTCCCAGGCACTGAACTCTCAGTTCCTGTGGCTCCTGCATTGCAGGTAGATTCTTTACTGCTGAGGCAATGACAAGTACTAATTCATCTTTAATATCATACCACCCACAAAAGAGGATGAAGTATGCAACAGCACCCAATAGTCCTGCCAATGCCAGCATAGCACTATGACAAAAGGGTTTGAAAGTTTCTGAAATGCAAATATTTTTAAGTGTTTAGTAATAAAAGAAGGTAGCATTAACCCCAGGTGGAAGGTGAGGAAAGTATAATTATTTTCTAGCTCTGTAAATAATGAAAAAGCCTATGACGATTTAGGTTTTACACAAGTACACAAGTCCATGAGCAATGAATATGTTTTCTAGCACAGTTTTATGAAGGCATATCAATAAATTATTTGTAAAATAAATAAATGAGTGATTAATGAATTGGAGCATTGCAAAGAGATTATATTTTTTAAAATAAAGAATTCCTAATTTCCATGGTTGCTCACTTGATTGATTCATTCATTCATTAAATGGTTGTTGAATATCAGCTAGTTTCCTGATCCCCTTATGACTGACTGGATGTAAAATAGTAGACAGGATAGAAAGACATTACTCTCTTCGTGCTTGGTTTAAACACAAATATATTTTATTGAAATTATGGCAAGAATTAAGAGATCTCCAGACATATTTTAGCACATACCATTGTCAACTAACCTAGTTGCAGATAAAGAAAGATCTCTCTGTACAAATGACATTAAAAAGCTTCCTTTAAATGTTAGAGTAATGAACTGGATTAAATGTTTAATATTTCAGTTTCATCTATATGTCTAAGAAAATGTAATTGCTCATATATTTGCCAACTGAAAAAATTAACTCTTAAAGTTAAATTTCATTCACTATGAAATTTTAAAAATTCTCTTAAAGTTTTTCCACCTCTATCTTGTAATCTTTAAAGTGAAGAAGGTAACATTAAGACATTTTCAAGGCACATTCTAAGAAATATTGCTATGCAGAATACTGAAATATTATCCCATAGACAAAGTATTCATTCTGAATATATACCCAACACAAGTACAGTTAAGAATTTTTAATTTTAGTAAGTGTATTTTATTAATATATCTACAATATTATCATTTCAGCATATAATCCTTACAATATTTAGTAATATTTTACTTTTCTTATTTTTTCATACTGAATATTCAAAACCCTGTGTATATTTTACATTTGCAACACATCTCAGTTTGGATTAACCACAGCTCAAGAGCTCAAAACACTCAGTATAAAAGTTCTTGAACAAAGAATAGTAATTCTCAGACCTAGACCTTGGAAAAGACCCTGATGATGGGAAAGATTGAGGGCAGGAGGAGAAGGCGGCAACAGAGGATGAGACGGTTGGATGGCATCATTGACTCAATGGACATCTGTCTGAGCAAATTCCGGGAAATAGTGAAGGATAGGGAAACCTGGTGCGCTGCAGTCCATAGGTCGCAAACAGTCAGATGCAACTGAGTGGCTGAACAACAACAACAATACCGAGACCTCCGAGTCCCCTCCCCAGATGCATAATTATGAATAGTGTCTTGCGAATTCACCCCAAAAATGTTTGTGTCTATGAAATCGTAAGTTTTATACATGACTACAAATAAATTGCTGGTGGTTTAGATGCTATGTCGTTTCCGATTCTAGTGACCCCATGGACTGTAGCCTGCCAGGCTCCTCTGTCCATGGGATTCTCCAGGTGAAAATACTGGGATGGGTAGCCATTTCCTTCTCCAGAGGATCTTCCCAATGCAGGGATTGAACCTGGGTCTCCTGCATTGCAGGCAAATTCTTTATTGACTTATGTGTGTATATATATAGTTATACATATATATATACACATATATATGCATGTATATATAAAACTATGTATATGAACTAAGCTATGGACTACCCTCATAGCTCAGTCATAAAGAAAAACTTTCTTTAACATTTCCTGTAGTGACGGTCTTCTGGCAATGAACTGCATCATCTATTTCATTTTCATATGTAAAAAATATTTTTACTGAATATGAAATTCATGTTTAACAGATTTTGTCCCTCGTACATTAGTACATTAAAGATGTTACTCACTGTTTTTTGATTGCACTGATTTTGATAAGAAATCTGCCATCATACTTTTCCAAATATTTTTGTCCTTCTCACACTTTGCTGCTGCTGCTGCTGTCACCTTATTCGTGTCCGACTCAGTGTGACCCCATAGACGGCAGCCCACCAGGCACCCCCATCCCTGGGATTCTCCAGGCAAGAGTACTGGAGTGGGGTGCCATTTCCTTCTCCAATGCATGAAAGTGAAAAGTGAAAGGGAAATCACTCAGTCATGTCCGACTCTTTGCAACCCCAAGGACTGCAGCCTACCAGGCTCCTCCGTCCATGGGATTTTCCAGGCAAGAGTACTGGAGTGGGGTGCCATTGCCTTCTCCGTCTTACTCTTTCAGTTCAGTTCAGTTCAGTCGCTCAGTCGTGTCCGACTCTTTGTGACCCCAAGAATGGCAACACGCCAGGCCTCCCTGTCCATCACCAACTCCCAGAGTTCACTAAAACCCATGTCCATCGAGTTGGTGATGCCATCCAGCCATCTCATCCTCTATCGTCCCCTTCTCCTTCTGCCCCAAATCCCTTCCAGCATCAGTATTTTCCAATGAGTCAACTCTTTGCATGAGGTGGCCAAAGTACTGGAGTTTCAGCTTTAGCATCATTCCTTCCAAAGAAATCCCAGGGCTGATCTCCTTCAGAATGGACTGGTTGGATCTCCTTGCAGTCCAAGGGACTCTCAAGAGTCTTCTCCAACACCACAGTTCAAAGGCATCAATTCTTTGGCGCTCAGCTTTCTTGGTAGTCCAACTCTCACATCCATATGTGACCACTGGAAAAACCACAGCCTTGACTAGACGGACCTTTGTTGGCAAAGTAATGTCTCTGCTTTTTAATATGCTATCTAGGTTGGTCATAACTTTTCTTCCAAGGAGTAAGCGTCTTTTAATTTCATGGCTGCAGTCACCATCTGCAGTGATTTTGGAACCCACCAAAATAAAGTCTGACACTGTTTCCACTGTTTCCCCATCTATTTCCCATGAAGTGATGGGACCAGATGCCATGATCTTCATTTTCTGAATGTTAAGCTTTAAGCCAACTTTTTCACTCTCCTCTTTCACTTTCATCAAAAGGCTTTTTAGTTCCTCTTCACTTTCTGCCATTAGGGTGGTGTCATCTGCATATCTGAGGTTATTGATATATCTCCCGGCAATCTTGATTCCAGCTTGTGTTTCTTCCAGTCCAGCGTTTCTCATGATGTACTCTGCATATAAGTTAAATAAACAGGGTGACAATATACAGCCTTGACGAACTCCTTTTCCTATTTGGAACCAGTCTGTTGTTCCATGTCCAGTTCTAACTGTTGTTTCCTGACCTGCATACAAAGTTCTCAAGAGGCAAATCAGGTGGTCTGGTATTCCCATCTCTTTCAGAATTTTCCAGAGTTTATTGTGATCCACACAGTCAAAGGCTTTGGCATAGTCAATAAAGAAGAAATAGATGT
>NW_011495081.1:3436531-3438557 GCF_000754665.1 Bison bison bison | reverse complement strand
ATGTTTTTCTGGAACTCTCTTGCTTTTTCCATGATCCAGCGGATGTTGGCAATTTGATCTCTGGTTCCTCTGCCTTTTCTAAAACCAGCTTGAATTTACATTAGGTCATTTGAAGTTATCGCACAGCTCAGTAATGCTCTCTTCAATTTTCTTTTTCTCTCTCTGTATTTTATTTTGTTTCTATTATCATGTCTTTAAATTCACTTTTTTTCTTCTGCACTGTGTAATATGCTATTAATTGTATCCACTCATGTATTATATATATTTCAACCCACACACTGTACCTCTCATATCACAAAGTTTGTATTGGATCTTTGTCTACATCACTTATAGTTCTATTTGGACTTCCCTGATGACTCAGTGGTGAAGAATCCTCCTGCCAATGCGGGAGCCATGGCTTCCATCCTTGGGTCAGGAAGATCCCTGAAGAAGGAAATGGCAACCCATTCCAGTATTATTGCCTGGAGATTCCCATGGACAGAGAGGCCTGGCAGGTCACAGTCCATGGATTTGCAAAGAATAGAACACAATTTAGTGACTAAACAACAGCAATTATAGCTCTATTTAACTTTTTAAACCTATAGAATACATCTATAATAATGGTTTTTAAGGTCCTAGTCTGCTAATTCTAACACATGACTTAGACCGGGAATGGTTTCAATTGATTACTTTTCTCTTCATTGTGTGTAACATTTTCTTATGTATCAGGTAATCTTTGAATGTTAGATGTTACAAATTTCACTTTATTGGATGCTGGGTATTACTGGGTGTGGGGTATTCATACAAATACTTTTGAACTTTGTTCTGGGATGCAATTAATTAGAAATAGTTTGATTCCTTCATGTTTTGCTTAATGAGTGTTAGTTGCTTGTGGAAAAATACTTATCCTAAAAATAACTATTCCTGACTAGTGAGGCAAGATCTGCCCAGTTCTCTATGATTCATGAGATTTTTCAATACGCCTAATGCAAACAGGCGCTATTCTTGGTCCAGTGTAAATGCCAGACACTGTTACTCCTAACTGTCCTCAGTAGTTGTTTCTTGGGGCATTTTCTCACCTGCATGTGCAACTGAGCACTTGAGGGAAACTCTGTACAGGCCTCAGGAGCTCTTTCCACCCATTCTCGCTGGTCATCTACCCTGCACTCTGGCTGCCTCTGGTTGCCTAGACTCTCAAATTTGTTTCCTTAGCTCATTAACTAAGGTCCCCTGTAGTTTTCTCTTCCACGTACGAGGGTTCTGACACTTTCTTAAATTAGCAATCTGGGGAAATCATTCGACTCACTTTATTTATTAACCATCTCTTAAAGTTTACTGTCGGAGAAGGCAATGGCACCCCACTCCAGTACTCTTGCCTGGAAAATCCCATGGATGGAGAAGTCTGGTGGACTGCAGTCCATAGGGTCGCTAAGAGTCGGACAGGACTGAGTGACTTCACTTTCACTTTTCACTTTCATGCATTGGAGAAGGAAATGGCAACCCACTCCAGTGTTCTTGCCTGGAGAATCCCAGGGACGGCGGAGCCTGGTGGGCTGCTGGCTCTGGGGTCGCACAGAGTCGGACACGACTGGGCGACTTAGCAGCAGCAGCAGCAAGGTTTACTGTCCTTCATCCCTTCATGTCCAGTGGTTTTAAAATATTATTTCAAGTAGCTCATATATTTCTTTATTGTCTGAACAATTATAACTTTAATTGGGAAATCACATTGGTTTTCCCCTCACAAGTTAAAACGTAGTTTTTGGCTCTGAAGTCCAAATGGGGTTGGAAAAATAAACTTTTTTTCCCCCCGTGTCTGTTCTGTAAGGAGGAAATAAAACAAAATAATTTCAAATAGGCACTGGATTTTTGTACTTTGGCTCCAAACATTTGATAAACTTAAAAAAATTATGTGCCATAATTTTCTCATGTATAAAGTAGTACATACCTTTCCAATTTGGATTCCTTTTATTTCTTTTTCTGCTCTGATTGCTGTGGCCAAACTTCCAAAACTATGTTGAATAGTAATCAGAGCAGAAAAAGAAATAAA
>NW_011495081.1:3434480-3436307 GCF_000754665.1 Bison bison bison | reverse complement strand
TGCTGCTGCTGCTGCTAAGTCACTTCAGTCATGTCCAACTGTGTGTGACCCCATGGACGGCAGCCCACCAGGCTCCCCTGTCCCTGGGATTCTCCAGGCAAGAGTACTGGAGTGGGGTGCCATTGCCTTCTCCGATGATTATCTACATGTCCCTTATAAAAACCTGAGGTTTAGGGAAGTTGCTCCAGGCTTATCAATAAAAAGCAGAGGATTATCCTAAAGTTGTCTACGTGTGTGCTTGTCACTCAGTCATGTCCAACTCTTGCAACCCCATGGACTGTAGCCCACCAAGCTCCTCTGTCCATTGGATTTTTTAGGCAAGAATACTAGAGTGAGCTGCCATCTCCTCCTCCAAAGTTAAAGCTGTCTACTTACAACTATTTACAACCTATCACTCCTTATCTGTTACACTTGAAGGCAAGGCAGGTGTTTCACATTAAGCCTATACATAGAATATTATTAAGACAGACACAGTCAGAAAGTTCATTCTGAAAGGAAGCTGAATTCATGTTTCTATTTTAAGGTTCCTCTGTCCATGGGATTCTCCATTTTAAGGTTTAGTATTATATTTAATTTGGATTCTACATGACAGGTCTTGGACAGTGGGTACTATCAAGTTTTTACCATTTAGGACTTCTAGAAGTTTAGGGTGTCTAATCTAGCCATGATTTAGAAGCAAAATAGATTCAATTTGAGGCATTGTTTAGAGAGGGACTGGATTGGGGGTGCCAGGAGCAGCGGTGAGAAAGCTATAGTTGGTCACTTCTCTTCTTTATTTTACCACACAGATATCCATGCCAATGTAGAAACCAGAATAATCTTTTTCCTTGATTTTTTTCTCCTTAACTTCACATTTTCCATCCCTCCTTCTAAAATGGTCTAAAATATACCAAAATTTCATTTCTGAATCACTAACAGTCAACTGATACTTTCACCCTCCCCTTAGAAGGAGGGCAGTTTGCCAGATTCATGTTCAATATGTTGCTAGCTTTGAGAATCTTTTTTCTTCTCTCTTTCTCTTTGCCAAGAGAGAAAAGGAGGTGAGAAAAGAAGGGATCACTAGACAAATCACTATGGGTATGTTTTTTCCTGAAACATCCTCCAAAATCTTATGACATTTAAGGTTATATGATGAGGCATGGTATCTGACTCAGGAAGAACTGTGTATCGTGGTTTAAAACCTTCTGAAATATGAAATTTGATATAATCCTACTGGGCTTCCCAGGTGGTACTAGTGGTAAAGAATCTGCCTGCCAATGCAGGAGACACAAGAAACATAGGTTTGATCCCTGGATTGGGAAGATCCCTTGGAAGAGGAAATGGCAACCTGCTCCATTATTCTTACCTGGAAAATCCCATGGACAGAGGGCCACAGTCCTTGTGACCGCAAAGAGCTGGACATGACTGAGCAAATGAGCACACACACATAATTCTACTACAATTGTTGTTTATCCCTTTGCTGGCTTGATAAAGAAATTCTAACTTGTGTCTACCTACAAGCCATCAGTCAGTTCAGTCAGTTCAGTCGCTCAGTCGTGTCCGACTCTTTTCGACCACATGAATCGCAGCATGCCAGGCCTCCCTGTCCATTACCAACTCCTGGAGTTCACTCAGACTCACGCCCATCGAGTCAGTGATGCCATCCACCCATCTCATCCTCTGTCGTCCCCTTCTCCTCTTGCCCCCTATCCCTCCCAGCATCAGGGTCTTTTCCAATGAGTCAACTCTTCTCATGAGGTGGCCAAAGTACTGGAGTTTCAGCTTTAGCATCATTCCTTCCAAAAAAATCCCAGGGCTGATCTCCTTCAGAATGGACTGGTTGGATCT
>NW_011495081.1:3424179-3434380 GCF_000754665.1 Bison bison bison | reverse complement strand
GCTCCAAAATCACAGGGCTGATCTCCTTCAGAATGGACTGGTTGGATCTCCTTGCAGTCCAAGGGACTCTCAAGAGTCTTCTCCAACACCACAGTTCAAAAGCATCAATTTTTCGGTGCTTAGCTTTCTTCACAGTCCAACTCTCACATCCATACATGACCACTGGAAAAACCATAGCCTTGACTAGACGGACCTTTGTTGGCAAAGTAATGTCTCTGCTTTTCAATATGCAATCTAGGTTGGTCATAACTTTCCTTCCAAGGAGTAGCACCCTACAAGCCATACAAGCAATGAAAATCAGGACCCTGGGGAGAAGTCTCACATGAATATTTTGAACACTCATTTGTTTTTTAAAAGAGTATTTTACAGTGATAATATTCCTTCTGGTCAGTTAGTGAAATTATTCTAAGGACTATTGTGGAAGAATTCTAAGAAATTATTCTCATACTACTTTTGGAAGAAGCAAGGTAGGCAGAGGAGTACTAGATAAACTGACACAAAGGATAATTTAGAAAATATGAGCAGTGGGCCAGCAAAGAGACAGAACTGGGAAGTGTGGGGAGCAGGTATCTTCACCAAGGATGGAATATGATATGAATCATGCCTAAGGCCTGACAAAATTGACTACAAATAAATAATTGCTTTAAGCATAAGAAAAATAAACAGCAAAGGAAATGTTTTAATATCACATATCAAACGCCCCCCAGATTTAAATATCAGTAACAGCAATAACAAGTTGAATTTTCTAAGGTTCTTCTTGAAAAGCACATGTTCCTTCTTGAAAAACACTTCTCAAAAAGCTCAGTTATAACCGTGTCCAGCTCTTTATGACCCCATGGACTGTAGCCCACCAGGCTCCTCTGTCCCTGGGATTTTTCAGGCAAGAATACTGGATTGGGTCACCATTTCCTTCTCCAGGGGATCTTCCCGACCCAGGGATCAAACCCATATCTCCTGCATCTCTTGCTTTGGCAGGGAGATTCTTTACCACTGAGCCATCTGGGAAGCACCTGGAAAGCACCTGGGAACATATCATGTTCATATGAGGATGTAGAAATTTAGCCTCAGGGTACTCTAGTGGGTGCTATAGGTATATTTAAGTTTTGCAGGTGAGAAAACAAGAAGGGCTGTGGTTGGAATCATCATGATCACAACAGTGATTTTCACTATTATGAGAGTGATGGTTGGCATACTCTGCAAAGCACTGTGCTAAATTCTTTGTAATCATAATCTCATTTAATATTTCAAATAACCCCATTAACTTGGTATGTATCACCTTGGAGAAAAGAGTTGGATGTGGTTACAAACCTCACCTAGAGTCAGTAACTTCTACGAGGCAAGGGCAAGATTCGAACTTAGATCTCTAAGATTCTGAATCATTATTGTTAACCACTAGGGAGAAGTACTCCCAATGAATGCCCTATGTGATGACATACACTTGAGGTCACAGAGTGGACAGACCTACAGAATGCTAAAGTTCAGTCTGCAAATCTATATTCAAGAAATAGAGTACCCCATATTCTCCCAAAGCAGCTGCAACAGGCAGTGATGACCACACTGTGGAGAACAGGCTGTCACTCCCTTCATCAGCACAATGTGTCAGGAAAGATGAGTGGGGGCCGGCACAAGTGGTGGATGAAATGGAAGGGTGGTGAGTCATGCTCTCATCTTAACATCTAAAAATAATCTCAGCATATTAAAAGAACACATTTCCTCCCATAAAAATGAATTTTTTTTTTTACCTATATGCCTGTAATTTTCCATTTCCAAACTGGAGTCCATTGGCACTGAGATATATCCCTCGAAAATATTAACTATCATTCCAAGAAGCCAGGGAGCCAATTTAAATTGTGGCATCTACACAGGCCATTGATAATGCAGGCTGAGAGATCAGCTGGTTGCCAGGAATGTCCTTTGAAATAACTTTAAGAGAAATGGGCATAGTTCAGAGGCCTTTAGACACAGTTAGTATCTTTTGCTCACAAACTCACTCACCAGAGGTCTTTAGGAGGTAAAATAATTTGTCCAGCTCCATCAAAATCCACATCTAGGCCCTCACATTCATATGAAAGAGAAGCAGACAGATTTCCCCATTCCTTGTAATCACAGCAATAAATCTGCCATTATTGAGGAGATCAAACCCTGGGTGGCTTTTGAAGGGGCACCAAAGGGACAAAGGCATATGCCTGGGAGCATAAAAATACATCTAAGATCTGCATAGTGAATCACTGGTTATTTTTAAAATTGAAACTGAATTGATCTGAAACTTAGTTATATATGCACTCCAGACATGGAAGTCATCTTGAATTTTTTGCTGACATCTGTGGAATCCAACAGAAAAAAAGGAAGGAAAATGTGATATACCAGTTTGTCTCCACTTCCCGTGATTAGTGGTCAAAAATTATACTGATATTCTGACCAGTTAAAGCCTCAAGAAGTATAGCTTTACCCCTGACACATCGCCATGTGGTAACTTTGTCAAAATAGCTGCTTGGGAAATGTTTAATCAATAAAAATGAAGGTATTTGAATATGTGGAAAATGTCAGCACCTCGGGGAACAGATAGCAGGATGCAGCTGTTTGTTAATTAAGTTTACAAAGACCGTAAAATTAATGAAGCCAATAGCTCATATATGTCGTTACTAGAGAAACAGCTGTTTCCCCCACTCTGACTCAATCTATACATGTCCCACCCCCACAATAGCTGTCATGTTTTGTGAATACTTGCTTCATCTACAAACCTTAATCAATCTTAGGAGAATTTACCAAAAAGGTTTTCAGAATTTCATCATGGATCATTGCATTTAATTGGTGACTCAGTTTTTATACACTGTTACTGTGAGTTATCAGATTCCCCTTTCATTTTGGGAAAGCACACAGAGAAAGAGGTGGGTAAGTGAGGAGAGTTACAACCCAATTACTAAGGTGCAGTGGCTCCTAGGACATGCATTTTTTCAGACAAGAAAATAGAAAAACAACAGATAACACATCACCCAGGGAATGACAGAAGCAGAGTATATAGTTATAATCACCATGTAATACTACTGGGTTTCCCAGATGGTGCAGTGGCAAAGAATCTGTCTGCAATGCAGGAGACATGGGTCTGATCCCTGGGTTAGGAAGATCCTCTGGAGGAGGAAATGGCAACCCACTCAAGTATTCTTGCCAGGAGAATCTCGTGGACAAAGGGGCCTAGTGGGCTATAGTACATAGGATGGCAAAGAGTCGGAACATGACTGAGCAACTGTGCATGCATGCACGGTATACTACCATTGTCTAGTCATATATACAGATCAAAGAAACCAAAATCATAGTGCCTTACTTACACCTCACCAGGAGTACTGTGTCCATTTCAAGATATCGTTAGTTATTTAAAACACTGGCTAATTTGAACACTCTTAAAAAGGAGACTAGGGTTATAACAGACTGAAATCCATCACTTATTACTAATTCCAATCATGCTTATATGAGAAGCTATTATAAGGGCAATCCAAAGTAAAAGATGTGAGAATACTTTTTAAAAATATGGCAGAATAAATCTCATCATGCTCATCATTATTATTAATAATTATCTTTTAATATTTTATAGATGATTCTTAAAGTTATATAGTTAATTTTAGTATTTTAGGTGAGATTATAATTATATAATAGGTATTGATTAGTTTCTATTCTAGGAAACTAATTCAAATCATTACACAGACTATTTAAATTTTAAGACTCAGTTCCACTTTGATCCAAAACTGGTTTTCTTCTTTTTCTCCTCATTTCTTTCCCTTCCATTCCAAGGCTCAGATCTCGCTACAGTTTTTCATGAAGAAAAGTGGTAACACTGTACACCAAAGGAACTCACATTTATCTTGATGGTACTGTTGTGACATGGTGACACTGAGAAATAGTGACTCTATGAAATGATACCTATAGCCACTATTATTGCTGTTGTTCAGTCGCTAAGTCATGTCCAACTCTTTGAGACGCCATGGACTGCAGAACTCCAGGCTTTCCTGTCCTTCTCTGTCTTCCAGAGTTTGCTCAGACTCATGTCCATATAGTCAGTGATGTTATTCAGTCATCTCATCCTGTGTTGCCCCCTTCTCCTCCTGCCCTCAGTATTTCCCAGGGTCTTTTCCAATCAGTCAGCTCTTCACATCAGGTGGCCAAAGCTTCTGCATCAGTCCTTCCAATGAATATTCAGGGTCGATTTGCTTTAGGATGACTGGTTTGATCTTGCGGTCCAAGGGACTCCCAAGAGTCTTCTTCAGCCCCACAATGAGAAAGCAACAATTCTTTGGCACTCAGCCTTCTTTATGGTCCAACTCTCATATCCGTATACGACTACTGGAAAATCCATAGCTTTGACTATAGGGACCTTTGCCGGCCAAGTGATGTCTCCACTTTTGAATACACTGTCTAGGTTTGTCATAGCTTTCCTTCCATGGAGCAAGTTTCTTTTAATTTCATGGTTGCAGTCATCATCCACAGTGATTTTGGAGCCCAAGAAGATAAAAGTTGTCACTGTTTCACTTTTTTCCCCTTCTATTTGCCAGAAAGTAATGGGACCAGATGCCAGGATCTTAGTTTTTGGCATGTTGAGTTTTATTTTTTATTTTTTTTTGGCATGTTGAGTTTTAAATTGGCTTCTTCACTCTTCTCTTCAACCCTCATCAAGAGGCTCTTAGTTCCTGTTCATTTTCTGCCATTAGCATGGCATTACCTGCTTAATATTCAATTTTCATAAAAAATATCACTGACTTTTATTTTCAATCTTTTTCACTATTCTTCAAATCAATAACTTTTTTCAAATTTTGGAAAACATTTTTCTTCTGCAGTCAAATTTATGTACCAAGATTTTTATTCAAAAAATTTCACTTTCATTTCTTTCTATCCTGCTCTTTTCCTTTCTCTACTACAAGTGACTATTTTCATTAGTTTTCTGTTTTATCCAGCCCCTGTGTGTTTTAAAAAAGCAAACATATGTTTTTGTTCACACATATATATGTTTTATATACATATATGCATATCAACTGATATATATATACAAATATATCCATATTCCCTCATGCAAAAAATATATTATATCTTATATACAATCATATATATTAATTATATATAATCTTATATATAATTGTATATATATTATATCTTATAATATTAAATAACAAGCTACTCCAGCAATCATTCCATATCAGTATTCACAGATACCCCTGTTACTTTTGCTGCTGATTAGTGCTCCAGTGTGTGGAAAGAGCATAGTCCACTCACAAGACCCCTTACTGCTAGTCCTGTGTGTTGCTGCCAGTCTTTTGTACAATCTAGGGTATTTTCTCAATTCGTTCCACCCTCTCCTTCCCCAACTGTGTCCACAAGTCCATTCTCTATGTCTGTGTCTCTATTCCTGCCCTTCAAATAGGCTAACACGTATACACTACCATGTGTAAAATAAATAGCTAGTGGGAAGCGGCTGCATGGTACAGGGAGTTCACATCAGTGTTCTACGATGACCTAGATGCGTGGGATGGGGGTGGTGGGAGGAAGGCTCAGAGGGAAGGGATGTATGTATACATATAGCTAATTCACGTTGTTGTACAGCAGAAACTAACACAACATTGAAAAGTGACTATGTGTATTTGCCTCTTGCCTGGCAAATCCCATGGACGGAGGAGCCTGGTAGGCTGCAGTCCATGGGGTCGCTAGGAGTCGGACTTGACTGAGCAACTTCACTTTCACTTTTCACTTTCATGCATTGGAGAAGGAAATGGCAACCCACTCCAGTGTTCTTGCCTGGAGAATCCCAGGGACGGGGGAGCCCGGTGGGCTGCCATCTATGGGGTCGCACAGAGTAGGACACGACTGAAGTGACTTAGCAGCAGCTGAGACGTGTCTGAGTCTTTGTGATCGCGTGGACTGTAGCCCACAAGGCTCCTCTGTCCATGGAATTTTCCAGGAAAGGATAGCAGAGTGGATTGCCATTTCCTACTCCAGGGAATCTTCCTGACCCAGGAATCGAACCTGTGTCTCTTGTATCTCCTGCATTGGCAGCTGGATTCTTTACCACTGTGCCACCTGGGAAGTCTACTCCCACAGGCAAAAAAAAAAAAGAAATTAAAAAATAGAGCAACTATCTGTAAATCACTTGCTTTTATCACTCTGCTTTATTGTTCTTGAAGCCTGGACCATTCCAACAGTACCTTGATCATTAACTTGCTTACTTCCCGGTATAGACACCAGGAAGCCAGATATTTTGTGTGTTTTACTATACCTGTATTACCTAGAAGAGTGCCAGGCATTTTCAGAAGCTCCTTCATTGAATGAGTGCTTTTGCTCTGCCCCTTTAAAATATCTTGGTGGTTAATGACTTTTGAAAAGGAAGATGAGGAAGTAGTCATTATGGTAAAAGGAGATAAGCTGCAAAGGTGGTGATTTTCCATTTCATGAGACGAAGAGGTGTCTTCTGCCTGACATAACTTAGCAACAAGCTAGGGCACAGTGTGTGGAGTGGGAGGAAGAGAACACTCGAGGAATCGTAGAAGCAAAGTATTGTAAACATTCAGAGCTGGGATTTTTATTCTGATTCTGTTACTTAGTAGCCTATGACCTTGGACAGATTAGTTAACTTCTCTGATCTGTGGATTCCTATCTATAAAACTGCAACAATAATAATTACCTCATAGAATTGTTGTAAGGATAAAACAGGATAATCTATTGAAAAGGCTTAACATATAGCATATGATATCAATGAATATTAATCATCATTGCCATTACTATTAGAGGAAAACAATATTTAAGTCCTTCTGGAATCTGGATAAACACAGTGAGAATATTATACTTTGCTGTTGTTGAGGATGTAGGGTCATAATGTAACTAGACACTGACTCGACATTTAGAAAACAAATATGAATCAGAGTTAATAAGCACTGCAGATAAAGAAGCCAAATCTCAAAATGAGACCTGTTCCCAATGTGTTGGCCCAGTGCTGTTTATGACAGAAGAACAACAGTAACGTTAGCTACCTTATTATTTGACAGACATGATATGCTAGATGCTTGCAATGCAATATTTCATGCTATCTAAGTACATTAAAAAACTTCTTTTCAGTACCAGTGCTATTTGAAAGAGAGAACTGGTTAAGTCATTTATTAGCTTCTAAGACCAAAATTTGATTTCCCTCCATCCCCAGCTAAACTGTAGTCACATAAGAAAATCTTGAGGGAAAAGAAATGAGCAATAGTAAATTTTGATATTCAATAAGGAGAGCAGGATCTGGAAAGTCTGCATAATGATGGCTGTTTTGGAGACTGGGCTCTCAGGAGGACCACACTGGAAAGGCCCAAGTGCCATTGTATGAACTGGGAAAGAAACAGGAAGGCTACACAGGCCCTCAAGGGTGCTGGAATGTAACAGGGTGTCCAACAGGAGGGGTTGCAGACACCAACTTTGCAGCTTTATCCCGAGAGAGGTCACCATAACTGTATGCAAATACTCTGCACTTGTGAGGCCTATTCCCATGCGTCTCCCCTCATACACTCTCTCCTAAAAACAGCAGAGCACAGGATAAAAGGGTTTCTGTGTCTGCAATGTTTACACAGAATCTACTAAAGCGGCAATGCTTGATTCATATTTAATCACCAGATAAAAGTCAGGAGCTAGACAATGCCCCAAGTGAAAAAATTTAATGAGGCCCACTTTTTACTTTTACTAGGGGGACAAATGATTTTTAAATGTATATGTGCACAGTGGCCTCTGAGTGAAAAACTTAGGACCCACTGCTCTGATTACAAGATACAACCCTCCTCAAACGCAGGGTTTGATGAATAATGCATCAGCATTGAGGGAGAGGTGGTAAGAAAACAGCAGACAATAGTCAAGGAATCAAGGGAATAAAGGGAGAACAGAGCAAATGGGCTCTATTGTCCCTGATTGTAGGAAGAGATTGTATCGCTTTTCCGTGAGTGTGTTAGGACTGAAGTTAGAACTGCAGAGTCCTAATGGCCTTTTAAAAACATTTTATTTAACACTGTATGTTCAAATACTTAATTAAATGTTTACTAGTAAACAGACATCAGATGCTTCAAAATCTCACTTAATGTAATTAAACTACATATATTGTATGCTCAGACAACTGTGCCTTGGCTTTGAGAATTCTTTAGATACTCATGAAAATCCATATTTAGCATTCTAGCATACTTTTTAAAGTAGTCTCTTGGTAGCAAGAAACTACTTCCATTTTTTAATGTCTCCCTAAGAGAGAGAAGAGTGATTAAGAGGAATTGAAAAACACAGGAAGGACCATAGAAACGTAGATTTCATCTGTATTCACTATTGGTGTTCTATCTATACCCAGATATCTTTCTTGGCATTTCCTGTGTAATGTCATTAGGACTTTGCCTCGAAGTTATTACAAGTAGGAATGTTATCTATCAACTTTGAATCTCTTTTATTATTATATGACTAAGTATTTGTACAAATGCCAACCCTTCAATATACCACTAAAAAAGCAATATTATATAACACATGCACATTATATTAATAATAAAAAAT
Source organism: Bison bison bison (assembly GCF_000754665.1). Taxonomy (NCBI): domain Eukaryota; kingdom Metazoa; phylum Chordata; class Mammalia; order Artiodactyla; family Bovidae; genus Bison; species Bison bison. The sequence goes on along the minus strand of NW_011495081.1, from coordinate 3,425,845 downwards.
GAGTCATCTTTGTATTGGGTTTTTTATTGTTATTCATATATTCCTCTCTTTTAATTATTCAAGTAATGCAGGAATAAATTCTTTATGTAAAAAATTAAAACAAATTTCAGCAATAGGATAAAAGCATAGGTCTTGAATTTTTTTATCTTAATTCCTTCCCCCCAACTGCCACTATAATTGTTTTGTTGTGTATTTCTCTAGACCTTTTCCTTTACTTTTACAAAAACAAAACAAACACATAAACGTGCATACAGTCTGGACTTCCCTGGCAGTCCAGTGGTTAAGACTCTGAGCTTCAAATGCAGGGCACAGTTTTGATCCCTGGTCGGAACTAAGATCCCACATGTCACTTCTTATGGCAAAAAGTAAAATGCATATATGATATAGTATACTGATAGCTTATTTTATTTAATAGACAAATAGAATTGTACTAGGTATATTGCTCTGTAACTTACTATTTTTACTTCCTAGGATGACTTATAATCTTTTTATATCACTACACATAATATCTACATATTTTTGGAGACATACAATACACCAGAGTTTGTATCACTACTCAAGAATCGATGAATTTAGATTATTTATAAATTTTCGCATTAGTGAAAATCCATGCATGAGACTCATTGTGAGCCATATCATATGTATAATCTATAATGTATACATATGTATAAAGCCTTATCATATATATAATCTTACAAGTGAGGCACACAAATGCAATTACTGGGTCTAACAAAATGCTCATTTTTATTATGAACAGGCATCATATTTGCCTCCCAAATGGGCTGTACATACTTACATCTATTTCCCCATATATTACCCATAATTTGATTATGGTAATCATTTTTTAAATGTTTTGTTTTACATTGCATTTTTCTAAATAATACTGAAGTTGAAATTATTTCCACATTTTTTTAAGCCAGTTCTCCTATGAGTTGCTTGATTATAGGTTTTTGGAATATTTAGATATTTCTCTGACCTTTCTTTTTAAAATTTTATTTAAGGGATTTTTTTCTATAACCTAGATAGCTATGCTATGTTTTATTTTATTTTGGCATGTATTTTCCCCATATACGACTTGTCTTTCTATTTTTCATACTGTAGAAGATGTCAGATTGGTGAAACAAAAATTATCTTTCTTTTTTTTTAAATTTTATTTTATTTTTAAACTTTACATAATTGTATTAGTTTTGCCAAATATCAAATGAATCCGCCACAGGTATACATGAGTTCCCCATCCTGAACCCTCCTCCCTCCTCCCTCCCCATACCATCCCTCTGGGTCGTCCCAGTGCACTAGCCCCAAGCATCCAGTATCGTGCATCGAACCTGGACTGGCATCTCGTTTCATACATGATATTTTACATGTTTCAATGCCATTCTCCCAAATCTTCCCACCCTCTCCCTCTCCCACAGAGTCCATAAGACTGTTCTATACATCAGTGTCTCTTTTGCTGTCTCGTACACAGGGTTATTGTTACCATCTTTCTAAATTCCATATATATGCATTTCCCTAGGAAGGCATTTATTTCAAGGTTGTAGCCATATTTCTCTACATTTTCTGCTAACACTTTTTAATTAAATATAACATGTAGACAAAAAATAAATCGTTAAGTATATAGTTCAATAAATGATCACAGAACGAACATAACTATGTAACCTCAACCCAA
>NW_011495081.1:3395153-3424079 GCF_000754665.1 Bison bison bison | reverse complement strand
ATTATTTATAATTTTACTTGATTATCTACAGATTCTTTGGGGACATTTTAGTGTATAGAATCATTTCTGTGAATGAATAGTCTAATTAATTCCTTTCCAACCTGCATACATTTATTTATTTTCTTGCCTTATTTCACTGGCATGGTTATGCAGTACAATGTGCAATATGAATGATAACAATCGGCATCTCCTCTCTCCTGTCTGAATTTAGGGGATGAATTTTCAGCATCATTTCATTAAGTAAGATGCTTGTTGAAAGATACTCAGTATTAGATGGAGAAATTCCTTTTATTGTTAGTTTTCTATTTTTAAAGTGTGAATTTATGATATTTTTGCTTGAGTGTTTCTTTTGAATTATTTGAAATTATCATTGTCCTTTGTTCTATTAATATGTCATTCCTTATATTCATTTTCAAACATTAAATCAATCTTGCATTCACAGATCAATCCATCTTTATCATAATACCATATGTCTCCAAACTTTCAAAAATATATTTCATTGGAATTCTCAAGTATTTTGTTTAGAATTTTTTTATGCTTTTGAGTTTGGGAGGGACTAGGTTATCTTTTCTTGCAATATTTTTGTCAGGTTTAGTATCAATATTATGATGGCCTCATGAAATTGCTCTCAATTTTTTTTATTTTCAGAAAAATTTTATATACAATTGCTTTCTATAATGGCCAATCTAAGTTTGGGATTTTATTTTTAGGAAGATTTTAAATTACAGATTCAATTTCTTTAGCTGATAATAGTAAGATTCAGATATTCTCTATCTTCTTATGTCAGTTTTAGCAGGTTTTATTCTAGCAGAAATATGCTCATTTCCTCTAAATTTTTAAAATTATTATCATAATTTTTTTATAATATCTTTTCTACAAAATTTTCTGTGTGATCTATAATTTTTTTGTTATTTTTGATAGATTTGTATCAGACACACCACGAAGTTAACCATTTGCTATGTCACTTTTTAATTTTGAGCAGTACTACTTCTCTAATTAGCTTTTATAGTTTGTTATATAACAAATATATCTGTCTGTCTGTCTTTCTACCTACCTACCTATCTGTCTATCCATCCACCATCAGTCTAGATTTTTATCCATCTGTGCAAACTGGGAGACTTTTAAAACTCAAGTCTATCACTTATGGAAAGTCTTTTTGAATAACTTGTTAATTAATATCCTCTCTTCTTATTTACACTTTTCACACTTAAAGGTATTCTCAGTTAAGTATTTCACCTCCTAAACTGATTGTCTGCTTTTGTTATATTATCTTTTATTTCTAATTATCTAATATCACCCCAGTCAGGGTCCCAGTAGGAAATAAGTATTGAATTAGAATAATTCAAGGAGATGTTAATATAGAAAATGTTTTACATGCAGCACCCTAGAATAATAACATCCAAACTACCACCATTGTTAGGCCCAAGGGATCAAAGAGGGAGTGGCTTATTTAAAAGGTCTTTTCTTTGTTGACTTAAAAGGTCTTTTTCCTTTTCGCTATTTTAAAACTCAATTGTACTTTTTATTCCGATTACACGAATACGTCCACTGATACTGTTTTAGGACATATCACTAGATTACACATTAAATGTACTTGTCTCCTTAGTCTCCTCAAATCTGTGACAATTCCTCATTCTTTCCTTGTCTTTCATGATTCTGACAACTTTGAGGGTTTGCTCAGTTATTCTGAGGACTGTCTCTCAATCTGAGGACTTGCTTGATAGTTTCTCGTTACTGGACTGAAGTTACACAGTTTTGGAAAGGTAACACAAAGTGATTATTTTTTTCCCAATACATAGCAAGGGCCACAAATTGTCAATATGTCATTTTACTAGTGACGGTAACACTGATCACTTCATTATGGTGCTGTCTGTCAGGTTTCTCTACTATAAAATGATTCTTTTCCTTTTATAATTAATGGATATCCTGAGGGAGATACTTTGAGTCTATACAAATATCCTCTCTCTCCTCACACTTACATTTCCTAATTTTATATTCCTTTGGTAGATCTTGATTGACAATTATTACTGTAAAGTTCTAATTAGATTTTCCATTTCCCTCATTCCACCTACATTTTTAAATTGGATTTCATTTTTAAGATAGCTGTCTCTTACCCCCAATTATATTTAGTCAATTATTTATTTATATCAGCACAAAACCATGGAATTTTTTTTTTATTCTGTGAGTTATAATCCAATATTCCTGTTGTTAATTTTACTCCTCCAATTATTTCAAATTAGCCACTGGGAAAAATAAGACATCTTTGGCCACTGAAAGAATCTTCCGACTTGTTTTACAAAAATATCCAAAGGGTAAAAAAGAATCTAAATAGCTCTGAGGAAAATTTTCATTATACCTAAGTTTTATGCCATTCTATCATCGTTAGCGTATGAGATAAGAGGAAAATATTTGCTATAAAGTTCTCAAAATATATATTACCTAAGGTCATTTTCTTTATGTATTACTCAGGTATTCTGAAAAGAACTGACATAATGAACTTAAGCATGAGTTTGTCGTGACTGCTGCTCAACAGTATCAGTGAACATGGAATAAGTTAACATGGTAAAAGGAATACATAATGTAAATAATCATTTACAAGGTAGCAGTAATTTGTATTTGGAAGAAAAAATAATCTGCATAGTTTCAAACTTGTAAGAAAGGATAGATTTGGTTGGGAACAAATAAATGAAAAATTCTAGGAGGAGAAGATCAAGATGGTGGAATAAGATAACCACATACTACTCTATGTGGAACACTTCTCACTAAAACTAACTGGAAACTGGCAGGAAAACTCCTATGCAACTCAGGGTGTAAGAAAGACACACACATTATCAGGTAGGAAGGGAAGAAATGTGATCAGGTCAAGATCTGTAGCCCTGGGAAAAATCTCATAAAATCGGAAATTTTACAGGCAGACACATACCTTGGGGAGTGAACAGGTCGAGCCACAGATTGGGCGTTCCAGTCCTGGGGTCCTATGCTGAGAAGACAAGCTCCTTTGGCTGGTTGGAGGACAGCTGGGGCAAACAGAAGGGCTAGGGCAGGCTGGACTTCATTAGCGAGGAGCACACTTGTTGGCTAGCCCTCAAGGTAGGACAGAGAGAGGTCTACTCTTTAGCAGATGCCTGGTTTCAAGAGACTGCTTCGCTGCTCTAGTCCAAGTGGACACTCCAGCCCTGCTCACTCCACACCACAGCAGGGCACTGGATCTGAGCAGCCATGACTAGGGAAAAGCTAGACCACTGGAAGCAGATGTATCCTGGTCCCAGGGCAGAGCCTGGGTTGGGTGGCACTATCTATTGTTGATGCTTATTCAAGAGTGCCTAAGAAGCTATTCAGATTTCAGACACACCCTGCTCCACCACACTTCACCCCTGTAAATGCAGAGAGATCACAAAAACCCTGGCTGCCCTGCAGAGCAGCTCCACAACAAGGTGGGAGTGGTGGAGGGTGGAGAGAGTGATCAGCTGTGGGAGACAAATGGGACTTGCCCATGAGAGCTCTGCCCTAGCAGCTACCAATTTCCTGTGACAGCTTTGCAGTGAGCCCCAGCCTGAGCTGAGCTAACACTCTATGGGTTATTCAACCCCATCAGTCTAGTTCAGTCTCTCAGTCGTGAGACACTTTGCAACCCCATGGACTGCAGCACACTAGGCTTCCCTGTCCATCACCAACTTCCAGAGCTTACTCAAACTCATGTCCATCGAGTCGGTGATTCAATCCCATAGAGGCCCCATTCAATTTATGCCACAGCACAGTACTGGCTCTAGAGTACCTACAACCAAAGAAGAGACTCTCTGTTCAAAACCTTCCCAGTTTCTCTATATGCCAAACTGCTTTATATTCCATAGATGTTGGCTTAGGTACCATGTAAGAATTTTTCCCTGACCATACAAGTTCACTTAGGTACCATGATATACTCTGTATCCCAGGAGATATTTTTTCTACTTCACTTATCATAATCTGTAGCATTTTTTGTTTTTTTCTGCTCTATCTGTTCCTAATTAGAATAGAATTTTCAGTAGGGCAGAGACCTCATCTGCCTTTTTCATATCTGTGTGCCCAAAGGATAGTGGTTCTTAGAAGGTACAAAATAAGTAGTCAATATTGGAATAAAAGAATATATGGATGAATGGTCAAGTATTAAGGTAAAAGACATATGAGGATTTATTGATAATTAAATACAGTATAACCTTGATGATCATGATAACCTTGAGCATCATGATGATCATGATGACCAGCATCCAGTGGATCATGCTAAAAACCCAGGACTTCTGCTTGATTCCTTTATATTCCTGACCTTGAAAGTCCAATACAACAGTAAGTTTCTAACTTTAATACATCCCAAATTTCACCACTTCTTCTCTGCCATTGATGTTGCCAAATAACCAAATTACTACTATGATCTACTAACTCTTTTTTCTTGCATAAATCCTTCCAAATTCTTTGCTTTAAATAAACCCCAAACTCTCTACCACAGCCAAGAAGGTCTTGTACAAAATTCTCATTGTCTAGCATGCTCTTGTACATTCATTCTCTCTATATTCACACCAAGTTCTAAGTGCGCTGGTCTTTAAAAATATAAGGTGCAGGCACCTTACAATTATTACTCAAACCTTGTTTACCCTCCTTGCTCCTTACACTAATATTCTCTCATGAATCTCTAACAAATTACCTCCTGTCACATTCACTCTCTAGCCCTTACCTAGGTTTATTTTCTATACAGAATTTAATTAATATATGAAATTATTTCTTTATTGGTTAACTTGCCTTGGGTGATCAGATGTAAAGCTCTTCAAGGTGAGGAATTTTGTCTTTCTTGGTCATTACCACATTCCAACTATCCAGATGACTTCTTGCTACAACTAGAAAATATTTATTGAAAGTATAATGAAATGAAACTCTTCAGATGGGAATCTTTTTACCACTTTAAAAGTTATCATACTTCCAGTCATGTGTATTTTTTAGTACAGATGAAAATACCAAAGAAGGAATTTTAAAGCTTGTCTTTTTTTGTTGGCCATGCTGCGAAGCCTGTGGGATCTTAGTTCCCCAACCAGGGATCAATCCAGGCCCTGGGGAGTCAAAGCATAGAGTCCTAACCACTGGACTACCAGGGAATTTTCTAAAGCTCATCTCTTAAGAATTTTTTCTCTTCTTTCTTAAACTAACAGTTGAATCCTTCTTAATCTCCTTGTCCTTTGTTGAGAACGCTTTCACTTACTTTCTTAATTAGGTCAAATGACTCTACTGCATACTCTTAAAGCATCATGTAACTTTCCATACAGTGCTTGACTGAGTTTTAATTTACCTAATCCTTCAAAATAAATTTTTCCTATGCCTATGTCCTTTACTAGCCCCTAGCTCTATGAAGATGGAGATGATATATATTTTAATTCACCATTTAATCCAATGGCGATATGCTCAACATCTGGCATATCTTATGTACTCAGAATATTTCTTCAAAAAATAAAGGACCCCAAGTGTCATTCCACATTGTCTAGTATAGAATACATAAATATGCTTTTAGTAGTATAGATTCACACTTTAGGAATAAACTATCGATCAACAACATGAACCATCAACTTAGTTCAGTTCAGTTGCTCAGTCGTGTCTGACTCTTTGTGATCTCATGGACTGCAGCATGCCAGGCTTCCCTGTCCATCACCAATTCCCGGAGCTTGCTCAAACTCATGGCCATCAAGTCGGTGATGACACCCAACCATCTCATCCTCTGTCGTCCCCTTCTCCTCCCACCTTCGATACTACCCAGCATCAGGGTCTTTTCAAATGAGTCAGTTCTTCACATCAGGTGGCCAAAGTATTGGAGTTTCAGCTTCAGCACCAGTCCTTCCAATGAATGTCCCGGACTAAACTCCTTTAGCACTGACTGGTTGGATTTCCTTGCAGTCCAAGGGACTCTCAAGAGTCTTCTCCAGCATCACAGTTCAAAAGCATCAGTTCCTTGGTGTTCAGCTTTCTTTATACTCCAACTCTCACATCCAGATGTGACTCCATATAACATCATATCCAGACATGACATCCAACATGAACCCTACATATATTATTTAATTGGTTTGTCATTTTTTAAAAAATTTTTCTCCAAAGTAAAACTGGGAACATAAATCTGACTAACTGAATGCCTCTCATAATTGAATTCTATGTAAGCATGGTTATTATTTCATGCAACTAAAGCTCATAGATTTACAAAAGAAATGAGCTTGTTTTTTCCTCCCATATTGAATTTAATTCCTTTTGAAGTATGTAATGAGTGCTATCATTTCACTTCACAAGAAATCTTTCATCTATTAACTAACGAAGAACCTCCCCTTCCCATTCCCTCTAGGTACCATTCCAGTCATCAATATTTGGGTCGGTTGAAGGAGGAAACAGACAGAACAGGCTCCATCTTGAAAGCAGGACTCCATCTTGGGCTGGACTGTGGACTTTGAGCTCTATGCCCAGTATCTATGAAAACAACATACCAACTGGAAAACCAGACCCCCAGATGGAAAAGCCCCAGGGCTTGTACCTAGCCTCTCTGTCGCCTAAAAGAATACCCTAATTATCTGTGTAACAGAATAGAACCATAAAGTCTATTATGATTATTGGGGTATGACCACAGACCTATTGATAATTGTCCACTGTTAACTACCTAGGCTTAAGGGTAGGGTTAACAAATCACGGGTTAACTTTAACTATATCTTTCTTTTCCTTTGTCCAGACTAGTTTCAGAGAATTTGGGGAGGTGGGTTTGAGCACATACACTGAGGGTATATAAGGTTTTCACAAAAACTGGTCGGGGTCCTTGGCTAAGAGGAGACTCTGTCTTGGGTGTGCCAGTGTAATAAACTGCACTCCACTATTTGCATTGTCTTTCTGAGTTTGTTTCCTGGAACGTGTGGCTACAACACTATAGGTATGCAAAATGCTTTTATAAATTGATTCCAACAATTGACAAATACCTTTTCAGTCCTATTATATCCTAGCCATTGAAATATATTCTGTGTATCAAAAAATAGCATTTTTTTTAAATAAATGAAGTACTGGGAAAGGACAGTTGATTAAATATTTTTGCATTTAGTCTTCCTCTCACATTTAATGATTCATTCTTAGCAGTGTCAGCATTGAATACAGGAACATAAAGTTAAGTTTTCTCAAAAGGTTGAACATTTTGTCATTTCCTGAAAGACTAAAGAAAATCAAGCCCACCTGGCCACACTAGCTTTCTATCCTGGAAATATTGTAACTTGTACCCGAATCTTCAAACCAATTGAGAACTCAGAGAAATAAAAATATTTAAAGAAATTAAAGATCCATTATTATTGTTTAAGGTTTTTTTTTTGTTTGTTTGTTTTAATTTTCAGTCTGGGAAAGGCTTACTCATCTCACAAGTATTTCTTTGGTCTATCCTATGAAATAAAGTTAATTGAAAATATGAAAATAGTTTGTTTTATAGGTACAAACTCTTGTGTATTGTAACACTTGTGTATAGTAGAAACAAATGATTAAATCTAATTGTCCAAAGATTTTGGAAATGGCAACATAGTCATGTAACTAGAGGAAGCCATGAGGCATATCCTGAAATCTTGGATATAGTCTCTATTTTCAAATCAAAACAGGGATATAGAAAGTCAGCTCAAAGAGACTGTTAATTCTAAGACAAAAAGCTAATTTGAACATGAATCTGAAGATTTATAAAAGCACAGACACACACACACACACACACACACATCCTACATATACATACATGTCTGTATGTGGATGTGTATGTGTGTTCATCTTAGCAAGGAAAGGGCAGGAAATATTATGTTTATTTTTTTCATTTTATTAAATATTATGTTTAAAAATGCAAGTAGTGAAAAAGTCAGAGAAAGACATTACTATGATTTTAACACATATCTAATAAATGCCAAGTACAGAGATTGGTACTGAAGCCACAGTGGTAAATAAGAGAGATATGGTCCTTGACCTTAGGTAACCTACCACACATATCTTTCCCCTATCCATCATTGAACAATAGAATGGCATCTTCAAAGGCCATGATGTTGAAAAGGGTTTGCTGAGTTCCAAGTTACAGCGTATGGATCATCCTATAGGGCAAGGTAGGAGTGGTAGGAAATTAGACAGATGAGTGGTTAAGAGCACAAAATCAGATGTTATATATTAATCTAACAGTGAAGGAAAAGCACTAGAGTTTTAAGCAAAGAAACAACAGCTTTCTTTGTGGACAATATTCAAGTCTGGTCTGCTGGGCAGGCATATTCCATGAGAACACCATTACCATTACATAGCTAGCTCTGATGGCTTGGAATCCAAGAGGATCAAAATAAATAATCTGTAAAGTGCATATAGTCTTTCCCTAATGACTCAGCAGTAAAGAATCTGCCTGCAATGCAGGAGACCCAGGTTCAATTTCTGGGTCAGGAAGAACCTCTGGAGAAGGAAATGGCAACACATTCCAGTATTCTTGCCTGGAGAATTCCATGGAGAGAGGAGGCTTGTGGGTTACAGTCCATAGGGTCGCAAAGAGTCAGACACAACTGAAGCAAGTGAGCATGCAAAGTGCATGTATTATCCCATAATATTCACTCAATAAACATTAGTAACCAGAGAAACAGTTTCATAGGATATAGAAGACTGGGCTTCCTGGAAAGAAGATTCTGTATTGGAGATTAACATGCAAGAAGCTTAAGGCACCCAGGATCTGCACATAGGGAGGGCAAGGGACAGGAAGGAAGCAATGTTGGGCAGAGAGAAGTTGATTCTTTTTCAGCAAATGGTGCAGCTGTCCCTACAGGGGAGCTGTGAAAGCCCTCCAGAGTTAGCCTTCCCTTCATTAAGGAGCCCTGGCCTCTAGCCTGAGGGATCAACAAGTCATTGATGTTCAATCGCTAAGTAGTATGCGCCTCTTTGAGACCTCAAGGACTACAGAACACCAGGCTTCCCTGTCCTTCACTATCTACCTGAGTCTGCTCAAATTCATGTCTGTTGAGTCAGTGATGCCGTCTAACCATCTTAACCTCTGTTGCCATCTTCTCCTGTCCTCAATCTTTCCCAGCATCAGGGTCTTTTCCAGTGAGTTGGCTCTTCACATCAGGTGGCCAAAGTATTAGAGCTTCAGCTTCAGCATCAGTCCTTCCAATGAATATTCAGCTATTCAGTGTGGATTTCCTTTAGATTGACTGGTTTGATCTCCTTGCAGTCCAAGGGACTCTCAAGGAGTCTTCAAACCACAGTTCAAAAGCATCAATTCTTTGGCGTTCAGCTTTCTTTATGGATCCAACTCTCACATCCCTGCATGACTACTGGAGAAATCATAGCTTTGACTAGACAGACCTTTGTCAGCAAAGTGATGTCTCTGCTTTTTAATGCACTCTCTAGGTTTGTCATGGGTTTTCTTCCAAGGAGCAAGAGTCTTTTAATTTCATGGCTACAGTCACTGTCTGCAGTGATTTTGGAGCCCCCCAAAATAAAATCAACCAGTCACTGGATACAGGCTGCTCTACTAGAAGCAGCCTTCTCTGGCCTAAGGTGATTTTGGGAAAGGGATTGTCAGGTAAGAGCTGTCAACAGCCATATCCCAGCAACTGAGGGCATCAGCCCTGAAGAGGGACCAATGTGGCTCAGTACAGTATCATTTACATTGATTGAAAAGAAAGGTAATATGTCCTGGCATTTCTCTTCTCTCTGGATTCCTCTCCACATTCAGCCTTCTCAAAAGGGACGTTTCCCACAATTTAAAAAAGACCCCTTGTCACACTTCCACTGCATTTTCCACCCGATTCATCACAACAATTTTTCTTCTTTATTCCTTCCATGTAAAGGTTTCTGGACTTGGTTTGCTACCATAATTTACACACAATGCAGAGATGATGTGTCCTTTTCAAAAATGTGCTTTTTCTTAATAGCTTCTCACCCTTTTAACCAACTTGACAAACTGCCTCAGGATATTAAAAATGATATATTCTCACCTGGAGGGAAATGTTTAAAATATAATTTGAATAGGTAGTTAAGCATGTTTCCCTGAAGGTGTTATCATTTGGTAATTTGATATTTTAATATCAAATGTAAGTTCTTGACATGGCCTGCCCTTTCCAGAGGAGACCCATAAAAATAACATGTGTCTCTGAACAATTTCCTGGCTGAGGCAGGTTGTATTTTGTGTCCCCAATTATAATTATCTTCATTGCATTGTAAAGAATGTGTTGTACACCAAATTCTCTATTAACAATCACAATGTGTAGAAATTATCTTCATCCTAGAACATCTCAAGGGTCTGGGCTGTTTGTATATGATAATAGCTCACTGAGATCTAAATTATGGAAAATTCAAAGAAATGAATAGGAAAAACACTGCTATTTTACCATCAGTTTTTAAAAGAAATGTAATTAAAATGTAAAACAAGGCTCTCTGAATCAATCTAGTCAGATGAAGAAGGAGGAGGAGGGGGAGGGAAAGTAGGAGGAGAAGAGAAGGAATAATACCAAGGGAAATATGAGCAGAAGCATCCTGAGGTTTTGCCTCAAAAAACAGAATTAGTGAATTAAAAAAATAGACACTCTTTTATGCCATTAAGAATAATCAACAATTGGATAAATAATATTTAAATGTTTAAAAATATATGAATAAACTATAAAACTTTTAGTACTCTAAAATTTAATTTGAAGGGAACTACAAACTTTAAATAATGAGGCAAAAGTCTTGGCAGGCAAGGAAATCAATTCTTAATATTTAGGACACTGAGCTTCTAAAGCTCCCCTCACTCATAATGCAGACATTGATTTTAATTTCCTTCTCAATTAACAAGGCCTTTTTTTTACATTATGTATAAAGGTTAGAGTAAAATGACTGAAAAAGGATATATAAATAAACTAAAAAGGTGTCTATAAAAAAGATATATAAATCAGAGAACTAAAAAAGGATATATAAATCAGATAAATAACTTTGAGCAGTTATATGATGAACTAAAGGCTATGTGAGTGGAAAAATTCCAGTATATGAAATACAGAAATGTGAAGGAATGTGTACTATTATTCTGTCAATCACTTTTCAGGGTCCAGGGAATACAGTAATACTTTTTAAAAATGAGCATGACATGAGAATGAAGCTAATACGAAGAGGCAATAGAGACAAACAGGTCTCTAAGTGTACTGTTTTTTACAAAGTTGAAAAACAAATAGCAGATGTTTTTCAATGTTCAGGAAAATGAAGAAGATGTTTTGGAAGGAAAATTATATATAAGGCAGGACTCTTTCATTTGTAAGAGATAGAAAACCTTCCATTTCCAAACCTTTAAACAAAAAAATAGTACTTTAATATATTATGTAGCTCAAGATTCTTAGAAATAAGTGGCTTTAGGAGTAGCTGAATCTAGGTGCTCAAAAGTCCTCATCCAGACTAAGACTCGCTTTTCTGATCCCTAGGCTATGCTTTGTTCTTTGTGGGCTTCCTTAATACTTCCTCCTGCCAGCAAAATAGATGTTAAGGCTTCTAAACTTGCATTATACTGTCTTAGCAACTGCATGAGAAAGAATGTTGCTTCTCTAGTCTTTTTATCAGAAGCCGCCAGTATTAGTTCTCAATGGACCAACTTCAGTCAAGTGTCCATCCCTATACCAATCTCAGTAGGCAGAGGGAAGCCATTCCTATGTTCAATGCTCATCTGGATCCCATAGAGTGAGAAAATGGGAAAGTGGAACATTCTCAAGAAAAATCAGGATACAGTAACCAGAAAATGGGAACAAAAGAGTATCTGTTTATTACCAAAGGTTAGAATAAAATAATTAAATCTGAATTCAGTGAAGGATATTTGGGAAGAAAGGGAGGTAAAAATCAAATACTGTCTTTCCTAGTGTTGACTCTTCATTCACTTTCACTCAGAAAAACTAGACCCAGATTTTTAGGAGGGAAGAAGTATGCCTAGAAAATATGTCTTCTCTTTTTTCTTTTCTTTCTGACCAATTTGCAGGTAAGTTGAAGACAGGGGCTTCCCAGGTGGCACATTGGTAAAAAATCTGCTTGCCAATGCAGGAGGCGCAAGAGATACGAGTTCAATCCCTGGGTTGGGAAGATCCCCTGGAGTAGGAAAGGGTAACCCACTCCAATCTTCTTGCCTGGGAAATCCCATGGACAGAGAAACCCAGCGGACTACAGTCATGGAATCTTAAAGAGTCTGACATCACTGAGCACACACACAAATGCACACACACACACACACACACTCACTCACTCGGATATAACCCATGCTGATACTTTGTATTCTGTATTTGATGCTTTCGTTGATTGTATCAAAGCTTTAAACTTCCAAGCAGTGACAATGAGTGGCATTATACTTGCGTGAGTGCTAAGTCACTTTAGTCATGCCCGACTCTTTGTGACCCTTTGGACTGTAGCCCACCAGACTTCTCTGCCCATGGGATTCTCCAGGCAAGAATACTAGAGTGGGTTGCCATGCCCTCCTCCAGGGGATCTTCCTGACACAGGGATCGAACCTGGTCTCTTTCATCTCCCTGCATTGGCAGGCAGGTTCCTTACCATTAGTGCCACCTGGGAAGCCCAGCATTATACTTGCCCCCTTGTATAATCTCTGGAGGAGGGGAAGCAAGCAGAGAGGTGAAGGAGGTTACAATGGAAGCAGCTCTTCCCCCTCTTTCCTGTTTGCCCATTTCTGTTCCCCTCTAACCTTAAAAGAACATAATAAGGAATATGATCACTAAGCTACTGAAACTGACTCCAGACTTATGCTCTCCTAAATACACACAATGCCTTGGCTAACCTGTTGATTCTTTTCCTAGAAATGAAGAAGTAACCTCTAAAATCCCCCCAAAGCAATCCTGCAGGCAGATCACTGGGGCAAGATAATATCTGAGGAGACAGCCAGTCAGTCTGCCCACAGTGGAGATGCAGGACCTGATCTCCTGCCTCCATTATTCACTGGGATCCTTTCCCCTCCATTTTTCCCCTTAAAAATTGTCATGGATTGCCTGGTGGGCTGCCATCTATGGGGTCGCACAGAGTCGGACACGACTGAAGCGACTTAGCAGCAGCAGCAGCAGGATCTTTGGACTTGGTCTCTGGACACAAGTCGCCATCTCCTCAGATTGCCAGCTTTTCTGATTAAAGCATCTTTCTTTTCTACCAACACTTGGCTCTGGAATTGGCGTGTGAACAGCTCAACCTGGGTTGGGTTACAAGATACAAAGAACATAATAATGAGGGGTAATTGTAATTATCCTGAACCCCATTAGCACCCACACCAGGCCACCTGAAAGGATAAAGGAACAAAAGTGGGGGGAAGCACACAGTCTAATGTACAATAAAAAGTTATCATAATCCTTTCTTAAGATAACTTTAATATATGATTTTGTTGAGTTGTAATTTCATTTTTTCCCTGTTAGCTCTCTAATATGCACTTAACTTGATTAAAAAAAAAAGTGTCCTATACGATGAAATACTCCTTTTACTGAGATGTCTAAGGCACCTAGCCTAGACAGAAAGACAGACAATATATCCCCCCCCCAAAAAAACTAACTTGATAAGGTTGTTGACTTAACATCATGCAAGGCAAAAATGTGATTCAATTATGAAAAACATTTAAAAATTGAAAACAATAGTGTCTTAAGGAATACTAATAAATTACAAACTGTTAATGAACAGAGATTGATTATAACTATTGACCATATATATGAATATAGGTATCTCTAAGGTAAAGCTTCATGTGACAAACTCAGAGTGACTTTCATAAGAGCAAGGAAGACTATATTTGTCTAAACTCTATCTGGAATAATCAAATGATTAAATTGGATGTGGAGGGAAAGGGAAAAATACACAGATAAGCCTCTGAGACTGCTTTTGCTATTATGGAGGACAGCAGGTCTGACACAAGACCAAAGTGTAGGTGGTGCCCAGTGATTCACTCATGAAACCAATTGAGAACAAGCAGGGAATGACATTTATAACCCAGATGCATGAATACCAATTTTCAGAGCAAGGGTAATAAGATAAACATGAAATTTTGACACATAATGATTTCTTTTATGAACTAATAAAATTATATACATATTCATATATTTTTATATATCCATAATTTTTATGTATTGAGAATGATCTTCAGAATAAAAATATGCATAATGAGCATTATTGGTAAGAGGAGCTTCCCATTATGGGTAGTTGGATGAATTATAGAAAAGCATCAGCTGAATTAAATGAGGCTACATTTCAGGCTACTAAAAACTTGTGTTTGAAATTACTGTGCTGTTTTCAGTGGTATTGAGCCATCATAGACAAATGGGCTTGGTGCCGCAAGGCTGCCAGTAAACAGAGGTGGTTCCTATTTTGTTTTTTAAAAAAGACAGTGATTAGCTTCATACAAACTTTAAAGCCTGACATGGATCTTAAGCACAATTTCATAATTATTAAAGAAATGGGCTCTTTGCTCTTCCTTCTTTGACAGACAGTTGCATCTTCTAGTGAAATACTATCCACCTCCCTGAGACATAGTCATGAAGGTCAGAGTAAATGGATTTGGCTATATTGGGTGCCTGGTCACCAGGATACTTTTAATTCTGGCCAAATGGATATTGCCTCATCAATGATCCCTTCGCTGACCTCAGCTACATGGTCTACATGCTCCAATATGATTCCATAGCAAGTTATACCACAATCAAGGCCGAGAATGGGAAGCTTGTCATCAATGGAAAGCCCATCTCCTTCTTCCAAGAGCAAGATAGGGTACTTGGAAGCACCCACATCAAATGAGGTGATGCTGGTGCTAAATATGTTGTAGAAACCACTGATGTCTTCATTAACTTGGAGAAGGCTGGGACTCACTGAAAGTATGGAGCCCAAGGGTCATCATCATTCCTGTCCCTCCTGCCACTATCCACATGTTTGGGCATAGATCATGAGAATTATGACCATAACCTCAATATTGCCAATATTGTCAGCAATGCCTGCTCTACCACCAGCTGCTTGGCCCTCTGACCAAGGTCACCCAGGATGACTTTGGCAACTCATGATGCCTGCAACTCAAGCCACTGTCTATGTCATCCCTGCCACAAAGAAAGTCTCAGATGGCTCCTCTGGAAAGCTGTGGCATGCTGGCTGTGGGGCTTCCCAGAAGACCATCTTCCCTGCTTCTATGGGCATTGCTAAGACTAGGAACAAGGTCACCCCTTGAGTTAAACTGGAAACTCACTGGCTGGCATGGCATCCCAGGTCTCAGCTCCAGTGTGTCATGGATCTGACCTACAGTTTGGAGAAAGTCGCCAAATATGATGACATCAAGAAGGAAGGTGGTGAAGCAGGCAACAGAAGGTCCCATAAAGGGCATCCTGGATGACACAGAGGAACAGGCTGCCTCCTGTAATTTTAACAGTGGTACATCCTCTTTCACCTTTGATGCTGGGCCTGGCATCACCCTCAGCGACTGCTCTGTCAAGCACATTTCCTGCTATGACAATGATCATGTTTGGCTAGAGCAAAAGGGTGGTGGGCCTTATGGCCCATGTGGTTTTTAAGGAATAAGAGCCCCCTGAACCACAAGCCTCAGTGAAAACAAGAGAAGAAAAAAAGAGGTCCTCAGCTGTTGAGGAGCCTTTGCCCCAGCTCAATCCCCCAACACACTGAGAATTATCCATCCTCAAAAGTTTCCATCCCAGACTTCCTGAAGAAAAGGGAGCCCATTAGGGAGCCCTACCTGGTCATGTATCATCAATAAAGAAAAATGTACATAGTCAAAAAGGAAAAAAAAGAAAGAAATGCTTTGCAAACATTTAGAAATGGACATGGAGATCAGCAGGGACTAGGAAAAGTTTACAAAGGATAAGTCAGGTCAGTATAGCTTCATTCCCCTTTGGATAAAAATTCTAAAAAAGTGGCTTATGTTCACCTGGATTAAACAAGGCATTTGGCAGTCACAACAGAAACATAACCTCGATAATCTTCAAGGAAATAGACTTATGAGTGCCTAAAAACCATATCAAAGATCCTAGTTACTTGACTGATTAAATCTTAGAGCACAATTTCCTATTGTTTTTCAAAGATCTCTTTTTTTTAAAAAATAGCTATCACATTTGAACATCTACTATATGTTAGGCATTGTGATTATCCCTTGACATGAACTCTATACTCACAATAATCAAAGAGACAGTCTTCAAATTTTAACATTACCTAAATTATAAGATTGGGTCCAAGGTCACCAAGCTAGAGTCAGGAAGTATAAGCTTTTCAAATATGCAAAGTACATGAAGCTGTAGAAAGAAAAAATTTATGTTGGATTATAGACTCAGGCTCTAATAGAATGTAAACTCATTAGTACATTAGATTAAATATAAGATTCATAGATATTAATATTTTTTTTCAAGCTTATTGAGTTGGTAGTGTTGACATGGCTGCTGAGAAAATGAAAAGATTCTTAGGTCTTATTGTAGAACAAGACTATCTGAAGAAAGGGAAATGGTATGCTCGTTTGTTTTTTTTTTTCAATACTTTAAGTTCCAAACTCTATACCTTAATATGGGGTGCACCTATTAGGATTTTTTCCTTTTGTTAAAGACAGAGACTTCATATGCAAGGAGGGAATTTTTTATTTATAGAGCTGACAAGAGTTTTCAGTTAACCTATAAACCTGGAGAAAGAGCTGATAAAACCTTGACTTGAAGGATGGAAAATAGAGTCTCAGAGCCAGTTTCTCCTATATGCTTATCACTGCTCATTTTATATGTTGGTTTTATCCTCTGTTATTTCGTATAGGCCTTCTCCACTGTCAGAGGACATTTCTATTAAGAGTCTCAGATTAGCTGTTGCAGTGAAAAGAGAAAGCTTCTTTTGGCCCAACAGCCTGATGACAATCTCTGAGACTTCTGTTCGGCATGCTATAGCCATATAGAAACCTTTGTCCAATCACTATTATTTGAGAGATGGGGTAATATGGTTGGCCATGATTTAATCCTATGATCACTTTCATGGCCAGTGGCAGCACAGAGTGTGGGGGAAAGCAGAATCTGTTACCAGAAGAGGATGAAGAGCTGGCTGAGCACATCACACTTGGTACACTAACCTTCAACGTGTTCTGAAAGGAACAGGGAAAGGAAAGAGAATTGAAACTCTGATGAAGACAAGATGAAGAAATAGTTATTCTTAAAAAAAAAAAAAAAAAAGGAAAGTTCAGAGAGACAAAAGGTTTGCTAAAAAAGGAAGCATAAACAATGTCTACACAGGCCAAGGGACAGAATCTAAATATCCTCATTAGAAGAAGGATTTCATTTTAAAGGTGATTTCAACTTTATGATATTTTAACTTCCAAAGACCCAGAGCTGACCAAGGTATCTCTAGATGAAATAGAAACCTTGCCATTTTCGTTTGAAGTTATGTTTTACCACTTGCCAGGGGAAGTTGCAGATGGTTTATTAGTATCTGACAAATGGCTGGACTAAACTACTTTAACTAAGAGAGAAGCAATGGCTAAACCTAGATTTTAAAGTCAAATATAAACATGAATCCAAGTTTTGGTACTTATTATTTACATGAAAGCTTCCCTCATAGCTTAGTCGGTAAAGAACCTGCCTGCAATTCAGACACCAGGGTTCAATCCCTGGGTCTGGAAGATCCCCTGGAGAAGGAAATGTCAACCCATTCTAGTAAGTATTCTTGCCTGGAGAATCCCATGGACAAATGAACCTGGCAGGCTACAGTCCATGGGGTCGCAAGAGTTGGACACGACTTATTAATTAAACCACCACAGCCCATCTATGTGAACTTGGATAAGCTGACTGCTTTCTTTTAGCCTCATTTTTTTTATCACACCACATGACATGCCAGATCTTAATTTGTGGATCAAATCCATGCTGCCTGCAGTGGAAGCACAGTTTTAATTGCCGGACTGCTGGGGAAGTCCCTGGTCTCATTTTTGAAGTAGGATTATTATTCTTACCTTGCAGGTCTACTGTGAGTGTTGGAGATAGCCTGTGGAGAATTTCTTGTTCGTTGATATATCTTAATAAATTATAGTTTATGTGTATGACTGACATCCTTGAACTATGGAAGCATGCCATATCCAGACCAAAATAAACCCTATGATACATAGATCATAGCTATGTAGGTACCTGTGGGTTTGGTATGGGAGAAGGATCAGGACTGGAAGGGTAACTGAGTGCATATGGCAAGAACGCACCATGAAAATGTATCAAGCCTGTCTGGCCTTGGAATACACAGGAAAACATAGGAATTTATGGTAGCTTTCAGAACATTTAGATTAGCACAGAGGGTCTAAACATGTATTTCATGGTGATTAAGTGAAATAATAAATGAAAACTTGCTTAGAATTATTTCCAGTACCCAATTAGAGATGAAGAAAAGTTCATTATTGTTTCTACCAAAGCTTATCATATGCTCCCGTTCTACTAGATCGTGAGCTTCTCAAGACACAAACTATGTTTTAGTAATCTATTTCCCAAGATTTGAGTATAAGGCATGGTGTTTTCTAGGCTCTTATGTAAAAGATAGGGGGAAAAGGAATTGTATCAGGAACAAAAAACACATTGAGGGCACAAAATAAAAATTTTGACACAAATCAGTGTGTGCAATTACATCTACAAGCTTGGAATAGAAGTGAAAGAAATGAACTCTGATTAGTAATAGAAAAGGTGAAATAAGCATGGAAAAAATGAGGATCAAAAATGGTGAAGGATAGGGGATAAAACTGACAGGCAGAAGTATGGCCTTCTAAGTCTGCATGTTCTAGATGCTGATATTCATGTAACTCAAATCAGAAATATATCAATCATCTCACAAAGATGTTCACTTTCCACGTTCTATGTCTGTGTCTGATGCCTTCAGGATTTAAGTTTCTGTGGTCAGTTTCAGTTTGACATAACGTTTTCATATTCATTGCACTTGCTTTCTAAACCAGGGCTCAACCTATCAGTTAACAGGCACTTATGCCAGCTTGATTCCATTCAAATTACCTGCCTGGTCCCTGTAGACATTTAGTGTTTATACTCTTGCTCTAAATAAGAGCTTCCCAGTGTTTTCCACGTCATGGCACACATAGAAAATGACAGCACTTTACTTGTGGAGTCATGGAACTAACGGAAGAAGCTCCTCAGAAATTACCGCCAGAGTTCCAGCTGCCTCAGGCCCTGCCCTGCTGCCCTTAGGCTGGGGTAGGGGAACAGGATTTCAGCAGACCTGCAACCAACTAGGGCTATTAATAAAATAGGTCACTCCAGTCGGGAGGCTCTGCTGTCAACTCTCCCTATAAAGAGATACAGAAGGTTTGATATATTTGTTTGTTCAAGGTGTAGGGTAGATACCCTTCTAGGCACTGAGATGCAGCAGTGTACAGGACAGAGTCCCTGCCCCCTTCAAACTAGGTTGCTGCTGCTGCTGCTAAGTCGCTTCAGTCGTGTCCGACTCTGTGCGACCCCATGGACTGTAGCCTACCAGGCTTCTCGGTCCATGGGATTCTCCAGGCAACGGGTTGCCTGGAGAATGGGTTGCCATTTCCTTCTCCAATGCATGAAAGTGGAAAGTTAAAGTGAAGTCACTCAGTCGTGTCTGACTCTTAGTGACTCCGTGGACTGCAGCCTACCAGGCTCCTCCATCCATGGGATTTTCTGGGCAAAAGTACTGGAGTGGGGTGCCATTGCCTTCTCCACACACTAGGTTACAAATGGTTAAATGACCCAGTCAAGTCTACAAGACTCAGGAAGCCAGGGCGAGAATCTGTATCCCCAGACACAACTCAGTTATTGCCAAGGGAAGAAATACTATAAGGTTTATAGTATAAAATTAATTTGTCATTCCATGATGAGGAAAGTGACTGCCAAGCTTTCTAACTTAAACTTTTGTCAAGGCACTTCCTTGACAAAACTGGCTCTGCCTCCACACTTCCAAGGCAGGGGGACCAGGTCCGATCCCCGGTCAGGGAACTAGATCCCACAGGCCACAACTAAAACATCCTCTGTGCTCCAACAATGATCAAAGATCCCACGTGCTGCAACTTAGACCCAGCACAGCCAAATAAATGAATAAAATAATTTTTAAAAAAGCTTGTCTATATGTCCCTATTAACTTGGAATGTGAAGAATTGTTCTTGGTTAAAGTTTACACTTGAAACTTTTATCAGTGAATATGCTCAAAGAAAGGAAAAAAAGATTTTGGGGGTCAGGTTTTCTCTCATACAGGCAAGTTAATATTTTTCCTGTGGGATCTTCAATATCAAATATCTACCATCATGTTTTTGCATGGATAACACCCCTGCTTACCATGGGGTAGTAGAAGAGGGAGGTGATAGATTGTCACAAGCATTACCAGGTGAGAAAGGATCCTTCTATCACTAAGATGAGGCAAGCCTGGCAGAAAGCACATTTAAACTGTTTAAGAAAGTAAAATTTTAATGCACATGATTGCTAATTACAGGGGCATGTTCAGTTTTCATTAAAGTGGGTCCCTAAGGATCTCTACTTGGGAACACTTTGTTAAATGGTTTATTCAAATCACTCTATATAATTGAAAATAATAATCTGACTGTCTTTATTTATTCAATGATTCAAACTTTTTCTTAATTTTTTATAATGAGTGGTGATGAATGATAAGATTATATAATTTTTATGTATTGAAGGGTTTTTCATATACTTCTATGTGGGTTCATGTAGATGCCTGTCCATCTAAAAAGCAGTTAATTTGTAAACATAATAACAAAGGGGCAAATATAACCATTCTCACTGACCCTGGATTATGTAGTTCATATTATTTCTATTATTGACACATTTTTATAAATGGTAGCAAGTCCCTTGCTAGAAAGGGTCAAAGGCATGAAATACGACTCAAAGCCCTTAACCATTCCAGACTTTACAGAAATTTGTAATTTACCTAAAAAATTGTCTGATTCTTCAACTACTCTTCAAATATTTAATTGTGATTTTAGTATAATTATGTTGACTTAGACTTCCAGTGTGTAGATTGGAATTTAATGTATTATAAATACCTCCAGAAGCTAAGCATTTGGATTAGGTAATGATGCATATAATATAACTAATTAAGCACATTTTGGGCTTAATGCTGGATTAAAGTGTTAAACTGCACAGAAGAACAGAACATCAACCCTGTGAAAAATTCACAGTGATAAAAAGGATTTGAAGGATGACCCTTTGGGTTTTTTTGTACCTTAAAATTAGGGCCCATCAGTTTTGAAACAAGGGTGAAGTTCTATCTGTTACCTGCAAGGAGAACAGGATGGTTGTTTTTTGAGCATCTTCCACGAGCCAAGACATGGTGTCAAGATCTCTATCAGAGACTCTCAAATTATACAGTGCCTCTCAGATCAGCTGGGGACCTTGTTACAAAGCAGATTATGACCCAGAAAGTCTGGGGACAATGACACAACTTGACTTGGGCTGTGTACTCAGTTTTCCTCAGTAAGTTCCCATGCAGGGCTGATGCTGATGGTCCTCAGACCACACTTGGAGCAGCAAGCATCTCCACACCATGAGGCAGCATCTTCATTTTACATGTGAGTAGAGGTTGGCAAGAAGGCTGAGTGCTTTGAGCAGCATCTCTCAACTCTGCAGAATATTCAAACTCATAGTGGGATTGATTTTAAAAACCCCAGCTGTTTCTCTTATCCAGTACATTTTTCACATCCCTGGAAGTCAATAAGCTGAAAACAGAGATGACGAGGAAACTCCTTCCAGGGATTTTTAAATACAGTGAAGCTGATTCTTATTTTGGAGAAGAGTTTGAAACGCTTCTCATATCATTTCAATTAGTCTGTCCTTTCTACTTTGCTCTCATGAACATTTCTCCTGCTTCTAATGTGGTTGCTTCCTTTGAGCTGTGCCCTTTACAAAAATAAAAGGAAAAAGAAATAATGACTTGAGAAAATTTGACTGAGGAAATTATGTTATTCTAAAAACCATTTATAGAAAGCATAGAGCATGTGATTTATATTTAACACGACTTAATATTTCCTGACTCCATGGTGCAGTACAAGAGGGTGAAGTATCTGCTATGTTCCCTGCCTAGATTTTCAGTAGCTTTGACGGTTGCCAAGGTAACGATAACTTTGGTTAGCATCAGAGTAAATAAGGATCCAAAAATCCCTGAAATTTCATTTTCTATGTTATCATGTCACTTGGAGTAATAGTAATACAGGCTTTCTCCTTCTGCCCTCATCTTCCAACTAGCTTTTCCTACATTGCTGCATTTAATGATTAGCTTTTCGGGAAAGGACATTACAAACAAGAAGCTTCCAAAATCCTTTAATCTGTTGCAGCCAACAGGTGCAGGAAAGATAGCACTCTGCCCACAAAAGTGCTTCAGTAAATAAACAATGTGCTTTGGGTGCGAAGTTGAGGTAGCAACATATCATAGGAAACAGAAGGGGGAAATGTAGAACCTGTCTGCTGAGTATCATGCTCCAGTGTGAACACACAAAATTAGGCAAATACAATTACAGATCAATAAAAGCCAATTACTCCACTGTTTCTTATAAAATGCAACAGGCAATCAGATGCCATAAAATTCAGTGCAATATGTATAATCCCTTAGATAGGTGAACTATGTTTTTTCTGAGATTTGGTTTGATTTGATTTAGCTTGAGTTTCATACTTACAGCTCTCAAACATCCCTCCTGACAATGCATTGGGTCTGAGAAATACAATCCTGCTACACAGAAGGAACATAGAGAATTTCCTTAACTGTTGTACCAGATTTATCAAATGAGTATATTAATCTTCCCTCCATTAAAAATTAACAATCTTGTAAAAAAAGTTTAGAGAACATAGAAGTACTCAAACCCACCTAGATTGCCCAAACACACTATTTTGATTTCTATTTGTCTTCCTTCCAAGCATTTTAACACCATTAAGATCTTACTATTTACATAATGTTGAAACAGGCTTTTTCAAATATTTTTTAGTGTTTGATCTCTTCTCAAACATGCTTCATGAAAAGCTATTTAACCATTTCCTTCCTTATTGGATATTCACATGATTTCAAAAATGTCCTTATTTTAAGGAAATACTGCATTGACTCATTGACTTTGCATCAAAGGTTAAAGGCTTTCCCTTTTATCATATTTTTCTCTATATATATTGCTAAAGTAGAATTACTAAGCTAACAGGAGTTATTTTAAAAAACTATTTTTTAAAATCCCATGAGTTTTGATTAAACGCATCATATGTGTAGCAAAGTCTTTTTTTTAATATATGAAAATTGAAGAAGCTGAGAATAATTGTCAAGAGCACACAATTTGCATTCAAATCTATCTAAATTCAAGAGCATATGAATAGAAAATTTTTAACTTTTCTTCCAGATCTTGCCACATAGATGGTATGACAAGAGTCTAGGACTCTAGGATCTATAACTATTGCAATATGGTCTATTCATTCCATTTTTTAGAGGAAAAAATAAAAGTCAAAAAGGAAAAAGGTTAAACAAGTGGTGAAATCTCCTGTCTCCCAGGTCAGGTGCTATTTCCAACAGCCGGTGCCTCTGGCGTATGCATACAGACTTCAAATGTGGATTTTCTGATCTAACCTTCCACAAACTATTTTGAAAATGCATGCTTTATGCGATTTAGTATTTAAGTTCACTAAGCTTTGATGAGATAAATAGTGCTTTCCTCTTGTCATGATGTCATTACCTACTCAGTGTACTTTTTCTCCTTTATTTAGAAGCATGTCATGTACATTCAATTCTCTAAATCCTATAATAAATGCTTTTTTTAACCTCATGTGTGCTCGACTTCAACCTTTTATCATAAAAGCCTGTTTGTTCACCTTCTGACAGCTCTCCACAGCTCATCACCCTGCCGGCTGCAGCTAAACCATACAATTGTGTGAATTTCAATATATAGAAAAAAGATGAAAGATGGAAAAAAATAATAGATAATGGATCTATGATAAGTCAAAGAATTAACAAAAAGGGTCAAATTACCTGAAATTCAAACTAGAAGACATCAAAGAGGGAAAGCCAAGTACTAAAATAAGAGATAATAGAAGATGATTAGGGGGAAAATGATAATAAAAGAGAGATAATAGTTTGTAACTGGGAAGAGAAATTGTAAAGAACTAGAAATAAATGGGTGAGATAGAATTAAAGGTATAATAATGAGAACTGAAAAATAATAGTGGATGTAGTGAGGGATAAAGCTGTCATATTATCCGACGAAGATGGGAATCGAGGGAACTGTTCCTGTGGGAAGTTTCCAACGCCCTGGTCTAAATTGTTGTATTCAGATATGGAGCAGAGTGTTGGGGATATAAAAGTCAAGTGGGGTAACACAAAAATTATGTAATTATAATGGTGGCAAGCCAGTCCTGTGATTTAAAACAGCAGATCGTAAGAAAAATCTTTAGGCTTCTTTTTCCATAAAGAAAAAGCACTCCACTCACAAATCTATATGATTTGTCTCTCAGTTCATCTTATGCAAACGAGATATTCTGGGTCAAAAATATCTTCTTTGGAAGATGGGTCAACTGTGTGCACAGGTGTGAGCATCTTTCACTCAAAACATCTTTCCTAGAACTGTGTGCCCTAAGATTTTTGTTCACGTCTGCCTTCTTAACTATTCCCCTAATGCTATTACTCATGTGCTTTGTTATTTAAAAGTTTAATTTTGACTTGATCTGATTGATCATTTGAGTGCACAGATTTCACAGTACAATTACATTTACAAAATTACCAATGTACTTATAACAAGCAGTAACATAGCCTGAATTTGATTCCCTGTAAATCCCAGAGGTATATAAGTTATTGCTGTTGCTTTATTTGAACATGGACTTTTTCAAAAATAAAAAAGACTTTCAAATATACTATTTTATTATGTGGCTAGGGGCTTACAAATCCATGATGTGAAACCGATCCAGTTGGAATGCACAACTGCATTTGAGCAAGAAACCAAGGCAGTATCCTGGAGACCTTAAACTCTGTCCAGAATAGAATACATCCTTGGCTACAGTATAATGTGCAAGTTGGGGATACAATACTATTATACTCTATAAATAAAGAGATGAATAAATGAGTTAATTAATTACTAAAAGTTTTCACTCCTACCAAAACTAGACTCATTATACAGTTGATACTGTCAATGACACTAAATTATTAAACTTCAGGGAAATCTCTGAGTATTACATATAAGTCCCCACTATAGTCGACATGAGAAATATATTCATCTACCTGTTCTCATCTAACAATCTGATCACAGTTCACAGTGCAAGGCCAAGTTCATTAATGCATTCATTGTTGACCATATGATATAGGTAGCATTGCATTTGGCTACAGAAGTAATATTATTCATGGAGTAACAATATCAACTTCACTTACCTAAATGGCCTGTAAGGTCGATTTGATTTAATCATATAAACAAAACAGAAAATGCCAAACATAGTTGAAGTCAGCAAGACTTAAAAATAATTCAAGTTTGTAAGAACAAGAGAGTTTACCTATTAACACCAATAATATTGAATATGTATCTTTAAATGGTGGTCAGTTTAAGATAACTAATCCAAGATGTAACTATTGAAAATGAGGAAGCAAATTCTTTGTTAAAACTTCCAGCTGCTTCCCTATTAGAAATAAATTAAAATTTAGTAATAAAACAGTTAGCTACAAAATATACAAATTACACAAAATCTTTAGATTATGAATAATTCTCATTTAAAAGTATAAAGGAAAGTTACAGCATTGTTAAATATATAGGGTGATTTAAAATAGGACAAAGATGGCATTATAAATAAATGAGTGCAAAATAGACTTTTGAAGATCAATATCTGGAAAATATAAAGCTGGCTTATGCTTTGTTATTTACTTTGTCTCTTTCTCTACATATAAAAAAATTAAATATACAAATAGTAAAATAAAATGGCATTTTAAAAAATTTCAAGCTGTGGAGACTTTTCTGAACAAGATAAAAATGCCCCAAGTCACAAACGAAACAGTGATAGATTTGACAGCATGGATATTAAAAACCAAGCCAAATAAAATGACTCTGTATAGCCAAAGACATCAGAATCAGCTCTAAAATTCACTTTACAATTAATGGGAGCAGATGAGGAATACAGATTTAATACAGATATAGATGATATAGTTATGCACAGATGTATACAGATGTATATGTGCATACATATAATATATATATAAATATCAGACACACAGTTATTCATAATATAGAAGAGCCCTTAATAGCCACACATCCAAAGAGAAACACATAAAAGACTTTAAACAGAATATTTGAAGGAGAAATATAAACAAATGTCCAATATAAATTTTTAAAAGAAGTATCAGAATCACTGGTAATCAGAAGTCACTCAAATAAAAAATTAAATCTATTAGACTGGTAATAACTAAACCAATTATAGTAACTACAGTTTAGGGAAGTACACGGAAAAACGGACATTTTCATATTCCTGTTGTCAGTGTGTCAACTGGTAAAATATGCCTGGATAATAGTTTCCTAGTATGTATCAAGATTTTGATCCAGAATTTCTACTTTTAAAAAATTCTCACTAGAAGATAGCTGATATATCATACAAAAATGCACGACAAGTACGTTTAATATTTATAAAACAAAAACTTGGACACAGCTGAATGCTGATCCATTAAAGAATGGTTGAATATAGTAATATTGGGAAAAAACACCTCATGAAGACTTTTAAAAGAATGAATGATGCATATCCATGCTCATTTACACAGAAAAAGTCAGCAAAATGTTTCTGAGGGAATAAAATAGATTGTTTCACAGCAATATTTATAATACTGTCTTTGCAGATAAGTATCTAGAAAGGCTATTTTTAAAATACGTTTTACATTTTATATTGAGTGCTAGAGTTTGAGACATTTTGAAATTTTGTATACTTTAAATTTATACAAGAATAAACACAAAATCTATTTTTGTTTTGTAAAATAATAAATTCAAACCCAATAATAGTATCCACACTCTGCATGACAGTCAAAGAAGTGGAGGTAGGAAGGGCAGGTCTTAGAACAATGAGAGAAGAATTTGTTTTTAAATTTCAAAATTTTTACTTGTCAAAGATTAACATGTTAAAACTACGTCCAAGGAAGAAGAGTTGATTGATTATTCTTAATCAATCAAATAAAGATGTTGAAATAAGATTGTCAAATTAAATACAAAACTGACTGATGCTCTATAGTTCTTAAAATAATAATCTTTGAAATTACTTTTTCTACTGGACAGAATTTACCTGCATCCCTATCAGATGAAAGAAATTTGAAATTTATTAATGTGTAGCTTTATAGAACTTGGGTCCTGGTCATTAGTATACACTAAGTCAAAGTTACCTCTCCATGGACATTATGTGTTCCTCAGGCAGGCTGATTGGACAATGGTATCACAGGAACTGTGTTTTTGGATAATTTTACTCAATAACATTTTTCAATTTAAAGAGAATGATGTAGGGCATATATGGTGAAATAATCTTGAGCTGAAGTTAGACTCCTCTCCACCCCCGTCCCATTCAGTTTCCCTTTCTTCCTTTGTTTTTTCTTTTAATTTTTGCCTAAAATAAAAATATATATATATTATATAGTTCAATTTTGTGGATCGGGAATCTGGGAAAAACTTGGGTCAGTGATTTCTCTTCTATTATACCTGGTACCAAAAGGGTATTCAGCTGGTAGCTGTGCTGTCTGGAAGGTCCAAAGACTTTGTTCACTTGCCTGTCTGAATTAGCTGGACCTTCATTTCTCTATGTACGTATCCCTTCCCTTCTGCTTCTCTTCTAGGGCAGATGCGAGTCAAACTTCTTATATGGCAGCTCCGATCCTCCAGAGACCAAGATGTAATCTGACAGTCCTCTAAACCTGATATTGACACAGCACCATGTATGTCATACTCTATTGGTCAAAGTAGTTACACACCAGCTTAATTCTATCATTACAGTTCAGTCACTCAGTCGTGTCTGACTTTCGCAACACCATGGACTTCAGCAAGCCAGGCTGCCCTGTCCATCACCAACTCCCGGAGTTTACTCAAACTCATGTTCATAGAGTCAGTAATGCCATCCAACCATCTCATCCTCTGTTGTCCCTTTCTCCTCCCGCCTTCAATCTTTCCAAGCATGAGGGTCTTTTCAAATGAGTCAGTTCTTCATATCAGGTGGCCAAAGTATTGGAGTTTCAGCTTTAGCATCAGTCATTCCAATGAATATTCAGACTGATTTCCTTCAGGATGGACTGGTTGGATCTTCTTGCAGTCCAAGAGACTCTCAAGAGTCCTCTCCAACACCACAGTTCGAAAGCATCAATTCTTCAGCACTCAATTTCTTTATACTCCAGCTCTCACATCCACACATGACTACTGGAAAAACCATAGTTTTGACTAGACAGACTTTGTTGGTAAAGTAACGTTTCTGCTTTCTAATATGCTCTCTAGGTTGGTTATAGCTTTCCTTCCAAGGAGTAAGCATCTTTTAATTTCATGGCTGCAGTCACCATCTGCAGTGATTTTGGAGCCCCCCAAAAATAAAGTCTGTCACTCTTGCCACTGTTTCCCCATCTATTTGCCATAAAGTGATGGGACTGGATGCCATGATCTCAGTTTTCTGAATGTTGAATTTTAAGCCAAATTTTTCACTCTCCTCTTTCACTTTCATCAAGAGGCTCTTTAATTCTTCACTTTCTTCCATAAGGTTTATGTCATCTGTATATCTGAGGTTATTGATATTTCTCCCAGCAATCTTGATTCCAGCTTGTGCTTCATCCAGCCCAGCATTTCTCATGATGTACTCTGCAAATAAGTTAAATAAGCAGGGTGACAATATACAGCCTTGACATACTCCTTTCCCTATTTGGAAGCAGTGTGTTGTTCCATGTCCAGTTCTAACTGTTGCTTCCTGACCTGCATACAGATTTCTGAAGAGGCAGGTCAGGTGGTCTGGTATTCCCATCTCTTTCAGA
>NW_011495081.1:3363728-3395053 GCF_000754665.1 Bison bison bison | reverse complement strand
ATGAATGCAATTGTGTGGTAGTCTGAGCATTCTTTGGCATTGCCTTTCTTTGGGATTGGAATGAAAACTGACCTTTTCCAGTTGTGATCACTGCTGAGTTTTCCAAATTTGCTGGCATATTGAGTGCAGCACTTTCACAGCCTCATCTTTTAACATTTGAAATAGTTCAACTGTAATTTCATCATTTCCACTAGCTTTGTTCATAGAGATGCTTCCTAAGGCTCACTTCACTTCACATTCCAGGATGTTTGGTCTAGGTGAGTGATCAAACTATTGTGATATCTGGGTCATGAAGATCTTTTTTGGATAGCTCTTCTGTGTCTTCTTGCCACCTCTTCTTAATATCTTATGCTTCTGTTAGACCCATACCATTTCTGTCCATTATTGTGCCCATCTTTGTATGAAATATTCCCTTGGTATCACTAATTGTCTTGAAGAGATCTCTAGTCTTTCCCATTCTGTTGTTCTCCTCTATGTCTTTGCACTGATCGCTCAGGAAGGCTTTCTTTTCTCTCCTTGCTGTTCTTCAGAATTCTGCATTCAAATGGGTATATCTTTCCTTTCCTCCTTTGCCTTTAATGTCTCTTCTTTTTTCAGCAATTTGCAAAGCCTCCTCAGCCATTATGCCTTTTTGCATTTCTTTTTCTTGGGGATGGTCTCTATCTCTGCCTCCTGTACAATGTCACAAACCTCTGTCCATAGTTCCTCAGGCACTCTGTGTATCAGATCTAATCCTTTGAATCTATTTATCACTTCTACTTTATAATCAAAAGGGATTTGATTTAGGTCATACCTTAATGGTCTAGTGGTTTTCCCCACTTTCTTCAATTTAAGTCTGAATTTGGCAATAAGGTGTTCATGATCTGAGCTGCAGTCAGCTCCCAGTCTTGGTTTTGCTGACTTTATAGAGCTTCTCTATCCCTGACTGCAAAGACTATAATCAATCTGAATTTGGTATTGATCATCTGGTGATGTCCATGTGTAGAGTCTTCTCTTGTGTTGTTGGAAGAGGGTGTTTGCTATGACCAGTGCATTTTCTTGGCAAAACTCTATTAGTTTTTGCCCTGCTTCATTCCATATTCCAAGGCCAAATTTGCCTGTTACTCCAAGTATTTCTTGACTTCCTACTACTTTTGCATTCCAGTCCCCTATAATGAAAAGGACATCTTTTTTGGCTGTTAGTTCTAGAAGGTCTGGTAGGTCTTCATAGAACCGTTCAACATCAGCTTCTTCAGCATTACTGGTTGGGGCATAGACTTGGATTACTGTGATAGTGAATGGTTTGCCTTGTAAACGAACAGACATCATTCTGTTGTTTTTGAGACTGCATCCAAGTACTGCATTACAGACTCTTTTGTTGGCTGTGATGGCTACTCCATTTCTTCTAAGGGATTTTTACCAACAGTAGTAGATATAACGGTCATCTGAGTTAAATTCACCCATTCTAGTCCATTTTAATTCACTGATTCCTAAAATATGGATATTTACTCTTGATATCTCCTATTTGACCACTTCCAATTTGCCTTGATTCATGGACCTAACATTCCAGGTTCCTATGCAGTACTGCTCTTTAAAGCATCAGACTTACTTCTATCACCAGTCACATCCACAACTGGGTGTCATTTTTGCTTTGGCTCCATCTCTTCATTCTTTCTGGAGTTATTTCTCCACTGTTCTCCAGGAGCATACTAGGCACCTATCAACCTGGGGAGTTCATCTTTCAGCATCCTATCATTTTGCTTTTTCATACTGTTCATGGGGTTCTGAAAGCAAGAATACTGAAGTGGTTTGCCATTCCCTTCTCCAGTGGACCACGTTTTATCAGAACTCTCCACCATGACCCGTCCATCTTCAGTGGACCTACATGGCATGGCTCATTGTTTCATTGAGTTAGACAAGGCTGTGGTCCATGCGATCAGATTGGTTAGTTTTCTGTGATTGTGGTTTTCATTCTTTCTCCCCTCTGATGAAGAAGGATAAGAGGCTTATGGAAGCTTCCTGATGGGAGAGACTGACTGAGGGGGAAACTGGGTCTTGTTTTGATGGGCGGGGCCACGGTCAGTACATCTTTAATCCAATATTCTGTTGATGGGCAGGGCTGTGTTCCCTCCCTCTTATTTGACCTGAGGCCAAACTAATGAAGATAAGGGAGACCTTCTTCAACAGGTCCCATTCGTGCACTGCTGCACTCAGTGCCCCCAACCCTGTAGCAGGTCACCGCTGACCCAAGCCTCTGCAAAGACTCTTGGACACTCACGGGCAAGTCTGATTAAGCCTCTTGTGGGGTCACTGCTCTTTTCGTCTGGGTCCTGGTGCGCACAAGGTTTTATTTGTGCTCTCCAAGAGTGTGTTTCCCAGTCCTGTGTAAGTTCTGGTGGCAATATGGTGGGGTTAAAGGAGACCTCCTCCAAGAGGGCTTATACCATACCCAGGAGGTCTGCTGCACCCAAAGCCCCTGCCCCTGCAGCAGTCCACTACTGACCCATACCTCTGCAGGAGACACTCAAACATGGTTCTGGCTGAATCTCTGTGGGGTCCTTGGGTGCTGGTGCGCACAAGGTTTGTTTGAGACCTCCAAGGGTCTCTGGTGGGTATGCAGTTTGATTCTAAATGCAGTTTTGCCTCTCCATTCTTGCTGAGGCTTCTCCTTTGCCTTTGGACATGGGGTATCTTTTTTTGGTGGGATCCAACATTCTGTCAATGGTTGTTCAGCAACGAGGTGTAATTTTGGAGTTCTCATGCTCATCTCCTGCTGCCTAATTTTAAGGGGGAGAAAAATAGACTTCTCTCTCCATGGAAGGAGTGTTGAAGAATTTAGATTCATCTCTAATTCACAAGAAAAAAAATCTGAGCTCCACACCCAATATGTGATATGTTTCTCCTTCCAAGGAAAGAGTCAAAACCCATTTTGGATGCAGAAGTGCCTAATAGAGATAAATCAATAAGGGTTAAACAAGGCATATACAGTACAGTTAATATTAATCTTTATGTTAACAAGATCAGCTAAAAGACAATATAAATTGATTTATTAACTATGAGATAATTTAGTCTCTAAGTATTAGACACCATCTTCTTGTTCCTTACCAAACCTGATGACTAAAAAGCCATAGCTGAAGCGTGCTAATATTTCTCAGATGCTATTCCTGCATGGAATGCCATTTTAGAAATTAGATTTTAAATTTAAAAGGGGCTTAACTTAATCTTTCTCATACAAAAAGAGTGAATTGTTCAGGCTATATATTTATAATTATTATAATGTCAGTGAATATGCACTTATTTTCTTAATTCTTAGATTGGCAGTGCTGTCAAAAATTATCATTTGGTATTACAGTGGCAGAAAGAGTACTTTATTCTGGTACACACTTGTCTTCAGAGCTACAGAGATCTGTGTTTAACTTTTAGTTTATTTATAAAGAGCTTATGCAGAGTCCCCACTACTGCATTCTTCAGAATGTATATCAAGAGCCTCAAATGAATACACTGTCAAACACAGAGTTTGCCTGGCCTTGATCTGGGGTTCAGAGGACACTGGAGTCATATAGCTGAAGTGCCCTGGCCTAACAAGGATACCTCTATATTCAGGTGAGAGGAGTATGGGCTAAGGCCTTGCCTTTTCCTTCACGTGTAGCATGGTGAAGAAGATAAACATGCGGTATGAGGTCAGGATCAAGACAAGCAGGAATAGCAGTAGAATACTTGTGACCAACAGGACCATCTCATATACAGTGGGATTTTCACAGGAGAGATTGAGGAGACCTCACAGAGTTAAGTGGCTAATATTCCTGGCTTTAGATGGAGAAATGCAAAATGTAGATGGTATGGGCCAAGGAAGAAAGCTATCCTCTAATACAAGACCCTACTGCCATTTGTTGGAAAACCTGATAACTTATGAAGGCTGTGTGCCCTAAAGCAGATAACCACATTAAGGTCAGAAGCCATGTGAATGAGGACACATTTGAACATTCCAAGGGTCAGAAGAAAAAAAATCTGAGCTCCACACCCAATATGTGATATGTTTCTCCTTCCAAGGAAAGAGTCAAAACCCATTTTGGATGCAGAAGTGCCTAATAGAGATAAATCAATAAGGGTTAAACAAGGCATATACAGATTTGTGAAGTCAAGAATCTCTTCAAATCAAGACAATAGATATCCCTCTGGAGCGAGACTTATGGAGCTGGGAAAGACATTTTCCATACTGGTTAAGACTCCCAGGAGAATAAAGTCTGAAACAAAGATTAATTTTCATTTTTTAAAACTTTTGATTTATTCTTACAGCTCATGTAGTTACCATTTGTGAAGTTCTTAATTGTTTTGTGCTAGTCTATAATAGATGGGGAAACGGTGGAAACAGTGTCAGACTTTATTTTTGGGGGCTCCAAAATCACTGCAGATGGTGACTGCAGCCATGAAATTAAAAGACACTTACTCCTTGGAAGAACCTAGATAGCATATTGAAAAGCAGAGACATTACTTTGCCAACAAAGGTCCGTCTAGTCAAGGCTATGGTTTTTCCAGTAGTCATGTATGGATGTGAGAGTTGGACTGTGAAGAAGGCTGAGCACTGAAGAACTGATGCTTTTGAACTGTGGTGTTGGAGAAGACTCTTGAGAGTCCCTTGGACTGCAAGGAGATCCAACCAGTCCATCCTAAAGGAGATCAGCCCTGGGTGTTCTTTGGAAGAAATGATGCAAAAGCTGAAACTCCAATACTTTGGCCACCTCATGCGAAGAATTGACTCATTGGAAAAGACTCTGATGCTGGGAGGGTTTGGGGGCAGGAGGAGAAGGGGACGACAGAGGATGAGATGGCTGGATGGCATCACCGACTCGATGGGCGTGAGTCTGAGTGAACTCCGGGAGTTGGTGATGGACAGGGAGGCCTGGCATGCTATGACTCATGGGGTCGCAAAGAATCAGACACAACTGAGTGACTGAACTGAACTGAACTGAGTCTATATTTTCATAAGGTATAATTTTCCTTCTGCCTGAATTATCTTTAATATTTCTTATAATATGTGTCTTCTAGAAATTAATTCTTTCAACTTCTGTGTGGCTGAAAAGTCTTTATTTTGCATTTGTTTTTGAGATATTTCAACAAGTTTAAGTACTTAAAAGATGCTGCTTCAGTGTCTTCTTGCTTGTAATTTCTGTGAAAAAAAAATATTTTGTCTTCTTTTTCTCTTTTTCTGTTCTTCCAAATATAATATGTCTTGCATCTCTGGACACTTTCACGACGTTTTCTTTGCGATGGGCTTTAAATAATTTGATCACGGTGTATGCACTAATGAGGATTCTCCAGAGAAACAGAATCAATAGAACATATATAAAAAGAGATTTATTGTAAGGAATTGACTAACATGATTACACAGCCTTACAAATCCCCAGATCTGCAGGGTGACTCAGCAAGCTGGAGACCAAGGAAGAGTCAATGTTTCAGTTTGTGTCCAAGGGCAGGAAAAAGCAAAGTTCTAATAAGAAGACAGTAGGCAGGATGAATTCTCCCTTATGTTCTATTTAGGCCTTTAACTGATTGGATATGACCCACCTACATTAGACAGGACAATTTGCCTTACTCAATTTACAATTTAAATATTAATATCATCTAAAAATACCCTCACAGAAACACCCAGAATATGTTTTACCAGATATCTGAAAATTGACCACCGCAATGTGCTCTAGCGTAGTTTTCTTCATTTTTCTTGTGCTTGGGGTTCATTAAGCATTTTGGATCTCTAAGTTTATAGCTTTCAGGAATTTGGAACATTGCTGGCCATTTTTCTTCAAAGATTATTTT
Source organism: Bison bison bison (assembly GCF_000754665.1). NCBI lineage: Eukaryota > Metazoa > Chordata > Mammalia > Artiodactyla > Bovidae > Bison > Bison bison. The sequence continues at coordinate 3,389,260 of NW_011495081.1, read as the reverse complement.
GTGCCTACTCCTTCAGAGACTCCATTCACAGATACAGATTACCGATATCCTTTTCATTTCTTAAACTTCTTTTTTTTTCCCCTCTGTGTTTAATTTTGGATAATTTATATTGCTTCATCTTCATATTTACTAATATTTTATTTTACAGTGTCTAAAGTTATTAATCTCATCTAGCACATTGTTCATCTCACACAATGGATTTTTCATTTTTAAAAGTTTGATTTGTCTTTTTTGTGTTTCCCATGTCTCTGCTTAATTTTTTAAACATAAGAATATAGTTATAACACTTTAACGTCCTTATGAGCTAATTCTAACATCTAACTCAGAAATAGAATGATTTCAATTGATATTTCTCCACATTATGATTCATATTTTCTTGCATATCAATCATTGATGAGATTGATTTTGTGAGCTTTACCTTGTTAGATGCTAGATTTTATCATATTCCTACATAACAGTTCTTTGTTTTGGGATGCATTTAAGTTTCTTGGAAGCTGTTTGATCCCTTTGGATCTTACTTTAAAATTTTAGACTAGATATGAGCAGCATTTAGTCTAAAATAAAATATTTTCCACTATTAAGGCAAGACCCCTCTGGGCATTTCTCCAATGCTCCATAAATCATGAGGTCTTGTAGTCTGTCTGGGGGTAATAGGGACTATGTCCATTCTTATATGAGTGCAGAGAATTCTCTTCTTTAATTTGTTCAACTGGTTCTGTCCCTGAGCTTGGGTAGTTTCCTTATAGGATTGTACTGTAAGTACTCTGCCCTGTGCTCAAGTAAAACATTTTGTGTATATTTCTGGAGTTCTTTCTCCATGCACTTCCTTTCATAATAGTATGGCTTGAGAATTTTAACTTTCTTTGTCTCCACAGATATTCAGATCACTTCCTCAACTCAAGAATCTTAAAGATTCTCCTTTTGAGTTACCCTTCCCTGTGCTATGACTTGAAACAATCTTTGGGTATTAAGATGGGGCAACCACCTAATTATCTTCCTACATCTTCCTACATTCTTCTCTATTAACTGTGCTCCAATATCTTATAAATCATTGTTTTATATATTTTCTTTCTATTTTTTAGGGGGGTGAGGTCAGATAGACAGATCTAATCCTGTTACTCTCTCCTTGCCTAGAAGCAGAAGTAATTTGTGAAAATATTTAATGATGATGTTACAGAGAGGGTGGTCATAGAGATTTTTGTAGTCTTTTAAAAAGTAAAATAAATTAAGCATTATGTGTTGAAAGTTCCCTTGAAAGATATGATTATGTTGCTATGATGATGGTATTAAAAATGGCAAGATATTGCAGAAGATAATATAATGCAGAGAAAAGGGCTTGGCTTAGGTACGTTTCAGGGAATTTTATACTCTCTGAGTCAGCCTTAAGACAGTAGAATAATTTTTTACCTTTTTTTTGGTAATGGGCACTATCATGTCAATAAAATACATTAAAATTCTGTCAGCCAGACTGGCCTCAGCTGTCTTCCTATCATATCCCAACCTCATAAGGTATTAGAAACTTGCAAGTACAAGAGGCAAAATGGTAGATAGTAACTATCGTATCTGCACATACACCACTCCCACTTTTTCTGCAGGGCCTTTACATCACAAAAGATGCAGTGGTAGGATTATACAGAAGCTTTGAAGTCTATTTCCTGGGAGTTTGAATATATATCCCCTCTTCTACTCACTAGAACTTCTGAGGTGTGAAGAGAGAAATTTAGGTCACACAGATGCAGAATGTGTCAAAAACAGTGGAATAGACAAGAGAAAAACAAAAACCTAGAAACCTGCTTGTGCAACATCTCAGTCTCAGCACTTATAAAACAATGTTAGTATCATTGAATAGAGTATACAAATGCAAAGTAAGTAATTTTTCGTTTGTGCTCCTCCATAAGAGCAAAAGGAATTCTCATTAAAAATACATGATGCTTTAAACTTGTAATCACTTTCTAAAATCCAGATGCATATTAGAATGATCTTGGAATTTTTTTTTAAATATAAAAATCCAGGTATTCTTTTTCTCTCCAAAGTTCCATACGTGTTTCTCATGAGCATCCATGTTTAAAAAAAATGAACTATATGATGATTTTTTTACTTTTATCTAGTTTGTTTCACTTTTTCTAGTTCATATTCAATGTTCCCATTTAGTTTAGTTTATCTTTTCCAATTTCTCCATCTCTTTTTTGTTGTTCTTTTTCAAGCCTTTATCAAGTATAGTAGAAAATTTTTATACATGCATGTATAAATATAATATGAATAACATATATTTTAGATAACATGAATTTTTGCCTAGCTAGAAAATTTATGACATTTTGATTCCACTTGTTTGACTTAGTATGAATAGAATGTTAGATTTCTAATTTATATTCACTCAAAACTTTGATAGAGTTTAATGTATTTTGGTATCTTATATTACTGTTAAAAGACCACAATGTTTATTATCTTAGTGATTTTAAAAAATCTGAATGAGCCTTGAAACTTCTAATCCAATTTTGAGAACATAAAGAAACACTATGTAGTTAAAATAAAAAAAAAAATAACATACGGTACAGTATTATTAACTAAAACACAGATTTTGTCCAAATTTCATAAAATTTTATGCTAAATGTCCATTATTTGTTTTCATACCTTATTCAGGATTCCACACTGTACACAGCTGCATTGGGCAACTTCAGCCACATGCAACACATTCTTTTTTATTTTTAAACTTTACAATATTGTATTGGTTTTGCCAAATATCGAAATAAATCCGCCACAGGTATACATGTGTTCCCCATCCTGAACCCTCCTCCCTCCTCCCTCCCCATACCATCCATCTGGGTCGTCCCAGTGCACCAGCCCCAAGCATCCAGTATCGTGCATCGAACCTGGACTAGCAACTCGTTTCATATATGATATTATACATGTTTCAATGCCATGCTCCCATATCATCCCACCCTCTCCCTCTCCCACAGAGTCCAAAAGACTGTTCTATACACCAGTGTCTCTTTTGCTGTCTCGTACACAGGGTTATTGTTACCATCTTTCTAAATTCCATATATATGCGTTAGTATACTGTATTGGTGTTTTTCTTTCTGGCTTACTTCACTTTGTATAATAGGCTCCAGTTTCATCCACCTCATTAGTACTGGTTCAAATGTATTCTTTTTAATGGCTGAGTAATACTCCATTGTGTATATGTACCACTGCTTTCTTATCCATTCATCTGCTGATGGACATCTAGGTTGCTTCCATGTCCTGGCTATTATAAACAGTGCTGCGATGAACATTGGGGTACATGTGTCTCTTTCCCTTCTGGTTTCCTCAGTGTGTATGCCCAGCAGTGGGATTGCTGGATCATAAGGCAGTTCTATTTCCAGTTTTTTAAGGAATCTCCACACTGTTCTCCATAGTGGCTGTACTAGTTTGCATTCCCACCAACAGTGTAAGAGGGTTACCAATCAAAAAATGGGCCAAAGAACCAAATAGACATTTCTCCAAAGAAGACATACAGATGGCTAACAAACACATGAAAAGATGCTTAACATCACTCATTATCAGAGAAATGCAAATCAAAACCACTATGAGGTACCATTTCATGCCAGTCAGAATGGCTGCGATCCAAAAGTCTACAAGCAGTAAATGCTGGAGAGGGTGTGGAGAAAAGGGAACCCTCTTACATATGCAACAAATTATGGTAAATTCTCTTTTCATTTTTATTCTGTTAGAAATATTTCCTAATGTTCCTTGTTATGGCTTCTTAGATATACCCATCATTTAAAAGTGGACATTTAATTTGCAAATGCATAGGGTTTTTAAAGTATCTTTAATATTAATTTCTTATTTTGATATTAATTTCCCATTTAAATGTTTTGTTCTCTGCAATCACCCTCTATGTTTTATCAGTCTTCTAACTTTATTGAGGTTTTCAATGGCTAAGTCAAAGATCTCTCTTGGTAAATGTCACATTGCACTTGAAAATATGTGGGTTATTTTTAAATATCTTTTGATATTGATTTCTAATATAATTCCAAAGTGATAAGAGAATAGACTGTGTGATTTCAATACCTTTATATCGTGAAACTTTTGCATCTTATTTTATATTCCTGGATATGTTCTAGTGTCTGCTAGTTTATAGTCTATGGGAGCTTGAATATAATTTGTACCCAGCTGCTGTGTGAAAATTATATAAATCTTAGTTATGTTGAATTGGTTCATGGTGCTTTTCAGGTCTGCTATATCATTTTACCTTTCTGTACATTCCTTCTACTGATTTTTGGGAGTTTGATATTGAAACTCCAACTAAAAATATTAATTTACATACTTAAAAATAATTATAATATATACTGGAACTATACGTAACTTTGTTCTGTATTTTCCAAGTCTGCTGTAAATGTGTTATCAAACTTACATACTTTTAAAAATAAAAAATACACATGAAGCTTTGAATTCACTGAATTATCATGAGAACATAGAAGGAAGGCTCTTATGGGATTGCTTTTAACTGTGGGACATGGAGTAAAAATCAAAGATATTTCAGGCCAGTGCCTTTGTACAGGCATTAAAGCCATTTGTAAAAGTTTCCTTTATATTCTTGATTGAGTTTGGGCTCAATTCATTTATCGATGAGTAAGTCAAACCAAATCAAGTCAACCAGCTTCCCTATATTCTTTCTTTCTTTCCTTAATTTTTACTTTCTTCTTTTTTTGGAGCAACAGAAGTTAGGTTAGCAAGCCGTTTATTTGTTTAAAATACTCATTCATCAATCCACAATGTAGATGTAAAAACAACACAGACTGAGGGCCTTTATCCAATCTAACGTAGTCAATGCTGATCTTCATGCCATAAACATAATAGCTTACAGCACTCATACTGTGTTTATGTGCTATGGACTGAGTGTTTTTATTTTGGAAATTCATATATTGAAGATCTAGACCCCAGTGTGATGATAATATGAAAGTAATTGGGAGGTAACAAAGTTATGTTTTTCTTGTAGGCATGTATGGATGTGAGAGTTGGACTCTAAAGAAAGCTGAGTGCCCAAGAATTGATGTTTTTGAACTGTGGTATTGAAAAAGACTCTTGAGAGTCCCTTGGACTGCAAGGCGATCAAACCAGTCAGTTCTAAAGGTAATCAGTCCTGAATATTCATTGGAAGGACTGATGCTGAAGCTGAAGCTGCAATACTTTGGCCACCTAATGTGAAGAACTGACTCGTTGGGAAAGACCCTGATGTTGGGAAAGATTGAAGGCAGGAGAAGAAAAGGACGACAGAGGATGAAATGGTTGGATGGCATCATTGACTAGATGGACATGAGTTTCAGCAAGCTCCAGGAGTTAGTGATGGACAGGGAATCCCGGTGTGTTGCAATTAATAGTGTCACAAAGAGTCAGACAGGACTGAGAGACTGAACTGAACTGAACTGAGGTCGTGAGGGTCTCATCTTCATGAATGCGATTAGTGCACTTACAAAATAGAAACACTAAAAGAGATGATCTCTGTCTCTACCACATGAGGATACAGCAAAAGGAAACCATGTACAACCAGAAAGAAGGCTTTCTCCAGACACCAAATCATCTGACAACGTATCTTGGACTTTCCCATCTCTAGAACTGTGGGTAATAAATATTTGTTGTTTAAGCCACCCAGACTATGGTAATATGTTATAGCAGTCCACACGGACCAAGACTGTGTGTGTGTTTGTGTGTGTGTGTGATAAAGAAACAAAGAGAGAGGGGAAAAAAATGGACTGAGTAGACAATTTTTGAGTCCCAATGCAAAATGAAAATGCATACCTTCTCCAAAAATTATTAAAAATTTCAAGACAGCAACATCAGACCATTAAACAAAGCATGGGGGCCCTGTGAGACTGCACAGGTAGCATGTTCAAAAATCTAGCCCTAGTGTGAGACTATGGTGACTGTGACCAATGCAGCAAGAGTAACTGTACTAAACCAGAGTACTATACCAAAACATATAGATGCAAAAATAAATCTATCTGGACTATACCATACTGCCCCACCAGTTTTTTTTTTTTTTTTCTCAAAAAAAATAATATCTTCCTAATTTTGTCAGTCCTAACCATATAGACAAATTGATGGGAAAGAAAATCATGCAAAAATTAATACTTAAAAAATATGATGAAGAAATTATTCATAAAGTATTAAATGGTACTAGGTCATCTTTTCTTGAGCAATGGCTTGAAATGAAATTGTAATAAAAGCAGCAAAACAAGTTGGATTTAAAGGACATGCAGGATTGTGCAATTACTTCTGCAGCTGATGAAATGTAAATGCTTAAAGCTTACAAAATAATTACAAGGCAATTATGGAAAGAAGGTCTGTTTTGTTCACTCAATTCAGGTACTATGGAAAAAGTTAGTGTGTCAAACTATTAACTTTGAGTAATTTAATCACCATCCTGAAAGCTAAAATAAGATATTCTGGTGTCTTGCCAAGGGGAAAAATAAAGCCTGCAGCAACTACAATTCTTTTCGATTTCTTTGTCGAGAACCAAGCAACTCTCTTGTAACAGTTACTTTCCATGGTTAGATAAGACAGATAGATAAATGCAATATTGCCAATGCAAGTAGGTAAATCTTTGTTTCTTAAAGCTGATTCTTAAGATAAATACTTGCCTCATCTTCTAGTGAAGGATAATATTACTTAAACCTGTTGAAAATCAAGCTAGGAGAAGAAGGCCAATCACTTCAAATTGTTATCAAATTAAATATGTGATAATCCTAAACTTTGAAATTACTTTATGATTATTAGCAGGATTAATATGATTTGGGAAAATGTCATCTTGATTCTTCCACAGAAAACTACCTACATGAGAAGTTTTCAATTTGCTAAGATTTACACATCTCTTCCTAAATTGTATATGCTATGTCAAAGGAAAGACTCATTTTGGCTTAGTGCTGTCTCTCAGTGTATCCTTTTTTATGATTATAGCAGATAATTGGGAAGAATTTTTGTGTGTGTGAGTATGAAATCTTTTATGGTTTCTAATTGGCTTTAACTTATGAAACATGGAGATTAAACATAAATGTCAATAGTGTCTGACAATTTAGGACATGGGTAACCTTATGAAAGATATACTTTAGTTTCTTCAACTAGTTTAATATCAACTTGATAGGATTTTGATGAAAAATAAGACATCATGCAAAATGCAGGGCTGGATTAAGCTCAAGCTGGAATCAAGATTGCCAGGGGAAATGTCAATAACCTCAGATATGCAGATGATACCACCTGAATGGCAGAAAGCGAAGAGGAACTAAAGAGTCTCTTGATAAAGGTGAAAAGGGAGAGTGAAAAAGCTGGCTTAAAACTCAACATTCAAAAAACTAAGATCATGGCATCTGGTCCCATCACTTCAAGGTAAATAGATGGGGGAAAAATGGAAACCATGACAGAGTTTATTTTCTTGGACTTCAAAATCACTGCAGATGGTAACTACAGCCATGATATTAAAAGATGCTTGCTCCTTGGAAGAAAAGCTATGGCAAACTTAGCCCACATACTAAAAAGCAGAGACTTCACTTTGCTGACAAAGGTCCATACAGCCAAAGCTATGGTTTTTCCAGTAGTCATGTACAGGTGTGGGAGCTGGTCTGTGAGGAAGCCTGAATGCTGAAGAATTGATGCTTTCAAACTGTGATGCTGGAGAGGACTCTTGAGAGTCACTTGAACAGCAAGGAGATCAAACTAGTCAATCCTAAAGGAAATCAGTTCTGAATATTCATTGGATTGCTGCTGAAGCTGAAGCTCCAATATGTTGGCCACCTGATGCAAAGAGCTGACTCACTGGAAAAGACCCTGATGCAGGAAAGATTTAAGAGCAGGAGGAGAAGGGGGCAACAAGGGTGAGATGGTTGGATGGCATCCATTGACATAATGGACAATTAGAGTGAGCAAACTCTGGGAGATAGTGAAGGAAAGGGAAGCCTGGTATGCTGCAGTCCAGGGAGTCACAAAGAGTCAGACATAACTGAGTGACTAAACAAGAAGATTGCTTAATTAAAAAAAAACCAAACTAACTCTTAAAAGATCTATAATACTGTCCAAGTTTTATAAACATCACTGCTGTTTCTATTTCTCAGAAGTGGAATGAATTGACTTTTTTCTTAATATACAATTCAGTTCATTCATTCAGTCCTGTCTGACTCTTTGCAACCCCATGAACTGTAGCACACCAGGCCTCCCTGTCCATCACCAACTCCCGGAGTCCACCCAAACCCATGTCCACTGTGTCGGTGATGCCATCCAGCCATCTCATCCTCTGTTGTCCCCTTCTCCTCCTGCCCTCAGTCTTTCCCAGCATCAGGGTCTTTTCAAATGAGTCAACTCTTTGCATGAGGTGGCCAAAGTACTGGAGTTTCAGCTTCAACATCAGTCCTTCCAATGAACACCCAGGGCTGATCTCCTTTAGGATGGACTGGTTGGATCTCCTTGCAGTCCAAGGGACTCTCAAGAGTCTTCTCCAAAGCACAGTTCAAAAGCATCAATTCTTCAGTGCTCAGCTTTCTTTATAGTCCAACTCTCACATCCATACATGACTACTGGAAAAACCATAGCCTTGACTAGACAGAACTTTGTTGACAAAGTAATGTCTCTGCTTTTTAATATGCTGTATTGGTTGGTCATAACTTTCCTTCCAAGGAATAAGGTCTTCTAATTTCATGGCTGCAATCACCATCTGCAGTGATTTTGGAGCCCAGAAAAATAAAGTATAAATATACAAATACAGGGGGAGCCTGGTGGGCTGCCGTCTATGGGGTCGCACAGTCGGACACGACTGAAGCAACTTAGCAGTAGCAGCATACAATTTATTAGTTATTTCTATGTCTATATTAATTATGCTATGGACTTACTCTTCTTAAGACCTATAATACTACATTCTGCTGGTAGCATGTATACATGTTATATATTTACATGCATTTCTTATCACAATCATGAAAGGCTTAAAAGGAAAAATAATTTCCCACATGCTTGGAAGAAAATACTAGACATTCAAGCATAAAATTCTGGGTATCTTTACCAACAAATGTTATTTGAATTAAACCACTTTTCCAAAAAATATTTATAAACCCTTTTGAAAATATGACTTACATGGTGTAATAGTGGCAAAATCCATAATCTGTAGATTAATCCACATTTATCTTAATTTGAATTGGTGTCATGCAACCTCCAGAGAAAACATGGCCATGGGAAAAAAAAATTGGCCAGGGAAAAATAAACATTAATACAATTTGTTTTAAGATGAAGGATTTTAGCTACAATTATGGTGTATGTTCCAATTCTTTGCACTTAAAATAGCCAAAGCAATTTACCTGGCAGAACTGAGCTGAACAATTAGAATTTTTTGAAGGTTTGTGCCTTTTGAGGCAGTTGAATGATTTCAGGCACACTGGTTGAAGCATTTTACATTTTCTTTGGGAAAGAGCTGAAATCCACAAACAGATATCTCTTCAGGAAGTAGTGCTGGATGAGAAAACCTCAACAGGAATTAAAAAACTACTCAGGCAAATCTGGCCTTGGAGTATAGAATGAAGCAGGGCAAAGGCTAAGAGAGTTTTGCCAAGAGAATGCACTGGTCATAACAAGCACCCTCTTTCAACAACACAAGAGAAGACTCTACACATGGACATCACCAGATGGTCAACATCGAAATCAGATTGATTATGTTCTTTGCAGCCAAAGATGGAGAAGCTCTATACAGTCAGCAAAAACAAGACCAGGAGCTGACTGTGGCTCAGATCATGAGCTCCTTATTGCCAAATTCAGACTGAAATTGAAGAAAGTGGAGAAAACCACTAGACCGTTCAGGTATGACCTAAATCAGATCATGAGCTCCTTATTGCCAAATTCAGACTGAAATTGAAGAAAGTGGAGAAAACCACTAGACCGTTCAGGTATGACCTAAATCAAATTTCTTATGATTATACAGTGGAAGTGAGAAATAGATTTAAGGGACTAGATCTGATAAGACAGAGTGCCTGATGAACTATGGAATGAGGTTTGTGACATTGTACAGGAGACAGGGATCAAGACCATCCCCAAGAAAAAGAAATGCAAAAAAGGAAAATGGTTGTCTGAGGAGGCCTTACATGTAGCTGTGTAAAGAAGAGAAGCAAAAAGCAAAGGAGAAAAGGAAAGAGATACCCATTTGAATGCACAGTTCCAAAGAATAGCAAGGAGAAAGAAGAAAGCCTTCCTGAGTGATCAATGCAAAGAAATAGAGGAAAACAATAGAATGGGAAAGAGATCTCTTCTTAGATATCTCTTCAAGAAAATTAGAGATACCAAGGAAATATTTATGCCAAGATGAGCTCAATAAAGGACAGAAATGGTATGGACCGAAAAGAAACAGAAGATATTAAGAAGAGGTGGCAAGAATACACAGAAGAACTGTACAAAGATCTTCACAACCCAGATAATCACGATGGTGTGATCACTCACCTAGAGCCAGACATCGTGGAATGTGAACTCAAGTGGACCTTAGGAAGCATCACTACGAACAAAGCTAGTGGAAGTGATGGAATTCCAGTTGAGCTATTTCAAATCTTAAAAGATGATGCCATGAAAGTGCTGCACTCAATAAGCGAGTAAATTTGGAAACTCAGCAGTGGCCACAGGACGGGAAAAGGTCAGTTTTCATCCTAATCCCAAAGAAAGGCAATGCCAAAGAATGCTCAAACTACCCCACAATTGCACTCATCTCACATGCTAGTAAAGTAATGCTCAAGATTCTCCAAGCCAGGCTTCAGCAATGCGTGAACCATGAATTTCCAGATGTTCAAGTTGGATTTAGGAAACGCAGAGGAACCAGAGATCAAATTGCCAACATCTGCTGGATCATGGAAAAAGCAAGACAGTTCCAGAAAAACATCTATTTCTGCTTTATTGACTGTGCCAAAGTCTTTGACTGTGTGGATCACAATAAACTGTGGAAAATTCTGAAAGAGATGGGACTACCAGACCACCTGACCTGCCTCCTAAGAAATCTCTATGCAGGCCAAGAAGCAACAGTTAGAACTGGTCATGGAACAACAGACTGGTTCCAAATAGGGAAAGGAGTATGTCAAGGTTGTATATTGTCACCCTGCTTATTTAACTTATATGCATAGTACATCTTGAGAAATGCTGGGCTGGATGAAGCACAAGCTGGAATCAAGATTGCTGGGAAAATATCAGTAACCTCAGATATGCAGATGACACCAACCTTATGGCAGAAAGTGAAGAAGAACTAAAGAGTCTCTTGATGAAAGTGAAAGAGGAAAGTGAAAAAGTTGGCTTAAAGCTTAACATTCAAAAACTAAGATCATGGCATCCAGTCCCATCACTTTATGGCAAATAGGTGGGGAAACAGTGACAGACTTTATATTTGGCGGCCCCAAAATCACTGCAGATGGTGACTGTAGCCATGAAATTTAAAGATGCTTACACCTTGGCAGGAAAGTTATGACCAACTGACACAGCATATTAAAAAGCAGAGACATTACTTTGCCAACAAAGGTCCATCTAGTCAAGTCTATGGTTTTTCCAGTAGTCGTGTATGGATGTGAGAGTTGGACTATAAAGAAAGCTGAATGCTGAAGAATTGATGCTTTTAACTGGTGTTGGAGAAAATTCTTGAGAGTCTCTTGGACAGCAGGGAGATCCAACAAGTCCATCCTAAAGGAAATTAGTCCTGAATATTCATTGGAAGGACTCATGCTGAAGCTGAAACTCCAATACTTTGGCCACCTTCTGCAAAGAACCAACTCATTGGAAAAGACCCTGATGCTGGGGAAGATTGAAGGTGGGAGAAGAAGGGGACAACAGAGGATGAGATGGTTGGATGGTATCACCGACTCGATGGACATGAGTTTGGGTAAACTCTGGGAGTTGGTGATGGACAGGGAGGCCTATCGTCCTGCAGCCCATGGGGTCGCAAAGAGTCGGACACGAGTGACTCTTTTTCAGTCACACGAGTGACTGAACTGAACGGAGATGGTTACCAAAGACAAATCTGAGAGATTAAAAATCCAGGAGGATCAACTCATAGAGGAGCCCTATACTCTTGTGAATTTTATCGACAGGAGCTTGACCAGTTTCCCCCAGTGAATACCTGAGAAAAATCCCCTCCTGCTTGTGGCAAGAGAAGGGGCAAAGCAACCATTTTGAAACATACTGGAGCCCTCTGTTCTTCTTAATAAGGTCTGCCCCGAGGGAAAAGTAGTTAACCAGAGCTCCCTGGTGTCTCAGGTGGTGAGGAATCTGCCTGAAATGCGTGAGACCTGGGTTCAATTCCTGGGTTGGGAGGAAGGGAACAGCTACCCACTCCAGTATTCTGGCCTGGAGAATTCCATGGACAGAGGAACCTGGCAGGCTACAGTCCATGGGGTCCTAAAGAGTTGGACATGACTGAACAACTTTCACTTTCACTTTTAACCTGCTGGAGTATTATCAGATCCTACCTGACCTGGGGAAAAGGAAATAACCAGCCATAGCCCACTCTACCCATACTGTTCCATCTAAGAGGATGAAGAAAAATGACTCACCAAGTTCACAGTCCAGAAGCACAGGCTACCAAAAGACTGAAACCTCATCGTAGGTCATAGAATGCATCCTCTTCCCACACATTTGTTGTTGTTCAGTCGTTAAGTTCTATCTGACTCTTTGTGACCCCATGGACTGCAGCACATCAGGCTCCTCTGTCCACCATTCTATTTGGGAGTTTTCTCAAATTCATGTTCATTGAGTCAGTGATGCTATCTAACTATGTCATTCCCTGCCGCCTCCTTCTCATTTTCCTTCAATTGTTCCCAACATAGTGTTTTCCCACAGCTTACCACCCCATTGCTAAAGGACTATTTACAGCAATTCCTTTGACCCAGTACCTCAAGAAAAAATTTACAAGGTGTACTAAGAGGCAAAAAGCACAGTTTAAATGGCAAGCATCAAAGCCAGACTCAGATGTGAAGGAGATGATAGCAAAAATGAAGGGTGGTGGGTAAAGTATAATGGTTTAGCAGTAAGTGTTCAGTGGTCAGCAGGGTGTAGAAAGTGTACATTATTGGGCATAAAGCGAACATTTGAAGCAGTAAACAATATTGATACTGAATGGCCTCTGATAAATGAAGATTGCAAATTTTGAGCCCTAGAGCACATAATAAAATAAGGGAAAGGCAAGAAGCAAATAGAGAAAATAGAATGCAGTTCAAAAAAATACTGATTAACCCCAAAGATCAAGAAAGTGGAAACGAAGGAACAAAAAACAAAAGAGACAAGTGATAAGCAAATACTAGCATGGCAGATTCAAACCCAGACGCACAGGTAATTATACTAAGTGTAAATAGACCATAGAATAATTTAAATGAAGAAAATGTCAGACTAAACACAAAAGCAAGACTGAACTATATGCTTTGTAGGAGAGATGCACTTGAAATACAAAGACATAAATATTTGGGGATATAGAGCTGGTATGGTGGCTTCCTGAATACCAGCAGAAAATTGTATGGTAAAGAGTAGCATAAGATTAAAAAGACAAAAGTAGGTAAAACTCAGAAAAGATATAACAGCACTACTATCCAAACTGACTTAATTGATATTAACAAAATACTAAACAAAAAATAGAAACATATTTCAATCTTACATGGAGTTTTTAATCCCCATAAACCATAGTTAGGGCATAAAATAAATCTCCCAAATTGTAAAAGTATTGACATCTCATTGATGTCTTTGATCAGAATGGGGTTAAACTAAAAAATTAACACCTATAAGTTGTCTAGAAAAATTACAAAATATTTGGAAATAAAATAATATGTCTTAAGTAACCCATGAGGTACTAAAGAAATTCCAAAAGAAGTAATTATTTTGAACTAAATAATAATGAAAATAACATATTGCAATTTATTAGAGTAAGCAAAAGCAGAGTTTATATGGAAATTTATAGTTTTAAATGTCTTTAGTAGGAGAAACAGGCCAATATAAAAATTATGTATTTAAGTTTCTACTTTTAAAAGTCTAGGAAAAGTAAAATAAAGCCTTAGTAAATAAATGTAAGGAATGTAATAAAGGAATGTAAAAAATGTAATAAAGATAAGAACAGAAATCAATGAAGTAGAGAAATCTTTTAAAACCAAAAGTTAGTTCTTTAAAAATATTAGTAGGGTTGATAAACTCCTAGTCAGAATAATTTTAAATGAGATAAAGAAAACAAATCAATAATATTAGTAATGAAAGAGGGATATGAATGCAGACCATACAAAAACACTGAAAGGTTTATAAGATAATATTCGGAAAAACTTTGTACTAATATATGTAGATCCTTTTTTAAGGTTTATTTATTTATTAGCATTTTAAAGTTTTTAATGAATTTGTTACAATATTGCTCCTGTTTTATGTTTTGGTTTTTTGGCCACAAGGCATATGTAACCTTTGCTCCCCAGGCAGGGTCTGAATCGGTGCCCCCTGCATTGGAGTACGGAATCTTAACAACTGGACTACCAGGGAAGTCTCTGTGCTAATATGTTTAATAACCTAGATAAATAGGTCAAAGGCATTAATTTATCAAAACGATATCAGGAGAAAAGTGAATTCCAATAGCCCTAAATCTGTTTTAAAAGAAATTAATGCAAAATAAAACACTCTAAATTCCAGATCCAAATGATTTTACTGATAACTTTAAATAAATAGTAAGTGAAAACAAACATTAATTTCATACAATTCCTTTATAAATCAGCAGCAGAAGGAACATTTCCATCTCATTTTATAAGGCCAGTATAACCTGAACATAAAACCTGAGAAAGATACTACAAGAAGAGAAACTCATAGAACATATAATAGTTTAAAAACTAATATTAATGTTGGCAACTTGATTTCTCTGCAAAATGTTAACAAATTGAATCCAGGAGAGTATTGAATTTAGCAGTATATAAAACACTGAATTCAGCAGTATATAAAAGGATTACATACCATTACTTAGTGCAACTGATCTCAGTAATGCAAGGTTGGTTCCACATTTTAAGTCAATCAATGTAATAAACTCCTATAACAGATCTAAAGAAAACATTAAAGTAATCTTAAATTCAACACCATGTCATGATAAAAAGTTTCAGGAAACTCAAAATTGAAAGACATTTGTTCAATTTGATAAAAAGCTTTTAAAGAGAAAAAATTACAGCTAATAATATACTTAATGGTTAAAGTCTGAAAGCTTTCCTTCCAAAACAGGAGCAAGGCAAACATGCCCACTGTCACCACTTTTATTTAATATTACACTGGAGATATGATAAAGAGAAAATACTAAAGAAACATGCAGGACAGAAAGACATAGGCAAATCTATTGACAGATGACAGGACTGCAGAGAACTCTGAGGAATCTAAAAAAAAAACAAACTTCTGGATTGTATAAGCAAATTTAACAAGGTCACTCAAGGACTTCACAATAGCCAACACAATTCTGGAAAAGAAAAGAAAAATGAAGTCCTTAAACTATCTGATTTTAAAGCTACAGTTATCAAAACAGTGTTTCATAGGTATAAAGTTAGATCAGTGGAACTTAGATCCAGAATCTAGGCAGAAATCATATGTAGGTGATTATATACTTTTTGACAAATGTGCCAACAAATTTCAATGCTGAAAGTATAGTCGTTTCAATAAATAGTGCTGTCAAAAATATCTGTATGAAAAACAGAAAGAACTTTGACTCTTGAATCACATTTTCATAGAAATGAATTTGAAAAGTAATGTAGAATTAAACATAAATGTTAAATTTATAAATCTTTTAAAGAGAACATAGGAGAACATCTTTTTAACCTTGTGTTAGACAAAGTTTTCATAGAAAAGACATAAAACAGTATTAAAAAGTAAGAATAAATGAAACTCCACTAAAGTTCATAATTTCTGCTCTTAAATGACATCATTGAGAAGAAAGAAAAGGCAAGCCATAGATTGGAAGACAGGATTTTCCACAAATATGCAAATATAAAATATATACATATATTTACATACAAGTGGTAAAGTGTTTGTATGCAAATATATAAAGAACCCTCACAACTTAATAATATGAAGAAAGACAACCCAACAAAAAATTCACAAAATATTTGAAAAGATATAAAATGACCATTAATTACATTAAAAGAGCCTCAGTAAAGTTAATGACCAGGAAAATTAATATTAAAACCAGTGAGATATTAAATCTTACTTGCTAAAATGACTAGTATTAAAAAGGCTAGCAATACCAAATGTTAGCAATGATATCAAGCAAGTGGGACTCTCACAGATGACTGGAAAGGTGAAAAATAGTACAATCAATTTGGAATATAGAAAGTCACTTTCTTGTAAAATTAATCATACACTTCCCATATAACACAGCAATCCTACTCCTACTTAACTTGAGATAAAGTAAAACTTTTTTCCACACTAAGAGTCATATAAAATTATTCATAGAAATTTTATTTATGGTAGTCAAGAACTAGAAACATTTCAAATATCAATCAGTAAGTAAATGGAATAACAAACTGTGGGGGTATTCATACAACAGAGTATACTCAGCAACAACAAGGGACAAACTACTGATACATGCAATGACATGGATAAAACTAAGAAAACAAGCACCACTGCCAAATATATATATATACACATATGATACATGTATAGAATATATATTAATATATATTACGTATATATTTCAGGTATGAACAGAGTCCAACACAAGAAAATTATATCTTAATTTATTCACGTATTCCAGGTGTTTTTGCATCATGTAAAACTAGAAAGGCTTTAATAATATGGATGATCTGGAAGGCATAGTGCTTTCTAGGTGAAATAAGTCAGATGGAGAGTGACAAGTTCTGTATGTTATCATTTATATGTGGAACCTAAAAAATGAATGAATGTAACAAAACAGAAATAGACTCACAGACATAGAGAAGAAACTAGTGATTACCATTGGGGGTTGAGGAGAGGGACAAAATAAGGAGAGGGGATCAAGAGGTACAAACTACTACATATGTAAAATAAACAAGCTAATTGTACAGCATAGAAAATATAGTCAACATTTGCTAGTAACTTTAAATGGAGTATGAACTGTAAATATGTTAAATGAAATGAACTATACCTCGATTAAAAAAAAAAAACTGTGAAGGCTTTGCTCACATGTTTACTGTGACACAATCAAAAAGTCCCTTGGTATATATTCTTCTACCTCACAATTCACATCAGTTATTAATACCACTTTATATCATGTACCACCCACCTCTTTCTGATGCTTTTCTCACTCACTGTTTGCGTCTTACGAAACTTCTCATAGTACAGATCTGGGAGTCAAACACTTCCTGTTCTCTCCTGTTTAACCAAGTCCAAAGGGAAGCACCCAAATTAGCCAAGATGCTCATTTCCCACCAATGCTGACAAAGATGTCTGCCACTGAGAAGCAGCTCAGCTACCCAGGTGGGAAATACTGCTACAGAGCAGACAGCTGCTCTCAATGCCAGAACAAACAGGTGCAGATTTTATTGATGCAAAAGAAGTGAAATAAACAAGACAAAATAGAGATCCACTCACAAATACAGATTTTCTAGAGTAAAAGCAGGGAAGTGGACCTTCAGAATAGATAACAAAGTGCCCTTTGCTGATCAAGTTCAAAGTCACATTCCATCATTTTAGAGTTCTTATGGCATGTCTGACACATACTACAGTTTCATTGCCATTAGGCTATTTTCTAATAACAGAAAAATGCTTACAAAGAAAGAGGTACAGATTCATAAAACCTTTTCATTATTCTGGGATAGAGAGGTGGTAAGTTGAGAAAAAAAAAAAGGCCAAGGCATTTTACACCATCTATCCAGTGATAGGGTGCTTCCCAGGTGGCTCCAGTGGTAAATAATCCTCTTGTCAATGCAGGAGACAAGATAGAAGAGGCACAGGTTTGATCCCTGGGTCGGGAAGATCCCCTGGAGGAGGAAATGGCACTTCACTCCAGTATTCTTGCCAGCAGAATCCATGGACAGAGGAGCCTGGCAGGCTACAGTCCATGGGGTTGTAAAGAGTTGGATAGAAACTAAGCATCTGAGCATATCAAGTGATAGAACCTGTGTATGTATATCTTTACCCCTTGGTATGAACTTAGCGATGTGGTTTGCTTTAGCTAATGGAATATTAGCAAGAATGATGCAAATTAAAACTTAAAAAGTGCTTAAAAAGTAAAAGTTTAAAAAAAATTGGAACTTACTGTTTTTGGAACTCAGTTTCTATGTGAAAAAGGCTGGGTTAGCCTTCTGAAGACCTATAGTTTATCAACCCTAGCAAAAAACCAGATACGGAAAAGGTCACCCAGGATCAATCAACTCTCATGTGATTCATAAGCTAATTGCAGTGACTTCAGTGAATCCAGGAAAGATAAACAGAGTAACTCAACTGAGACCAGTCCAAATTGTCTACTCATTGAGTCAGGAGTTAATAAATTAGGTTTGCTGTATTTGTTACACAGTAATGCTTGACCAATACAGACGGCATAGCCAGCTCAAAGCTGCAAAGGGATTAAAGTGAGAAAACCATCTTCTGCTGAGTTCTGAGTCATAACACAGATCATATTTCTTGCCAGAGCAGTGACCTTATTCCTCATGACATTGAGTCGTATTCTAACTCCAGTAAGTTGAAGACAAAAGAAATCTATAACACTGCCTAACATCATTCACCATATCAAAGAAAATTTACACTGTATTTTTTTCACTTTTCAATTTATGTTGGCATCATGTATACAGAGCCCCAAATCTGACCTCAAAAGAGTGAATCAGTGAACTCCAGAAGGCTAAGAGATCTATGTTCCACTCACACAGCATCCCTGGAGGCCACCAAATTTCATTGTAACTCAAAACAATCACACATTCTTACCAAGGAGCTCATTCAAAAACTACAAGGAAAAATCTGCCAATGGTGGGGGAAACCTATATCATATAGAAATTTTTAGGCAGAAAGAAAGGAAAGTGGATGTCATAACTGGAAGGGGTCATCTAGGAACTTCTTAGAATGCAGATTCTGATTCAGCATGCCTGGGATCTTTCCAGTTCTAATAGCTCCCAGGAAATGTCATTGCTACCATTCTACAGATCATATTTTAAAAAAGAAGGTACTAGGGTCTCTCCTGGTTCTTGAGTAGCATAAATGACTTTGATAAGATTTATAAAGTTATACTTAGCCATTCATTATTGGATATTGGAATTACTATTTTATTGGAAATATACACTTAAGTGTATAAGCCCCCACCAAATTCAATACTTAATGAAAACCTCTGATTTCTTTAGTCCATAATTGACTTCAGAATGAGCACTTCTTATCTCAGGGCTTATCATGAGAAACACTGGACTGGAAGAAACACAAGCTGGAATCAAGATTGCCGGGAGAAATATCAAGAACCTCAGATATGCAGATGACACCACCCTTATGGCAGAAAGTGAAGAGGAACTCAAAAGCCTCTTGTTGAAAGTGAAAGTGGAGAGTGAAAAAGTTGGCTTGAAGCTCAACATTCAGAAAATGAAGATCATGGCATCCGGTCCCATCACTTCATGGGAAATAGATGGGGAAACAGTGGAAACAGTGTCAGACTTTATTTTGGGGGGGCTCCAAAATCACTGCAGATGGTTTAACTGCAGCCATAAAATTAAAAGATGCTTACTCCTTAGAAGAAAAGTTATGACCAACCTAGATAGCATATTCAAAAGCAGAGACATTACTTTGCCAACAAACGTCCATCTAGTCAAGGCTACGGTTTTTCCTGTGGTCATGTATGGATGTGAGAGTTGGACTGTGAAGAAAGCTGAGCGCCGAAGAATTGATGCTTTTGAACTGTGGTGTTGGAGAAGACTCTTGAGAGTCCCTTGGACTGCAAGGAGATCCAACCAGTCCATTCTGAAGGAGATCAGCCCTGGGATTTCTTTGGAAGGAATGATGCTAAAGCTGAAACTCCAGTACTTTGGCCACCTCATGTAAAGAGTTGGAAAAGACTCTGATGCTGGGAGGGATTGGGGGCAGGAGCAGAAGGGGACGACAGAGGATGAGATGGCTGGATGGCATCACTGACTTGATGGATGTGAGTCTCAGTGAACTCCGGGAGTTGGTGATGGACAGGGAGGCCTGGCGTGCTGTGATTCATGGGGTCGCAAAGAGTTGGACACGACTGAGCGACTAAACTGAACTGATACCTATTAAACCGATCGTTCTATGCCATCTCTCTGAAATGTTGACAATTTGATGAAATAATACTTGCTTAATATTGGCATTAGAGGCTGATCTAGTAGCAGTGAAAATGCTTGATCTTACTGTTTTTGTTTGCTTTTACAACTGCTTTCCTAATTTTATTTTTATTTTTATTTTACTTTAAGGATATTTTCCCCTTAATATTTATCAGATAAAGGTTGACATTTGGTGAAAAAATAATCTTCTAGTGTTTCAGTGCAAGTTTACCTGCAAATCTACTACCTCTGGAAGCACTTACTGCCAAAGGCATATCAATTTTAAATTCCTAATATACAGGGTTTTCTTTCTAATGAACTAACATCTGCTTAATAATTCGTTAAATTCAAATACAGCTTTCTATACTGTGTTTCTTGTACTTAGTTGGAAGGCGATTAACAGAACATAATTATCCTTTTATGCTTTTACCTTCTAATGGACTTTCAGGAAAATGAGAATATCTTCTAATAATGTTCTATAATTTCTTCTTTGCTATATATTTATCCAATATAACATGACTCTCTTCTACTAAAAAGCACCTCATATTTACCTGTATAAAATTTTTCTCCTTGGCTGTCAGAATTACCCCTAATGCAGCCGCTTTCTCAATATTTTTGTTCTTTTTCAAGAGAAATTATAAGTTGAAACATTCAGCATGTGCTTAAGTCCTCCATTCCTACCATCCCTTACTTCTGTAGTGCTGCCTTTGCAATCCGTATTAGACAAGCCTTGAACATAGCGCCCATCGGATCGAGCAGATTAAAAATCAATTCCTTAACAATGCCACTTTTGTTTCTATTCTTGGAGAATGGAACGGCAACCCACTCCAGTATTCTTGCCTGGAGAATTCCATGGACAGAGGAGCCTGGCAAGCTACAGTCCATGGGGTCACAAAGAGTCAGACATGACTGAAGAACTAACACTTTTCATCCTGAATCTGTGTGTGTGTGTGTGTGTGTGTGTGTGTGAGATTTGCCACATTACTCCTCAGTGGTCTGATTTTAAAGAGGGTTATGATATCTACTTGAATTTGCTGGCCATGATCTACCCCTCATTTATTATTTCTTTAGGGATATCCTATTTATGGTTTTCTGGTTTTCTAAGCCTCTACAGAAAAATCTCCATTTGAAGAAGAAAAAGAAGTAAAAAAAAAAAAAAAACCTTCCATTCATTGATTTGTAATTATCCATAATTATCCAAGTCAGTCCAGTGGACTTATAATGCCTTTTAATGAGCCTCTCTATCACCAGCTTCCTTAATCTGTCTTTTCTTTCTTAATTTCCCACTTCTCTCCACTCTGAATCATTTAGTCAATCTGCATGGTCTCTGCTGGTAACAGGGCTTTATGTTCCATTCATCATGAGCACTTATACAGTGATATGCACATAACCCATACCACACTGCATTTTAGTTGTTCTATCTTATGTCTCCTACTGAGTCAAGTGTTAAGGGAATTACACATCTAACTTTCACTTGAGTACCCTTAACAGCACCTTGTACATATTGCAAGTGCTTATAAATATACACTAAAGGAATAAATAAATCTGTAATGTTAGCCCTTATTTTTCCTGTACAACTACTCAAACTGATTGTATTAGAACTAAAAAGTCAGTAGTTTGCTTCATAGCAGTCACTAAATTACATGCACTGAATGCAGAAAATGGCAGTCAGAATAACTGATTAAAACAACTGACTCAGATTCCACTACTGGGCTTTAAAGTAAAACATTAAGCAGAAATTTAAATTGTTTCCTGTATTAAATGTCAACACAAATCCAGACAGACATAATCACATTAACGTCTTCAACATATCAACAGTCAGATGTGGAGAAGTGCTTGAGTCATTTACTTCAGTCAATACTTAAATAGGAAACTGAATCCTTAAAATGAACTCTTTCAATTTTCTATTTGCATAATTAAAGCTATGGAAGAAGCTCATTTGCACAGTTTGTTTTCCCATGATATGTAGTTACCATGACAATGCTTATTGTTTGAAGATGATCAGGGTATTAGTATGAGTATTATTCATTGCAGAGTTATCAGAGAATGATCTTACTCAATAAGTCAGTACATTTGGAAAAAAAAAAAGAATATAACCATTCTGAGCTTTTCTTAAATGAGATTTTTAAAATTAAATTTTAGTAAAGATGGAATTTTTTCTTCCCAAATGCAGAGTATTACTAATCTATTCAAATGTCACAAAACACCAGCTTAGATCAGGTGATGCACAAGCTCTGTTCCCTATAGATAGATGGAAATGCCTTCTGTTCATGATAAAAACCCATGGTGACAGTGTCACAGAAAGAACATTTCAACAGCAACTGCATCACCAAGAAAAATTCTCTTCTAGAATTATGATCATAGGATTAGGAAAGTGTTTCTTTCTTCCATAGTTAAATAATTTAATTCTGTAGAATGAAGTATATAATATGTAGCTGCTGCTGCTGCTGCTGCTGCTAAGTTGCTTCAGTCGTGTCCGACTCTATGCAACCCCATAGATGGCAGCCCACCAGGCTCCCCCGTCCCTGGGATTCTCCAGGCAAGAACACTGGAGTGGGTTGCCATTTCCTTCTCCAATGCATGAAAGTGAAAAGTGAAAGCAAAGTCACTCAGTCATGTCCGACTCTTAGCGACCCCATGGACTGCAGCCTACCAGGCTCCTCTGCCCATGAGATTTTCCAGGCAAGAGTACTGGAGTGGGGTGTCATCGCCTTCTCCGGCAACACAATGTTACAACCCTACAATTTGGCTGCTGCTCTCCCATTGGGATTTGTTATTAATTATATAACACATTTGATTCATCAGGATATAAAACTGGGTCAAAATAAAAGGAATATTAAATTACAATATTTGTTCTCTGAAGTACTTTAAAGTTTTCAGAAGACACCTTTCTGTTGTTTCTTGAGTGGTTTGTATTATTTCATATTTCAAAATAACTAGTGACCTAGTCTCATTCTCCTTGAGCTTCTCAAACTAAATCACTTACAGTTTTTGAATATAAATAAATCACTCCAGATGGTGATTTCAGCCATGAAATTAAAAGACACTTATTCCTTGGAAGGAAAGTTATGACCAACCTAGATAGCATATTAAAAAGCAGAGACATTACTTTGCCAACAAAGCTCTGTCTAGTCAAGGCTATGGTTTTTCCAGTGGTCATGTATGAATGTGAGAGTTGGACTGTGAAGAGAGCTGAGCGCTGAAGAATTGATGCTTTTGAACTGTGGTGTTGGAGAAGACTCTTGAGAGTCCCTTGGACTGCAAGGAGATCCAACCAGTCCACCCTAAAGGAAATCAACCCTGAATATTAATTGGAAGGACTGATGCTGAAGCTGAAACTCAAGTACTCTGGCCACCTCATGAGAAGAGTTGACTCATTGGAAAAGACCCTGATGCTGGAGGGGATTGGGGGCAGGAGGAGAAGGGGATGACAGAGGATGAGATGGCTGGATGGCATCACCGACTCAATGGACATGAGTTTGGGTAAACTCTGGGAGTTGGTGATGGACAGGGAGGCCTGGAGTGCTGCAATTCATGGGGTCGCAAAGAGTCGGACACAACTAAGTGACTGAACTGAACTGAATTTGAACTAAACATATAAGAAGAAATATTTGAATCTTTACTTTCAGATTACAAATACACGCAGTTGTGATACAAAGTAGGAAAAAATAACTTTTAAAAATAAAATTTGATTTCCAAGAAATGTCCTATTTTTTGGTGGCTTTCACTGCTCTCTTTCCTACTCAACACCATCCCAAATAGACTCATTCTGCCTCTCTTTAGATTAACTATATTTTGGCTGACAAATTAGAGACTTTGACAACCTGCAACTGCTTAGAATTGAATGAGTTTGCTATGACTGTCACATCAGCCATCCTAAAGAAATTTAAAGGACTAGTTAAAAAATCAACTTTCATTTTTGAAAATGAAGTACCAGCTTTTACCTTGAACTAAAAACAGCATTTTTAAAATTGATACTATTCAAGTCTAACAAAATTTAGATAAGGAAAATCTGCCCATATAGTTTTAAAAGAAATAAAGCTTGACCATGTCTAGAAGGTAAAGAGAAAATAGTTATAAGAAGTCCTTAAAATATTCATTTTTCTGAATATTTTTATATTCAGAAAGATATTTTAATAGTGAGTCAATATTCGTGGCCCATTAATTCCATATTTAAAGAAGCTCTCTCATATTGAGGAATTTCATTTTTAAGAATCTCTGTATAGCTCTCTTAGGAAGATAATCCTGAAATACAAAGAAAGACTTCAATACAAAGCATTCTTTTTAACAGTATCAATGTATCTGAAAGATTTAAAAGTCTTACATTGTTTTAATAATCAAGTAAATTATGTTGAGTTCATAGAAAGGACACAACCCAGCTCAAACTTACTTAAGCTAATTAAAAATGCATACATCAAAAATAGAGAAATATATTGGCTTTGTAAAAATGTGATAAACAGAAATTTGAATTAAATAGAGTTAGGAGACCAGAAGGGGGAGCTCTCACGCCCTGTGATAACAGCAGAACCCAACAGGAAGAAGAAAGCCTGCTCTTCTTTCCTGGCAAGGACTCAGCCAATGAAAAGCCAAGCATTCTGTGTTCACTGTAGCCCTGGCAACCTCCTTTCCCCTCTATATAAGCATTCTCCTTCCCTTGCTGTGTGGGCACTTGCATATGGCTTGCCATGGCTGTAGACCTCAAATTGCAATTCTGTTGATTGTGAATAAATCAGTTTTTGCTGGAAAAATATGTGGCAGTCTCTCTGTTCAGGTCAACAGTTTACACAGTTAAAATCCTAGGAGAGAGATACTAAGGAAGATATGTAAGTACTGGGGAGGAAAAGCAATCTCTCCAGTTTCATTCAAGTGGCTTGCTTGCTTGAAGTGTCTCCATGGCTGCCCCCAACACTAGAACTACCAGTCTTTCAAGTTCGGCATAAGAAATAAAAGAGACCTCTTATGAATTTGATATGGGCACTGGAATTTATTCTGATTACACCAACTTGTTTCTTGTTTCAGTGATGTATTACTGAAATAATCACTGTGGCTAGCAAAATTATTCTAACTGGCCAAATTTTGGTCAAGTGCCTACCTTTGAATGAATCACTATAACAAGAGAGATTCTGTGAGTGTTTTGTGTTTTGCTTTTTTGTTTTTCTAAAAGTTGTGTGACCTTGTGGAAAGAATACTAACTTCTTTTTTTTTTTTTTTTAGAAATAAGTATTTTTTTTAATTTAATTTTATTTTTAAACTTTACATAATTGTATTAGTTTTGCCAAATATCAAAATGAATCCATCACAGGTATACATGTGCTCCCCATCCTGAACCTT
>NW_011495081.1:3363207-3363628 GCF_000754665.1 Bison bison bison | reverse complement strand
GTTACATAATTGTATTAGTTTTGCCAAATATCAAAATGAATCCATCACAGGTATACATGTGCTCCCCATCCTGAACCCTCCTCCCTCCTCCCTCCCCATACCATCCCTCTGGGTCATCCCAGTGCACTAGCCCCAAGCATCCAGTATCGTGCATTGAACCTGGACTGGCATCTCATTTCATACATGATATTTTACATGTTTCAGTGCCATTGTCCCAAATCTTCCCACCCTCTCCCTCTCCCACAGAGTCCATAAGACTGTTCCATACATTACTGTCTCTTTTGCTGTCTTGTACACAGGGTTATTGCTATCATCTTTCTAAATTCCATATATATGCATTAGTATACTGTATTGGTGTTTTTCTTTCTGGCTTACTTCACTCTGTATAATAGGCTCTTGTTTCATCCATCTCATTAGAACT
>NW_011495081.1:3352951-3363107 GCF_000754665.1 Bison bison bison | reverse complement strand
CTGAGTAATACTCCATTGTGTATATGTACCACAGCTTTCTTATCCATTCATCTGCTGATGGACATCTAGGTTGCTTCCATGTCCTGGCTATTATAAACAGTGCTGCGATGAACATTGGGGTACACGTGTCTCTTTCCCTTCTGGTTTCCTCAGTGTGTATGCCCAGCAGTGGGATTGCTGGATCATAAGGCAGTTCTATTTCCAGTTTTTTAAGGAATCTCCACACTGTTCTCCATAGTGGCTGTACTAGTTTGCATTCCCACCAACAGCTGGAGAGGGTGTGGCAAAAGAATACTAACTTCTTGTGGGCCAGCTCCCATCTATTAAATGAGAGATTTGAATCAGAGAGATTTGGATCATTCTGAAATCCTTCTACCCATAGCTATCTATGATACAGCAGTGTTGTCTATGGGCTGACTTGTGACATAAAAATATTTCCCAGGCAGAAACAAGCATTTTAGGATAAATTTAATAAACCTGAAGCATGTGCTCTGTTACCCAACAAGTCCTGCAAAAATATCACAAGTATTTGAAAGAACTATGCCAAAGAGGACAAAACCCAAATTTTAGGTGTTTTTCTCTCTTTTTTCTTTTTTAATAAAGTATTTTAAAATATTGATTTGATCAGATTGGACTAGAACATTTTTGGTTGATGTAAAATGTGGATATGTAATCAGAACCTAAGATGAACCCAATCTTGTGGATTTTTCCAGATGCTTACAAGGGTGCATCGAAAATGAAAACAATCTTGCAATGTTATGCTTTAGATTTGTAGGACTGGAACAATTTGCGAGCCATATAGCTTTCTACTTGAATTTTATGTTATATTCTTATATCAGTTCATGTTTCCACACTTGACCACGTAAATGGAGAGCTGAATATTCAGAAGACATCCAGTCTAAGAGATCTTTCTGTCGCTTCTAACCTGATTTTGTTTCTGAGAGGAAATGTTGATACATTGTTAGAGTTCTATCTTTTGGACACACAAGAATGAATGAGGTCTTGTACTAATGCAAAAGCTTTATCCCAAGAAACTAAACAAAAAAAAATGTACTGATAATGTTAATAATTGAGTTTTTGCTATTGTCAGTATATGCCAGATCTCATAAATTTCCAAGAAGTGGGGGCTCAAGGGTAGGGTGGGAGACAGTGGATTACAGCCAAGGAAAAGTGAAAAGTTGATCCTCCCTCTCCTGGAATTCACTGGCTAGTTGAATTTTTTGGTGCATAGTGTACTGCGTGTGATGTGGTACAGTTGGCACCTTTACTCCCTTTCTTTAGATTATGTGATGTTTTATATAGTTATGTATCATGATTTACCAAAAGTGGAGTCAGAGATATAAAAGGAAATGTCTCAAGTGAAAAATTACAGCCGGTATCGAATCTATGGGAACCCTATTTTTAGGAATGAGGGTTTCTTCACAGGCTTTTGGATGACAAATGACTCATCACACACATACTACATATTCGGCAAATCTTTCTAGAAACTGTATTGAATAATTAGAAATTCATTAAAAAGTCACTATAGTTTATAAAATATTTAAAATAATTGCATATGATTATGAAATTACTTCATAAAGCACAGAGCAAATCATAAAGTTCCTGCATGAGTCATTCAAATCTTAGACCCAGTTTTCCTTCTTTTAGGCAAATGGTTCTTATTCACTGATTACAAATTTTGATTAAGCTAGAGGAATAAAGAATGTCTTGTTGGTCTGTAGGCTTTGCCAAAGAAACAGGTTTTTTTTTTTTTTTTGGAATAGAAATACGACTAGACACAAAAACATACATATTTCACTCTCCTGATGAGAAACATCATGACTAGTTGAGAAATGTATCACTTAGGAGAATATTTTACAGGAATATTTATAGGAAAACTTGTACTTCTACAGGGATATACACTTTTCCCCCTGCATTTAATGAGATTTTTTATCAAATCTGTCTATAATGGGATGCAGCTAATTTTATACCAACTTGTTTAGTACTGACTTAGCCAAATGAGTAATCATTTGGCCTTTCTGCAGGAACCATCTTGATAGGCCACACATTGATTCCAGCAATATTGTTTTTACAACATCAAGGGAGGAGGAGAGAAGAAGCCACAGAGGAATAAAAAATAGAAAAAGAGAGGAAAAATGAAGAAAAATGAGAAAAACGTAGTGCTTTTTTAAAGAACCTGCTATATGCCTGGCCTTGCCATATAACAACACTGAAATAAATATTATTAGCCTTGTTTTGTAGACAAGGCAACTGATCAAGGGGGTTACATAACCCTCCTTAAGTCATAAGCCCTTGATCAGTTCCCTTATCTACAAAACAAGGCTATAATATTTATTTCAGTGTTGTTATATGGCAAGGCCAGGCAAAGGGGGTTAAAAATCCCCCTTAAATCGTACCTGGCTTCCTGGGTAGCACCATGTTAAAAATTCATCTGCCAATGCAGGAGTTGTAGGAAGACGTGAGTTATATCTTCGGGTTGGGAAGATCCCCTGGAGTAGGAAATAGCAACACATTCCAGTATTCTTGCCTGGAAAACCTCAATGGACAGAGGAGCCTGGTGGGTTACATCCGTGGGGTCACAAAGAATCAGACACTACTGAGCGACAGAGCACACATATACACAAGTCAAACCTAGTTACTCTGTAACAAATGTTAACCCCCAAACCTAGTGGCTTAAAACAACTGTTTTACTTGCCTGTGGGTCTCTGGATTGAGCAACCTGAGATGTGCTCAGCTGGACAGGCCTTCTGTTAGACTTGACTGGGTCACTTATGTGGCTGCAGCCATCAGATGCTTTGCCTTAGCTGAGTGGTCCAAAGTGCCTCACTCTCATGTTTGACTGCTGGGAATGACTATAGGCCAGGCCACATGTCTCCAGTAAGCTTTCATAAACTTCTTTATACAGGGGCCACATTAAAGAAAGCAAGCTCCTTTATATAAATGCTTTTCAAGACTCAGTTTATGTTATGCTAAGTTTAACAGTATCTGGTGTAAATATTACACATTTAAAGAGTGGTAAAATTAAGATTCAGATCCAAGTCTTTCTGATAACAATCCTTCAGCTCTTCCAATGCTCCTGTTAGTCTTTGGTATTTAGTGAGATAAGCTTTCACTTTTTCAATAAATGTTGCAGAGACCAAAGTTGGGATGGATAGCTATGCATGATTTGGCAGTAGTAACAACCTATCTTATTAAAGGTCTGCTGCTGCTGCCAAGTCGCTTCACTCATGTCCGACTCTGTGCAACTCCATAGACGGCAGCCCACCAGGCTCCCCCGTTCCTGGGATTCTCCAGGCAAGGACACTGGAGTGGGTTGCCATTTCCTTCTCCAATGCGTGAAAGTGAAGTCGCTCAGTCGTGTCCGACTCTTCACGACCCCATGGTCTGCAGCCTACCAGGCTCCTCTGTCCATGGGATTCTCCAGGCAAGAGTACTGGAGTGGGTTGCCATTGCCTTCTCCTACTGATATAAAAAATATTTTTAATATTCCTTGCATTAGTTAGCTTTTGCTATGGCAACAAACACCTCCAATATTACAACAGAATACAGTAATTACAGTTCTCAGATTGTTCTCAGAATGCCACAGAAGGTCCAAAGGGTCAATTTGCATTTCAAAGAGTCATGTAATTTATTTTGATAATACAATTCTTCTCAAAAACTTTCTTGGCAACTTTCCCATGTATTTCAACATTTTCATCTCCTTTGCTAGGGACCATGTCAATAAACCTTTTTTGTGGTATACATCACTTACTAGAGCTCTGCTGTCCAGTCCAGTAACCATCAGTCAACTATGGCTGTTGAGCATTTGAACTGCAACTAGTCTGAATTGAGATGGAATATAAGATAAAGCACACACTTGTTTTTCACACCGAGCAACAAAAAAAATGGAAAATTTCTCATCGGTATTTTTATATTGATCACATGCAGACATTGTTTTATTTTGTATATATTGGATTGAATAAGAATATACTTAGTAAGTTAATAAAATTATTGAACTTAATTTCATGTTTCTTTTCACTTTTTAAAACACAGTTATTAAAAATTTTAGGTGACATGTGATTTGTAGTATGTTTCTATTGGACAGAGCTAGACTGTCATTAATTTTGGTTGTCTTGAGATTAATGTTATTCCTTGGGATATCAACCCATTTAGGTCTTTTTTCTGAGACCTCTGTCCAACTGAGAGGATTTTCTGGACCTATTTTAATCTAATGACAGGTTGTAACAAATGTGTGATGGCCACATTCTTGATTAGTTTTTTGCTCTGTGACTGCCTTAATTTGAGAACATTTTACTGGTGGGAGATGCCACCTAATCCACCAGTCCCAGAATGTTTAAATTATCTTTTGCTCTTTATTCAGCCTTGGAAGCATGCCAGTTATACTCATAGCTCATTCTTTCTTATAATAGGTAATCAAATTGAGCTAATAACACCCAAATTGTGCTATGAAAATTCTGCTCAATATCTCTTTTGCCCATCAGAAGTTTATTAGATGTATTTTGTGCTTCCAACTTATTGCAGGTAATCATTTTATCACACATTTTACTAATGCATAATATAGACTGTTATTTTTCCTGCCTCCTATCTCAGTTTACTTGCTATATATTTCCTAGTTCTATAGTTTAGGGTTCCTTTTGGCATCATTCCACTTCTGGCATTTACTTTACTGGTCAATATTTGTAGGAATTAACAATTCCTATATCTTCTAGGCTAAAAACAAACAAAAAATAATAATATCTTGCTCTGTAACATGAGAGCAACCGGTTTCCATGTTTCTTCTTATTCTAGAACCCACAGGGACCTACTATCTAAAGATGCTCCTCTCTCGTGGTAAAGGGTAGGAAGGAAACAGATACAGAGTCAAGCACTGAAGGCATATTTAGTCTCTGCCTAGGTATGGCAAATGTCTGTTTATATTCCATTAGCCAAGGCATGTTATAAAGCCAAGCTCAAAACCAATGTGTACAGGGAAGGGAGAGAGGTGGGAAGGAAATAAATCATTAGGAACTTACAATTCAATCTATCACATTACTTTTTCAAAATTATCTCCCAAAACAATTTTCATATAACAGAAGAAAACCAATATTCTTATAGTCCACCAAACAGTCCCTAAACCAGTACTCCCTACACTAGTCAATCTCTACAATTATTTGGAAAAAATTAGTCAATACGCAAAAATAAAATGTAACTTCAAAATTTGAGATTTCCTGCCAATGACAATATTTTTAAGAATGTACCACACATTGTAAGGCCAGTTCCCACACAAAATACTATATCTAACTGTTTTGAGCATTGGTGACATCATTGAATAAAATTAGGACTCTCTTAGATTTAACTTTCAGTTCAGTTCAATTCAGTCACTCAGTCATTCTGACTCTTTGCAACCCCATGAACTGCAGCACGCAAGGCCTCCTTGTCCATCACCAACTCCCGGAGTCCACCCAAACCCATGTCCATTGAGTTGGTGATGCCATCCAGCCATCTCATCCTCTGTCGTCCCCTTCTCCTCCTGCCCTCAATCTTTCCCAGCATCAGGGTCTTTTCCAATGAGTCAGCTCTTGGCATCAGGTGGCCAATGTATTGGAGTTTCAGCTTCAACATCAGTCCTTCCAATGAACACCCGGGAAACATCCACTGTTTCATTATTTACAATAGCCAAGAAATGGAGAAACCCCAGTGCCCATCAACAGACAATTGGGTTAAGAAGATGTGGCGTGTGTGTGTGTGTATATACACACACACATATACACAGACGGGAAAAATGGACGTAGGGGCATATTTCCTCCTCTTGGGCTCTAAAATCACTGTGGATGGTAACTGCAGCCATGAAATCAGAAGACATTTGCATCTTGGCAGGAAAGCTATGACAAACCTAGATAGTGTGTTGAAAAGCAGAGGCATTACTCGGCCAACAAAAGTCTGTATAGTCAAGGCTATGGTCCTCCCAGTGGTCATGTACATTTGTGAGAGCTGGACTATAAGGCAGAGTGCTGAAGAATTGATGCCTTTGAACTGTGGCCCTAGAGAAGACTCCTGAGAGTCCCTTGAACAGCAAGGAGATCAAACTAATAAATCTTAAGGAAAACCAACCCTGAATACTTGTTGGAACGACTGACGCTGAAGCTGAAACTCCAGTATTTTGGTCATCTGATGTGAACGGCTGACTCCTTAGAAAAATCCCTGATGCTGGGAAAGATTGAGAGCATAAGGAGAAGAGTGTGTCAGAAGATGAGATGGCTGAATGGTATCACTGATGCAATGGACATGAACGTGGGCAAACTTCAGGAGATGGTGAGGGACAGAGAGGCCTGGCATGCTGCAGTCCATGAGGTTGCAAAGAGTCAGACAGGACTGGGTGACTGGACAACAACAACACACACACACATATATTTATGTACATATATATAAGGAAATATTAGCCCTAAAAAGGATGAAATTCTGCCATTTGCAGAAACTTGGATAGACCAAGAGAATATTATGCTTACTGAAATTAGAGAAGACATACTATATGATAATCTAAAAAATAACACAGTGAGTACATATGCAAAAGAGAAACAAACTCACAAAGATAGAAAACAAACTTGTGATTAGCCAGAGAGAAAGAGAAGGGAGGAGGGGCATTTTAGGGGTATGGGATTAACAGATAAAAACTAGCATGTATAAAATAGATAAGCAATATCAGTTCAATTCAGTTGCTCAGTGGTGTCTGACTCTTTGTGACCCCATGAATCGCAGCATGCCAGGCCTCCCTGTCCATCACCAACTCCTGGAGTTCACTCAAACTCATGTCCGTCGAGTTGGTGATGCCATCCAGCCATCTCATCCTCTGTCGTCCCCTTTTCCTCCTGCCCCCAATCCTTCCCAGCATCAGAGTCTTTTCCAATGAGTCAACTCTTTGCAATAAGGATATGCTATATAACACAGGGAATTATAGCTACTGTCATAATAATCTACAATAAAGTATAATCTGCAAAAATACTGAATCATTATGCTGTACACCTGAAACTAATATAATATTATAAATCAACTATGCTTCAATAAAACACTTTTAAAATAAAAAATTGTGAAAAAAATTGTGAAAGAACACAATGAATAAAGCACTGGAAATAATATGCAAAAAAAAAAATCCAAAACAAAAACACAGCAATTGCTGTTTTGCCTTTTACTTGCATTTTGCATCACAAAACTGAAATTAACTTCATGGGGGGGGGGCAATTTTTTAATACATTCAATTAACACAGACTTTTCATTTTCACAGTATACTTCCTTTCTCTTTGACATTCATCTATTAATAAAAATGAAACCATACCAATTTGAACTCTAAAAATCTAAACCTCAGATAATGCAGGGTACTTTTAATTATTTCAAAATAAGATCGCTGCCCTCCTTTAGAAAGAATGATCAAAATTCTTTTCTCTTCTTCACTGTGTTTCTGGAAAATCATTTTTCCTAGGAATACCTGTGGTATGCACAGTCTTTTAAAAACTTCCTGAAGTCTTGAAACGTACACTTCTATGATTTCCAATCTAAAATATTCAAATGCAAAAGTGACATTTTATATATTGTGAGTTTGTAACTAAATAAAAATTACTCCTAACCCAGTTTTAAGACTGGAGATTTAGAAAACCAAAATGAATCAACTTCACTGAAAAACATTTATGATATTTTACCAAAGATATACAAATGGCAAATAAGAATATGACAAGATCCTCCATATCATATGTCATCAGGGAAATACAAATTAAAACAATGAAATATCACCATATACCTATTAGAATGGCCAAAATCTAGAACACTGACAACACCAAATGCTCATAAGGATGTGAAACAACAGGAACTCTCATATACTGCTGGTGGAAATGCAAAGTGTCACAGCCTCGTTGGAAGATATTGGTGGTTTCTTATAAAACTTAACAGTCTTAACACACAATCCATTAATTACATTCTCAAAGCAGCTGAAAACGTTATGTCCACGCAAAAACCTGCACATAGATCTCTCTAGCATCTTTGCTTGTAGTTGCCAATACTTGGAAGTAACCCAGATATCCTCCAATGACAGTGAAAGTAGCTCAGTTGTGTCCGATTCTTTGCGAACCCATGGACTATACAGTCCATGGAATTCTCCAGGCCAGAATCCTGGAGCAGGTAGCCTTTCCCTTCTCCAGGGGATTTTTCACAATCCAGGGATCAAACCCAGGTCTCCCACATTGCAGGCATATTCTTCACCAGTTGAGCCACCAGGGAAGCTCAAGAATACTGCAGTGGGTAGCCTATCACTTCTCCAAGGGGTCTTCTCAACCCAGGAATAGAACTGGGGTCTCCTGCATTGCAGGTAGATTCTCTACCAGCTGAGCACCAGGGCAGCCCTAAAGGTTGGGAACTGCTGCCCCATGGACTACAGTCCACCAAGCTCCTCTGTCCATGGAATTATCCTGGCAAGAATACTGGTGTGGGTTGCCATTTCCTCCTCCAGGAGATCTTCCCAACCCAGGGGCTGAACCAGTATCTCTTTCACCTCCTGTACTGGCAGATGGATTCTTTACCACTGTGCCACGTAGGAAGCCCCTAGGTGATTGGATAAATTGTGGCACACCCAAGCAATGGAATATTACTCTGCTGCTGCTAAATTGCTTCAGTCGTGTCCAACTCTGTGCGACCCCATAGACGGCAGCCCACCAGGCTCCCCCATCCCTGGGATTCTCCAGGCAAGAACACTGGAGTGGGTTGCCATTTCCTTCTCCAATGCATGAAAGGGAAAAGTGAAAATGAAGTCGCTCAGTCGTGTCCGACTCTTCAGGACCCCATGGTCTGCAGCCTACCAGGCTCCTCTGTCCATGGGATTTTCCAGGCAAGAGTACTGGAGTGGGGTGCCATTGCCTTCTCCAGGAATATTACTCAATGCTTAAAAATTAAAAAAGAGCTACTAAGCCATGAGAAGACTTGGAGATAACGTATGAGCGTTTTACTAACAGAAGAAGCCAATCTACAAACTGCGTGTTTTCAACTATATAACATTCTACAAAAGTTAAGACTATGGAGACTATAAAAAGATCAGTGCTCCCCAGAGGTGTAGTGGTACGGGGTGAAAAGGCAAAGAATAGAGGCTTTTTAGGGCAGTAAAAATACTCTGTATGGTATTATAATGATTGCTATGTGTCATTATACATTTGTCCAAACCCAAAGAATGTATAACACCAAGAGTGAGCCCTAAGGTAAACTATAAACTTTGAGTGATTATGATGTATCAATATAAGTCCATCCATGATAAAAAATGTACCACTCTGATATGATGTTGATAATGAGGTTATGCATGTTTAGAGAGGGGAATATATACCTCTTAATTTTGCTGTAAACCTAAAACTTCTTTAAAAAATAAAGTCTTAATTAAATTTTTTTGTTGTTATTTTCACTAATTTTAAAGCTGCAGACATCAAAACTCCAGTGAAGTTTTAACTATAATAACCCTTACATATTTTAATAAGAAATTAAAGTCTTAGGCAATCAAGCTATTTTATACCACCAAATAGGAATCAGGTCAGATCAGTCACTCAGTCGTGTCCGACTCTTTGCGACCCCATGAATCGCAGCACGCAAAGCCTAAATAGAAATAGCTATTACTTATTGAGCAGAGATACCAAAGGAACATTTCATGCAAAGATGAGCTCAATAAAGGACAGAAATGATATGGACCTAACAGAAGCAGAAGATATTAAGAAGAGATGGCAAGAATACACAGAAGAACTGTACAAAAAATATCTTCACGACCCAGATAATCACGATGGTGTGATCACTGACCTAGAGCCAGACATCCTGGAATGTGAAGTCAAGTGGGCCTTAGGAAGCATCACTACAAACAAAGCTAGTGGAGGTGATGGAATTCCAGTTGAGCTATTCCAAATCCTGAAAGATGATGCTGTGAAAGTGCTGCACTCAATATGCCAGCAAATTTGGAAAACTCAGCAGTGGCCACAGGACTGGAAAAGGTCAGTTTTCATTCCAATCCCAAAGAAAGGCAATGCCAAAGAATGCTCAAACTACCGCACAATTGCACTCATCTCACACGCTAGTAAAGTAATGCTCAAAATTCTCCAAGCCAGGCTTCAGCAATATGTGAACCGTGAACTTCCTGATGTTCAAGCTGGTTTTAGAACTGCAG
>NW_011495081.1:3348284-3351923 GCF_000754665.1 Bison bison bison | reverse complement strand
AGTACTTTGGCCACCTCATGTGAAGAGTTGACTCATTGGAAAAGACTCTGATGCTGGGAGGGATTGGGGGCAGGAGGAGAAGGGGACAACAGAGGATGAGATGGCTGGATGGCATCACTGACTCGATGGATGTGAGTCTGAGTGAACTCCGGGAGTTAGTGATGGACAGGCAGGCCTGGGGTCACAAGGAGTTGGACACGACTGAGCGACTGATCTGATCTGATCTGATTCAGCTCTTACTGTATGCTAAGAATTGAGGCATTTAGATAATTCATTCACATAATTACTACAACTTCAATCTCTAAATGCTCTATTAGGTTAAAAAATTAATTCAAATTCAATGTAGGAAAAATGGAAACTATAGTAAAGTTGAAAGAATACAATTATTAACAACCAGATTTTCACTACCTAGGAATCTCCTTTGTTAACTTAGGCTGCATAGAGCTTTTCCTTATGCTTCTTCCTTAGCACGATTAGTTCTGTTTTGATGTGAATAAGTATGCATCCACATCTTTTTCTAGTTATTACTTCATATTTGTTTCAGTTACTACTTTACTATATATTATGGACTTTAATGGAGAAGGCAATGGCACTCCACTCCAGTACTCTTGCCTGGAAAATCCCATGGAGGGAGGAGCCTGGTGGGCTGCAGTCCATGGGGTCACTAAGCGTCAGACACAACTGAGTGACTTCACTTTCACTTTTTGATTTCATGCATTGGAGAAGGAAGTGGTAACCCACTCCAGTGTTCTTTCCTGGAGAATCCCAGGGATGGGGGAACCTGGTGGGCTGCCGTCCATGGATGGGGTCACACCAAGTTGGACACAACTGAAGCGACTTAGCAGCAGCAGCAGCAGCAGCAGCATGGACTTTAAGATATCTAAATAAAAATTTAGCTCCAGTTTACTACTGTAGCAGCAGCCTATGAGAATTATAATACCTTCTGGGATTGAAAATTTCATTTTGCATGGATTCTTTACCATGCTTACTGAATTTGCTATTCCAAAGGATTCTTTTTTGTTTGGCCTCCAATATATAAAATAATTTGGCCACATACATCCTCTTTATTGGTATTACCTCTACCAATTTTGGAAAATCTAGATAACGAAAAGAATCTGAGGAAGGAAGTCATAGCTAGGACAATGATGTAATTTATCATTTAAAGTAAGACATTTGTGAGAATGACAAAGAGCATTATTAAAATTTATACCAAAACAACAAACCTAAAACAAGACTACCCAGGGAAATCAGAATGAACCTACCTATAGCCCATTGGCTCTCTATGTGTAGATTACTCTTAACCTTGAACCTCTCAGTCCAGGCACTTCTGAATGATGGTGATTGATAGAGAATTCAGTGGCATCTACCCTTTTGGTTTCTGTATGCCCCTGTTCTGCTCTTGGTCCTGTTTTCCCTTAGATCTAGGTCTCACTCTTTCCCTGCTACTGAAATGCACACTTCTACATTACCTTGCTTCTGCACTGGGCAGAGGATCTCAGAGGATAGGAATGGGGTGCTTCAGAGTATCTCTACTCCTTCCTCTCAGTTTCTGGGGGCAACTGGGAGGAACTGCATTCCACAAATGGTTCCAGTTCCTTCCAGGCAGTCCTGCTGTGGTGTATCTTTCCTAGTTGTCTGTCCTTAGCAAAATATTTGTGCCTGATTTAGGTGATGTTATCAGAAGAGGAAGATGAAGATGTGGTCTTTGGGACAGGAGCTTTATTACATTAAAGTTATGGAAAACCAAGAATCTTCTTCACTGGGATGTTTCTATTTACTTTAATGTGAATAATCTAGGTTCTTTATGGAAAGAATACAAAACACAAATAAGCAAAAAGAGTTTCATAGAGGATGCCATACATGCTTTTCTGTACTTTGTTCACATATTGTAATTGAAGCCCATGTAATTATTCCCATCTAATACAGATGTAACATCATTTTGAATAGCTGGAAATTATTTCATAAAAATGATTCACTGTATATTCAATAACTTATTTAACGTCCCTTATTAGAACACTTAACTATTTCTTTTTTCCCTGTTGCAAACAATACTATGAGAAATATATGTTGTAACAAACATACACAATTGTACACTCATAAAATTAATTTATCTACAATGACGAATTCTTGATAGTAGATTTTTGTCTTAAAATTTGTCTTTGTTTTTAATGCTTTTAACTTACATTGCTAAATGATTCTTCAGCATACCTATGTACTAATGATTCTTCAGCAGATCCATGTATTATTATTTACTCAAAGTATGTTACTTGGCCATATTTCTTCTTTTGTGATTTGCCTATAAATGTCCTCAGACCATCATTTCTCATATGGTGTTCATTGTTCATGTTTTCCTTTTACAGTTAAAATAAGTTAATTACATGTCTGGTTGTCATATGTCTTACGTATATTGTTCTTAGTCTTTCAGCTATAGTTTTAGTTTTTTTATGATATAGACTTTTACTTTTATAAGAAGAGTTAATAACATTTTCCTCAACCTAGAGTCAACAGCCCTTGTCCTCACCATCTCTCCAGGCTTGCCAAGTTAAGCTCCTAAACTTTAACTTTCTCATATGTAAACAGAAGAAGATAATAATATCTATCTGATAGATTTGCTACTAGGAATAACTGTATTTTGATGAATGAAAATTGGGTCTAATAGATAAATGCTATATAAGGCTTGATGTATAGTAAATTCTCAATCTATTCAAATATAGCACCTATCTCATAGTTTTCTTAATTTTTATCTCTGTAGTCTAGCTCAAGTTTTTCTTATATTTAACCAATTAAGTTTTCCCTACTATTATGTGCTTTTACTGAAATGTGAAAGTTAATGAAGTTCTTTTATTGTTAATTTTCTAGCAGTTCTTTCTTTCTTTCTATTCATTCATTTGCCTACTTATCTTGACTTCTGTATTTCACCTTTTTGTCCTCTATGTTTGTTATACTACTGTTATTGAATTTCCCTGAGGGTATAAAAATATTTTCTTCTGTTACAAAAAATTATTTTCAGAGGTATCTATTTACTTTGCATTTTAAGAGTAAGATTTTATTGCTTTTATATTGTAGTATTTTCCCCTTAGTACTACATTTTAAATTGCTTTGTTTTCTTTCTCTATACTTTCCCTTGAATAAAATAAGTTTTGCCTAAACTAAAGCCTGTGTTTGCTTGTAAAACTGCTCTTGTTTCTACTTCCTGTGCTTCTGGATGTTGTTTGAATCTCTTTTTCAGTTCTACAGCTTGAGGACTGAATAATGCAAATAATTCTATGTTTTTGGAAGATAATTTCTAATGCAACACTGGTCTGCTAGCTGTCTTTCATATCTAATTCCTGGTTATTGGATTTTTAGGAACTGATGCAAAAGCTTTTGAAAATTTCTACAGAAACTATTACCAGGGTTTTCCTGTCTCTGTCACACAATATTTTAATTGTGGATATTTCACCTCTCTGAATACATCGCCAGCCATGTCCATCTCCATGTTTGCATGCCATTTCCACTGCTCACAATGAACTGACTCACTGGAAAAGACCCTGATGCTGGGAAAGATTGAGGGCAAGAGGAGAAGGGGGCCACAGAGGATGAGATGGTTAGATAGCATTATCGACTCAATGGACATAAGTTTAAGCAAGCTCTGGGAGA
>NW_011495081.1:3322541-3348030 GCF_000754665.1 Bison bison bison | reverse complement strand
TGATGCCATCCAGCTATCTCATCCTCTGTCGTCCCCTTCTCCTCCTGCCCCCAATCCCTCCCAGCATCAGAGTCTTTTCCAATGAGTCAACTCTTCGCATGAGGTGGCCAAAGTACTGGAGTTTCAGCTTTAGCATCATTCCTTCCAAAGAAATCCCAGGGCTGATCTCCTTCAGAATGGACTGGTTGGATCTCCTTGCAGTCCAAGGGACTCTCAAGAGTCTTCTCCAACACCACTGGAGAAGGGAATGGCAAACCACTTCAGTATTCTTGCCTTGAGAACCCCATGAACAGTATGAAAAGGCAAAATGATAGGATACTGAAAGAGAAACTCCCCAGGTCAGTAGGTGCCCAATATGCTACTGGAGATCAGTGGAGAAATAACTCCAGAAAGAATGAAGGGATGGAGCCAAAGCAAAAAGAATACCCAGCTGTGGATGTGACTGGTGATAGAAGCAAGGTCTGATGCTGTAAAGAGCAATTATGCATAGGAACCTGGAATGTCAGGTCCATGAATCAAGGCAAATTGGAAGTGGTCCAACAAGAAATGGCAAGAGTGAATGTCGACATTC
Organism: Bison bison bison; assembly: GCF_000754665.1. Classification (NCBI taxonomy): domain Eukaryota; kingdom Metazoa; phylum Chordata; class Mammalia; order Artiodactyla; family Bovidae; genus Bison; species Bison bison. The sequence goes on along the minus strand of NW_011495081.1, from coordinate 3,347,459 downwards.
TAGGAATCAGCGAACTGAAATGGACTGGAATGGGTGAATTTATCTCGGATGGCCATTATATCTACTACTGCAGGCAGGAATCCCTCAGAAGAAATGGAGTAGCCATCATGGTCAACAAAAGAGTCCGAAATGCAGTACTTGGATGCAATATCAAAAACAACAGAATGATCTCTGTTCACTTCCAAGGCAAACCATTCAATATCACAGTAATCCAAGTCTATGCCCCAACCAGTAACACTGAAGAAGCTGAAGTTGAACGGTTCTATGAAGACCAACAAGACCTTTTAGAACTAACACCCAAAAAAGATGTCCTTTTCATTATAGGGGACTGGAATGCAAAAGTAGGAAGTCAAGAAACACCTGGAGTAACAGGCAAATTTGGTCTTGGAATATGGAATGAAGCAGGGCAAAGGCTAATAGAGTTTTGCCAAGAAAATGCACTGGCAGGACAATAGTGGGAACTATAAAACTATTGTCTCTCATTTACTAGGAAAGGAATTGCTGCCAATTCTCAGATTGCAGAATCTCTGGTACTCCAAGTCAGAACATGTATAATAAAGGACAGGTAAACACTATTTTTCTTTCTTTCCTCATGCAGTATCTAATTCTGAAATTAAAAACTGAATATGGGACAAAAAAATGTTTCATAGATGGAGAGAGCCCTTCAGGGGAAATGAAGTGGGAAAACAGAAATAAATATATTAGGGTTAAAGGAAGATGAGTCTGATAAAGTAGGTTGGGAATAGACTATAAAAGATTTTATATACCAGGACATTTCATTTGTGGTTACAATGTAAGTTGGTATTAAGGAATCATGGGATATTTTAACTGAGAAATTATCATAATTATATTTGAATTTTACAATGATTACCTTGTTGGAACCATGGTATATGATATATTTAAGGCGAACAGAGTCAGGAGTCAGGGGGATAAATTTAGAAACTATTACCATATCTAGGTGAGGGATGATAAAGGACAGAATAAACTTCAAAAGTTGGTAAGAAGGAAAGAGAAATAAAATGAATTTTGAAAACTATAAGTTATCAAGGTTGAAGGATCAACTGGGGAAAAGCCTCCAATAAATTTTCCCCCCAACTTCACACTAAAACAACAAACAGGACACAGGGAAGAAAAAATAAAAAGTCACAGCTTCAACAAAAAGTGAGATGTAGAAGAATTTTCATTCTGACAAGAGAAAGTGCAGACATCCTAATGAGGTGATGTGTAGCAGGCCTATTAGAGAGGGATGAGACGCAGGGTGAGGGGAAAAGTTATGGATGCAGGAAGAGGACCAAAGAGCATTATCGCAGGACAGTTTGGTTTCCATCACTGCATGACCTCAGGGCTATTATAGAGAGATTATAATAGGTGTCAATATTTTAAACAGTATGTGATTTAGCCTAAACTGGATGAGATGGCTGGATGGCATCACTGACTCTATGGACGTGAGTCTCAGTGAACTCCAGGAGTTGGTGATGGACATGGAGGCCTGGCGTGCTGCGATTCATGGGGTCGCAAAGAGTCGGACATGACTGAGCGACTGATCTGATCTGATCTGATTCTGAAGCTATGATTTATTCACACCAGACACACACACACACACACACACACATATGGAGTAGGTGGGGGAGAAGGGAAGAGAAAGGGAGAGAAAGAGCATAAATACTTTGACAGTGTGGTCTGACCACATTTATAAGTAAGTCATAAAAGAAGAAACATAGACAATTAGCATGATTTTAATAAACCTATTCACATAATGACTAGGGAAAAACTAGTCTTACATGGGAAACTGATGTGAGTATTAGATAATTCCAGTTCAGTTCAGTTCAATTGCTCAGTCATGTCCAGCTCTTTGTGACCCCATGGACTGCAGCAGGCCAGGCCTCCCTGTCCATCACCAACTCCCAGAGTTTACTCACATTCATGCCCATTAAGTTGGTGATGCCATCCAACTATCTCATCCTCTGTCATCCCCTTCTCCTCCTGCCCTCAATCTTTCCCAGCATCAGGGGCTTTTCAAATGAGTCAGTTCTTTGCATCAGGTGGCCAAAGTATTGGAGTTTCAGCTTCAGCATCAGTCCTTCCAATGAATATTCAAGACTGATTTCCTTTAGGATGGACTGATTGGATCTCCTTGCAGTCCAAGGGACTCTCAAGAGTCTTCTCCAACACCACAGTTCAAAAGCATCAATTCTTTGGTGCTCAGCTTAAATATATATGTGCCTTTTGACCTTAAATCTTAAGAAAAATATATACAAGAAACAGTGCCAGTCCCCTTTAGACACAAACGTTTTCAAGCATGTTTAGAAAGCAAAGCAAACCTGACAACTGGGTCAAATTTATATTTATGCACGCATACATTTCAATTTCTCTTTGAAATTATCTTCCATAATTGGACCCTTAAAATTATCTTCCGTAATTGGACCCTCTAAAGGCCCCAGTTTCTCAAGTTGTACATGATCCAGGTAAACTTTCTCCCTTAAAACTGGAGATTCCAGGTACCTTTTTGAGCAGTGCTTTCTCCAAAGGGAAATCACACCTATTCTGGGTTGTCAGATACTTTGAAGTTTTTATTCTTAAATGTAGTATAGAGGGTGTAGGCGAATAAGGAGAGATTTAAAAATCTATCTTAAACATCCAATTCTTCAAGCTCTGTTCTGGCTCCTCATCTTCTAACTAGGACTATCCCCTGCAAGTGAAGCAGGCTTTCATCTAATTCTAGCTGAAACTTGACAGTCTCATTAGTTTTTTGATGACATTTCCTGTTCCTTCCATCACCGAGGCCTTTTGCATGACAGACACTGTCTGACTGGGGCCCTGAAGTTTTCTTCAGAACTTCAACCCTCTAGTTTCCAGATGGGAATTCTTTTATATGTACATCAGCTCTCTGCCCAATTGATCTGTCTGAGATATTTCTTTTGTCCTGGTTAACTATTTTCATGCTCAGCATCATTACTAGTACTCCCTGGAAATAATCTCTTCTGTTGCCCACATCCTGCACTGTCAGGCTCTAAGAGGACTTACACAGAGGAGAGAAAGGTGCAAAGCCTCCTTCTATGACTCACATGATTTCAGAGACATCTCTGGGAAAGATGAGACTACGAATTAGGAAAGAATTTCAACAGCTCCTCCATCCTCCTTTTTCTCCTCCCGTACCTGAGGTTTTGTGGGATTTCTATACAACGACTTTGGGGACTCACTCAAGTTCTGAAAGAAGGAGCAGGGGAATTCAGACGCAACTTAGGCAGTTCTAACTCCGGTGCGTCCAAAGCAGTCAAGATGTCAGCTGGGGTTATAGAGATCTGAAACGTTGACTGAAGCTGGAAGATCTACTTCCGGGATAGCTCACTCACACGGTTGGCAAGTAAGCACTAGCTGTTGGTGGGAGGCTGCTTTCCTCGTGGGTATCTGCACGGGGCCACGTGAGAGTCCACGCCACATGGCGGCTCGCTTCCCCTGAGCGGGTGATCCCAGAGACAGAGACAGAACCTGTGGTGCCTTTCACAATGCCAAGAGGAAGCTGTAACCCCATATACGCATGTGCTAAATCATTTCAGTTGTGTCGGAACTCTGTGCGGGACTGTAGGCTTTCAGGCTCCTCTGTCCATGGGATTATCTCACATCAAAAGTTTCACATCACTCCCATATTTTAGATCATGCAAGCCAGATAGTGATTCAAAATGGGAGGGAACTACAAAAGACCGTAAATATCAGAAGGTAGGCTGGTTGGTGGCCATCTTGGAAGCTGACTGGTACCCATTATTCAGCACTGGTCCTGTCATAAAGAAGTCTTAATTAAATAATGGTTTCCTTAATTTAACATAAAATTATGTTTAATGACATATGAATTTACTATACTATATTCTCTTAAGTTTTCTTCATTTGTTCTTCTTGTAAATTTTCTATCTGGCATAACACAACACAATGAGTGTTCCTAAAACATTGCTTTCTTCGTATCTTTCTTTATCTGTGCTAGTCTCAAACCCTCATTGGTAAGCCACTAGTTTTTAGCTGTCAGAGGTTGTCAAATTTAGGAAGGTTTCTATGATGTTCCTGTTAAGTGCAGAAAAATAAACCCTATAGTTTATTATTACCTAAAATGCAACTTTGAAGACAGTTGGCTCTTTAGTATAACAAAATATAAAGGCTAAAACAAAGTGACTAAATAAACAATGTGAATGTTCTCTACCTTAATAAATCTGACCCATGCAAGTTTTTAGAAGCGATCCAATAATCGCTGTGCAAATCAAGGGGAGAAGAGGTTTATTTATGTAACATAGAAGTCTTATACATTATTTTTATCAATTTTAATTTTTAGTTTACTTCTTTTCTACTCTACCAGAAGGATGAATTAGAAAATTATCTGGACTTGTATAGGCTTCTCTGGTGGCTCAGATGGTCAATCCCTGGGTTGGGAGGAGCCCCTGGAGAAGAGAATGGCTACCTACTCCGTATTCTTGCCTGGAGTATTCCATGAACAGAGGAGCCTGACAGGCTGTAGTTCACATTTCAAAGAGTTGGACACGACTGAGCAACTAACACACACACTATATGTACACATATACATGTACGTATATTTATATATATGCATTATATGTGTGTGTATATATAACTTAAAGTTTACTCAAGAACGTGTATTTTTCTGTATTATAGTTGGTGGTACCAGATGTTCTGGGAGTTTATTTCTGACAACATAATCATTTGATGAAGATATCCTGAGGAGAAGAGAGATTATATCCTTTAGTTCTTTCTAGAACCATGGCATGATGAATTGCAGAGTTACTTCTATCCCTTCATCCAGGCAGTTCCAAGGCTTTACTCCTCCAGGAAGTCTTCTATGATCACTCCTGCCTAAGGTAATGCCTTCTTGCTATAGGGTCTTATTATTGTTGCCATTTGTACCAGTCATGATATACAACATTCAATGCATTGTACTGCCAGCTATTTCTTCCATATGTATCTGTAAGCTACTCTGAACATATTATGAGATTCTTATATTATTTTCTATTTACAAAATGAGTTGAAGAGAGTAAAAATCTTGGCACATACTAGGTGTTCAATTCCCATGTATTTTCTTCCTAGACCACCAAACACATGGCCATACACACCAAAAATATGGATTAAATGTTCGTGCACTAGTTGGAAATCACGATATGATAGCCTCTATGTGGGTATATTATATTATGTTCTGCACAAATGAGATCATCATGTACAATATTCACATTAACCTCAGGTTCCAACATAATCAACTCAACTGCAGAAAGTTAATGAGGGGAATAGGGAAGTGAGTGTGTTCTCACTCTAACTAGACAGATGTTTATATTCCATATACAAGTTGACTTGCACAGATTCCCAATGAGACTTACTTCTATTATGAGTCCCCAGTAATATACATATGGCTAAGAAAGTGGACACATTTCTTTTTGGGCTGTGCAACACTGCTTGTGGGAACTTTGTTCTCCAACCAGGGATTGAACCTGGGGACATGGCAGTGAAAGCACTGAGTTCTAACCATTGGACCACCAGGGAACTCCTCAGTTCAGTTCAGTTCAGTCGCTCAGTTGTGTCCGACTCTTTGCGACCCCATGAAATGCAGCACGCCAAGCCTCCCTGTCCATCACCAGCTCTCGGAGTTCACTCAAACTCATGGTAATGCCACCCATCTCATCCTCTGTCGTCCCCTTCTCTTCCTGCCCCAATCCCTCCCAGCATCAGAGTCTTTTCCAATGAGTCAACTCTTCGCACGAGGTGGCCAAAGTACTGGAGTTTCAGCTTCAGCTTCAGCATCATTCTTTCCAAAGAACACCCAGGACTGATCTCCTTTAGAATGGACTGGTTGGATCTCCTTGCAGTCCAAGGGACTCTCAAGGGACTCTCAAGAGTCTTCTCCAACACCACAGTTCAAAAGCATCAATTATATGGTGCTCAGCTTTCTTTATAGTCCAACTCTCATATCCATACATGACCACTGGAAAAACCATAGCCTTGACTAGACGGACCTTTGTTGGCAAAGTAGTCTCTGCTTTTCAATATGCTATCCAGGTTGGTCATAACTTTCCTTCCAAGGAGTAAGCGTCTTTTAATTTCATGGCTGCAATCACCATCTACAGTGATTTTGGAGCCCAAAAAAATAAAGTCTGACACTGTTTCCACTGTTTCCCCATCTATTTCCCATGAAGTGATGGGACCAGATGCCATGGTCTTCGTTTTCTGAATGTTGAGCTTTAAGCCAACTTTTTCACTCTCCTCTTACACTTTCATCGAGAGGATTTTTAGTTCCTCTTCACTTTCTGCCATAAGGGTGGTGTCATCTGCATATCTGAGGTTATTGATATTTCTCCCGGCTATCTTGATTGCAGCTTGTGCTTCTTCCAGCCCAGCGTTTCTCATGATGTACTCTGCATATAAGCTAAATAAGCAGGGTGACAATATACAGCCTTGAGGTACTTCTTTTCCTATTTGGAACCAGTCCGTTGTTCCATGTCCAGTTCTAACTGTTGCTTCCTGACCTGCATATAGTTTTCTCAAGAGGCAGGTCAGGTGGTCTGGTATGCCCATCTCTTTCAGAGTCTTCCACAGTTTATTCCTAAGGGTGGGTAACTTTTGAGACCTAGCTTTCAACCCATAGATAGGAAGGTAGAAGCAGTGGGGAAGAAGTGTGAGGAAGAGACAGAGAGATATTCACCATGCTGCCTTGAAAAGGAAGAAGGAGAATTTCTTGTTTACTTTTTCTTCTTACAAATGATGCTCTAAAACAAAGTGTCAAAGTATCAATAGAAGCCTGACAAACCCTACACAGGCTACAGATTTATTTCAGCCAGTACAATGGTGATTTAAAAAAAAATTAAACCACTCTTTACTGATGACTCCAGCATTCTTGCCTGGAGAATTACATGCACAGAGGAGTCTGACAAGCTATAGTCCATGGGGTTGCAAAGAGTTGGACACGACTAAACGACTATCACACACACACATTTACTAATGAAGAGAGTCACATAATAGTCTCCCATTCAGCTTCTCTTAAGAAAAAAAAAAAGAACTCCGATGATCCATTAACAGGGGCTGTAATATGGTGACCATGGGTTAGAGCTGAGTAGCAACTGCCCTTACTAAAAGGTTCATATAAATAAAGCAGCGTCTTAAAAGTAGGTGTCATAGATGAGAGCAGGTCATCACACTGAAGCAGGAGTACCAATTAGAGTTTGTTAAAGAGATGGCATGGGAACAGAACCTTAAGATTTGGATTTGGGTACATATAATGTAGGCAGAGAAACATAAAGAAGGAAAGCATAAACTATATAAACCATTTCCTTGTGACTAGGTAACTAGTATTCTGACTGGAACAAAGTCTTCTCATAGAGTCCAAAAAAGAACTTGGAGAAACATCTATTAGGTCTTCTGCCCATTTTCCAATTGGGTTGCTTTTTGGTTGTTGTTACTGAGTTGTATAAGCTGTTTGTGTAGTTTGGAAAGTAAACCTTTTTTGGTTGCATTATTTGTAAATATTTTCTCCCATTCTGCAAGTTGTCTTTTCATTTTGTTTCTGGTTTATTTTGCTTGTAAGTTTGCTTAGGTCCCATTTGTTTATCTTTGCTTTTATTTCTCTTATTTGGGAGCCTGAGCTAAGGAAACAGGCATGTCAAGATGCTCATCATCACTAATTAATAGAGAAATGCAAATGAAAACTGCCATGGGGTACTACCTCACATCAGTCAGAGAGGCCATAATTAAAAAGTCTACAAACAATAAAGGTTGGTGAGGGTGTGGAGGAAAGGGAACCCTCTTACACTGTAGGTAGGAATGTAAAATGCTGCGTCCACTATGGAGAACAATATGGAGGTTCCTCAGAAAGCTAAAAATAGAGTTCCCAAATGATCCAGAAATTCTACTGGACATATACTTCTACTTAAAGTACATCTATATCTACTTTGAATATATATGGGCATATATTCAAACAAAACTATAATGCAGAAAGATACATGCACCTCTGTGTTCACAGCGCAGGAGGTAGGGGTTCAATCCCTTGGTTGGGAAGATCTCCTGGAGAAGGAAATGGTAACCCACTCCAGTATTCTTGTCTGGAAAATCTCATGGACAGAGGAGCCTGATGGGCTATAGTCCATGGGGTCACAAAAGAGTTGGACACAACTTAGTGACTAAACAACAACAACAAAATATATACAAACACACATATTAATACAATGGGCTATTACTCAGCCATAAAAAAAGAATAAAACAATGCCATTTACACCAACATGGATAGAACTAGAGATTATCATACTAAGTGAAGTAAGTCAGAAACAAAATTCTAACTTACTTCACTTAGTATGATAATCAATATTGAAGTATAGTTGACTTACAATTTTGTGTTAATTTCTGCTGTACAGTAAAGTGACTCAATTATACATATATATAATCTTTTTCATATTGTTTTCCATTACGGTTTTTCACAGGATAATGAATATAGTTCCCCATGGTGTATAATAATAGGACCATGTTTTTTATTCATGCTATATATATATATACCAGTTCGCATATGCTAATGCCAAACTCCTAATCCTTGCCTCCTTCACCCTCTCGCCTTCACTGTCAACCGCAAGTCTGTTCTCTGTATCCATGATTCTGTTTCACAGATATGGTCCTTTGTGCCATTTGTACCATATTTTAGATTCCATGTATAAGAGACCCCATGGACTATACAGTCCATGGAATTCTCCAGGCCAGAATACTGGAGTGGATAGCCTTTCCCTCCTCTATGTATAAGTGATAGCATATGGTATTTGACATTTTGCTTCCCTGTCCTTCACCATCTCCCAGAGTTTGCTCAAATTCACGTCCATTGAGTCGGTGATACCACCAAATCATCTCGTCCTCTGTCATCCCCTTCTCCTCCTGTCTTCAATCTTTCCCAGAATCAGGGTCTTTTCCAGTGAGTCAGCTCTTCTAATCAGGTGAACAAAGCATTGGAGTTTCAGCTTCAGCATCAGTCCTTCCAATTAACTTTCACGTTTGACCTCCTTTAGGTAAATCATTTTAAACATAAAATCAGTTTAAACTCTTTTCTTTATAAAAAGAGTTTAAACATAGTTTTGTTGACAATCAGATTTTTTCTCACTTAGGTTTTTTCTCTCTCTTTCATTACTTACTTTCTTTTCTTTTTATTTTACTTTCACTTCTTTATATGGCCATATTTTCTGTTTATTTTTATTATAAAATTTCTTTCATATACAGTTTCCTGTCAACTTTTTAAGAATGAATAGAACATGAATTATGATATTTATAAGGCTTATACTTATCCTACATAAGCTATACTAAAATGTTTTGTTGTTTAAGCCAAGTTAATTTATTTTTAGATTCTAGCCCCAACCAACAATGTAGGACCGATCTACTGTAGGTCATTAGACTTCCTTAATAGGAACCCAGAGGGAAATAAGGAGCTGGTGTCACAATTGTCAACACCATTTCTATCATGTGACAATAAAAAAGATTTACATTTTAAGCTTCTAACTTTGATTACTGGGATTCCTACATTCTGGATTTCATAATCAAAAGTCTAGCCAAGCATCATTTGGTAACTATAATTAGAAAACAATGGGTCTGTAGCTGTACTTACTGTTATCATTTGGTTATTACACAGCAATCTTAAGATTTTTGCAGATTCTGACCAAATTTTTGTCTGCTATTTATATACTGAATAATGCTATAACAATTTTGCTTTGAAGATTTTGTATATCAAATATATAGACAAGAATTATGGTTGCTTCTGTCCAGTCTCCAGTGACAAGAAATGACCCAGTCCAGAGAGGACCAGATGATGTGCATAGACTTCTAGACCCTCAGGTGGTGGTTTAGACCTCCTTCTAAGTTGAGTGTTTTATAAATCTTGCCAGAGGCAGAGCTTTTTTCTGCTTTAAGGGCAGAGGTCCACTTAGCTAGAAGCATACTGGTTACTGTGATTGAAACCAGTTACCATGCCAAAGTCCAACTAGACCCTGAGAACATCAACTGAGAGAGACCACTCATATATGTAAAGGTTGACAATCCAGTTCATCCTCACTAAGTACCTGGCATGTAAATGATGCCATCCTGGGGGCCCCCAAACTAGCCCTCCAAATATCTGGATAATTCTGACCTCAAAAGATGGCCACAGGGAACAAAAGACAAAATATCCAATGAAGATCCCTCTAATTCCTGACTCATGAAATCATATACAATTGCAAAAGATGTCTGTTTTACACTGCTAAGTTGTGATGTCATTTGTTATGTATCAATACTAACCAGAACATAAATTGACTGCTATTTTTTGTGTGACTGCAAAGGAGAGAACTAAGTATATTTAGTGCAAGTTATAAATAGCCATTGTTGTTGTTCCATCACTCAGTCATGTCTGACTCTTTGTGATCCCATGAACTGCAGCATGCCAGGCTTGCCTGTCCTTCACCAACTTCTGGAGCTTGCTCAAACTCGTGTCCATTGAGTTGGTGATGCCATGCAACCGTCTCATCCTCTGTCATCCCCTTTTTCTCATCCCTTCAATCTTTCCCAGCATCAGGGTCTTTTCCAAAGAGTTGGCTTTCCACATCAGGTGGCCAAAGTATTGGAGCTTCAGCCTCAGCATCAGTCCTTCCAATGAACAATCAGGATAGATTTCCTTTAGGACTGACTGGTTTGATAAATAGCCACATAATAATTCAATGAGAGGAAGTATTTTCTAATGTATTCTATAATGGAATGGCTTGCTGTGAAATGTAGAGAGGTTCTAGGCATTGGAAGCAATTAAGCAGAAGCCACATAGCCATATGCTTGCATGTCCATGTTAGTCATCACTCAATCATGTCCAGCTCTTTGTGAGCCCATGGACTGTAGCCTGCCAGGCTCCTCTGTCCATGGAATTCTCCAGGCAAGAATGCTGTAGTGGGTACCCATTCCCTTCTCCAAGGGATCTTCCCAATCTAGGGATCAAGCCCAGGTCTCCTGCATTACAGGCATATTCTTTACTATTTGAGCCACCAGGGAAGCCCATATGCTTAAGTTATACTAAGAATGAAATTATCAGATAAAGAGAAAATAAGAAAGGCTTATTGAATGCAAAAAAAGATTAAAATAATATATCTTTTCACTTAGTCCTCATTTATCAAAGTAGCTTACACATATATTTATTAAAACTCTGTAAGATAAATTGGGTCATCTATTATCCCTATTTTATAATAACTATAGCTAATATGTTTATTAAGTACTTACTAAGTGTCAGGATTAAAGCAAATATTTGAGAAATATAATTTAATTAAACCTCCAAATAACACTTTAGAGTACGTTATATTATTATCCTGATTTCCCCAAAAGGCAATTCAGTCACAGGAAGGTAAGTAACTGCCCAAGAATACAGTAAGTAAGACAAAAAACTCACTCAAACCTTCTGACTCTTAAGACTGTGGTCTTAACAACTGTTATGACACATTTTAGGTTAAGTGTATAACAATTCATACCACATTAGTGATAATAACAGCTAACAGATTTGGTTTCTTTTCAAAGACTCTTTGTTGCTCTTTGTGGTGTGTGTATGTGTGTGTATTTGCATTTGTGTGAGTTATATATTTGTATTTTTTTAGACAAATAAAATTTAGATTAACAAGAATTTATATAGATTAAAATCTTAAAATTGTCCGTAATCCTAAGTTCTTGATGTTTACAGTATATATTTATCTAGCCAGCCCACTGAAACAAACACTTTGAATTTTCACAAAACTGCATTACATCAATATGGAATTAGAAGAGATTGAGAAAATCTCTCTCTTTCTTTCCCTCCCCCTTTGTGATAATAAGCTAATATTTTCTCAAGGATTCGCATTCTATGCCAGGCACACTGTTGAAGGATTTAATTCTTTCATTTACCAAAATGAAGTAGCATATCATCATGTACAATTACTCAATAAGAAACTGAGGTTCAGAGGTTACAGGAATAGTCCAAAGACAAAGAGCTTTAAAAGTGACAGCAACATGATCTTAACCCAAATTTTTCTAGAGGAAGACAGTACGCTTTTACCCATTCATATCATTATTTAACAAATCCAAATAAAATCAAATCCCCTACCAAGGCTTCTAGAAAGAATCCATATTTTTCTTGATTGCCCATTCCAAAGTAAACAAATACTTCCAAATATAAACAAATATATTTATATTTTAGTTAATCTCATATTACAACAGAAATATGTTTTTTTCCTTCTCTGATTTAAGTGGAGACTTAGAAATGCTGGTTTTCCCATCTGTAAAACAATTTTCCATTCTTTACATTAAAGATTCACACTAACTTATTACTTTGTTTAATGGAGCATCATGTTTTGGTAGGAGAAGCATTCAAGTAGTTGATTATGATCCAGGCAGCCCTAAATTAAAATCCTATACCCCAAATTTCCCGATTTTTGTGACCCTGTAAAAGGTATGTATGCACTCTGAAATCTAATTCTCCTATCTAAAAAATGAGATATTACTGTCTGCCTCATAGAGTTGCAATGAAAATTAAATGAGAAGATAGATGGGATTAGAATGGTGTTAAAATGAATATATCTAGCAGGCTCTGTACTTGCTCTACAGCAAATCATATAATTCTCATAATAATCCTATGAAGTAGATTCCATTATTGCACTTTACCCATGAGGAATGAAAGAACAGAGTGACTAAACAAGTTGCATAATGTTAACAAGCTAGTGAGTATTATAGCCAGGATTTAAACACAGGTCATCAAGGAGCCCTTAATCACAATGCTATGCCTAGGTTTTGAGCAGGTAGATCCATCATGGCAGTTATTTTTTGTCAGTGATAACAATAGGATTAAATAATGTAGCTTCAAATGCAGAAACAAGGATAACTGACTCTCCCTCATCACCTCCAAATATAAAATGGAAATTTCTTTTTTATTTATAAAACAAATATTAGAGCATTGATATCTAAGATGAAGGTCTAAATAATGCAAGTTCATAAATGAAATACTAAAGTATAGCAAAGTAACAAAATTATTTGAATTGGTAAATTTATATTCAATATTCTGGTTCAATGAGCAATTTAAAATATATTGATGCCAATAAGAAAAACCAGCACTCCCTAAGCACTTAGTACTGAAACATCTAAGGCAATCACATTGCCTATCTTAACTGATCCTCACAATGACACGATAAACTAGGCACAGGGTAGTCACATACATGCTTTTGACCTACTCAAAATCAAATATATTTTCTGGGCAAATAAAAAATTAAAGTGAGAGAGACGGTTACAGCATAAATGTAAAAATAATTTGTCATTATTCCACTCATTGGGCATGTGTTCCAGAGGGAACAATTTGCAGGTTAAAATCATTCCTCCGTTGTTTAGTCTCAGTTCCTTTGTTCATCTTAAAGCAATAACATCTGACTTTGCTATGTCTACTTTTTAAAAGTATATATTTTTCATATGACAGCCTTTGTAAAAAAAAAAAAAAAAGAAAAAATAATTTACCTGTGGTTCAAGTGAAGAATCAATGGTCTATACCAATAAAGAAGGGAAAATTGTGATGTTGGAATTATTAAGAAACAGTATATCTATGTATTCTATGTCTCTCTCTCTATATATATATAACAGATAATATATAAAAATCAGTTGGAGTTTATCTAATTTGCAAGGATTTTTAGCACAAGTTCATGTGCTTGATGCACAGTTTGGAGCAAAGAAAGGTTTACTGGAGGTTCATGCAAGTAGACAGGTAGCTCCTGCCTTAAAAAGGCCTGAGCTCCCTGAAGGGTTTCAGCAAAGCATTTTTAAAAGCCAGGTGAGGGAGGGGGGTTGCAGGGTACTTGATCAGTTCACACAGAGTTCTCTGATTGGCTGATGGTGAGGGAACAGGTGGGTCACAGGGGTTAATTTTATCACTCCTTAGGCTCCAGGAGGCCAGAGACTGTGTGCTCATGATCATCAAGTAGTGAACATCTCCATTTGGTAGGGGGGTTTGCACAACTCTGAAACAATTTAGGAAATCTGTATCAAATACTGTTATCTATATATGGAGAGTGAAAAAGTTGGCTTAAAACTCAACATTCATAAAACTAAGATCATGGCATCTGGTCCCATCACTTCATGGCAAATAGTCGGGGAAACAATGGAAACAGTGACAGACTTTATTTTGGGGGCTCCAAAATCAATGCAGATGGTAACTGCAGCCATGAAGTTAAAAGATGCTTACTCCTTGGAAGAAAAGTTATGACCAACCTATACAGCGTATTAAAAAGCAGAGACATTACTTTGCCAACAGAGGTTCCATCTAGTCAGGCTGTGGCTTTTCCAGTAGTCATGAGTGGATGTGAGAGTTGGACTACAAAGAAAGCTGAGCGCCGAAGAATTTGCTTCTAAAGAATGCTTTAGAATTTGGTGCTGGAAAAGACTCTTGAGAGTCCCTTGGACTGCAAGGAAACCCAACCAGTCCACCCTAAAGGAAATTAGTCTTGAATATTCATTGGAAGGACTGATGCTGAAGCTGAAACTCCAATACTTTGGACACCTGATGCGAAGAACTGACTCATTTGAAAAGACCCTGATGCTGGGAAAGATTGAAGGCAGGAGGAGAAGGGGACAACAGAGGATGAGATGGTTGGATGGCATCACTGACTCTATGAACATGAGTTTGAGTAAACTTCAGGATTTGGTGATGGACATGGGGTTGCAAAGAATCGGACCACGACTAAGAAACTGAACTGAACTGATTCAACAGGTACTTCAGAGAGGAGCTAAAGCAGAGGATGTTGGGGAAGGTCTGTTCCAGGAAGGCTCCATAGAATCCTGGTCTGTTAAGGATGCCTTCACTTTAAAAAAATCTGTAAACATAATTTGAGTTATTAATAGATTAAGGAGAAAAAGGATACAGTTTGCATTAGAGTAATACACAGCTTTAAATAAAATACCATATATATTATAACAAAAAGCTTTAAGCAAACTAATACTTATCCCATTTGTTGTTGTTCAGTCACTGTCATGTCCATCTCTTTGCAAACTCATGGACTACAAAACGCCAGGAAAAAAATTTTTTAATATATATTAACTGTTTTAATTATTTCAATAGACTCATGGGATAAGTATAGAAAACACTTATCCCATAAGACTGAAAAAATATATACCATTCCAATAACACTTACGTTTTTAAGTAAAATTTTGATTTAAAAGAATGCAAATGAAGCCTTTAAGTAGGTCTTTTCCACATGCATATTATTTTTTTATTATTTCTTACATAAGTATGGAAAATACTTATCCCAGAAATCTACTGAAATAATTAAAAGTTAAGTGACTGGCACATTGTAGCATAATATTCCTATTTATAAAACAAATAATATAAGACCTGATCAAAAGTAATTAATAAATTCTTAGTAGAAAAAAATAAAAACTTAATTTGAAAATGTAGACCAAGATAAAAAATGCCAAATTTTACCATTTATACTAAATATTGTACTATATAAGTACTAAATTGCAATAAAAAAAGGAAAATACAGTTTAATATATGGGAAATCTACACAAGAATCATACAAGTAGCCATTAACAGATTTTTTTTGCCACTTAGAAAATTCAAAAGGAATCCAAAATGAATATGTTGTTGTTTAGTCACTAAGTCACGGCTGACTGCTGGAACCCCATGGACTATAGCCGGTTAGACTCCAGTGTCCATAGGATTTCCCAGGCAAGAATACTAGAGTGGTTGCCATTTTCATCTCCAAAGGAATCATCCCAAACCATGGATCAAACCCTTGCATTGTCAGGTGGGTTCTTTACCACTGAGTCACTTGGGAAGTCCAAAATGATTATGAGGGTTTATCCAAGTTGATGGGCCTAAGTATGTAAGATCTTTATGGAGGAAAGCATAAAAGTTCATAGCAATAACAATAAAGAAGATCCCCCAAAAGAGATTATTTTCTTGGACATATTGACTAATGGACTATACAGTCCATGGAATTCTCCAGGCCAGAATACTGGAGTGGGGGTAGTCTTTCTCTTCTCCAGGGGATCTTCCCAACCCAGGGATCAAACCCAGGTCTCCTGCATTGCAGGAGGATTTCTTTACCAGCTGAGCCACAAGGGAAGCCCAAGAATACTGGGAAGGGTAGCCTATCTCTTCCCCAGTAGATCTTCCCAACACAGGAATTGAACCAAGGTCTCCTGCATTTCAGGCAGATTCTTTACCAATTGAGCTATCAGGGAAGCCCCAACTAAATATCATAAAATATAAATTTACCACAAAACTATCTCTAGACTAAATGGAGTTCTAATAAAAATTTCAATGTGTTAATATTTTTCATGGAAGTTAACAAAATTACCACTTGTATAAAAATATGGTCAAATTCAATAGTAGTTGGCAAAAGTTTCAAATTTTGACAGCATCCCAGCTGGTCAAGTTACAGAACAATGAGAACCCTCACAAACTGTTGATAGGAATGTAAATAGCAAATTTTAATTTGGTATTTTCTTGTAATGTCAGACATTTGCATACCTATTACCCAACAATTCCACCCCAGAGAAGTCTGCTTACATATAGGAAAAAGAAAAGGAAAAAAAAAAACAAACCTGAAAACATATACAAAATATTTCATAAAAGCATTATTCCTCAAGAAACAAACTCTGGCAAAAACCAAATAATTTTTAAAATCATTGACAGAGAATAAATAAGCCAATTGTGGAATCAGCCCCTATTTATCTCTCACCTCATATGACATCTCTGCATAAAATCCAAGAATCTCCCTTTTGGGTAGACAATTACAAAGAAGTGTTCCTCTTCTGGACTGATGCTCAGAGCAATAGCTCAGGCTGGATTTCAGTCTCTGCTCCTGTTGGCTGACTGTCTGACAATCTCATGTGTTTACAATGGAATTTTTCATCTGAATGACATCCAACTATAATCACACATAGCAAAATGAACAGGTCTTAATAATATGCTATTTAGAAAGCATACTTTAGAAAACTATGAAATATATTATTTTTTAAATATCTGAAAACATGGACAATGGTATTTTGTTTAGGGGTATGTACTTAGTACATACTTAGACTACAAAGAACAGCAAAAATTTATTTAACAGAAAATGGAGAAGTCATCCCCTCTACAAGAACAGATGTGAGCTGAGGACCGCAGAAAACTTCCCCTCTAGGAGTAATGGCTTACTTTTTAAGTTTGGTTGTAGGTTATGATTATGTTTCAAGCTTTACCTCTATGCAACCTATGTGTGTGCTGTGCTAAATCACTTTAGCTGTGTCCAACACTTGCGACCCCATGGACTGTAGCCTGCCACCTCTTCTGTCAATAGGATTCTCTAGGCAAGAATACTGGAGTGGGTTGTTGTGCTCTGCTCCAGGGTGTCTTTCCCATCCAGGGATCAAACCTGCATCTCTAATGTCTCCAGCATTGACAGGAATGTTCTTTATCCCTAGCTCCACCTGGGAAGCCCATACCACCTATATATATATTTTTTTAATCATGTCTTAATAATGTATTCTGCTACTTTCAGATGGACTGTCCTATAAATATCAATTAAGTTTATGTGGTCTAATACACCAGCTGATTAAAAAGAATAGAAAAAAAGAGAAAAATCTTAAGAACAGTGCTAAATGACATAAAATAAAGAAATGTGAAGAGACAAAATCAATAAAGGAAACCTAACATGCAATCATAAAAGTATTTCACAAATAAAAGAGAAATGGGAAAGAGAAACTAATACAAAAAAAAAAAAAACTAAGAAAATTTCCACAGAAAAAAATGACAAATTCAAAGCATCAAAACATAGAAATTGTTGAGAGCCAATGTAAAAGACTCTAACTCCATTATTGTGAAATTTTAGTATATCATAAATACAGGGAAGCTACTAAAGGTCTATCGCAGAAGAAGGAACAGGGGGAATAGGTGAAGATTACATGTAACCAAGACAGAATCAGATTAGCAATGAAATTCTCATTAGCAAAACAGAATTCAAATGTGATTAAACAGTTCTGAGAGAACAGCATTTTGATTTGGAAACTTCTATATAGTCTGACTTTCAGTCTAGTTGTGGGTAACATAAAATTATGTATCCACAATATAATATATTGAAGATGATCAAATCTACTTCTACAGTTCACTTCTCCCTGGAGTTACAGACATATTTTCATTGTTTGTTGTGCAGCCACACTTAGACATGCCCAAAGGCACCTTAAGACTCAGATGCCTGTAATTCTATTAATTATTATTTCCTTACCCCAAAGGCCTTTCTCTTTTTATATGTTTTTGAGTCAATTGTCCTCTCATTGTCCACTTTCTTACCATTCTTGCATTTCTTATTCCTCATTTCCCATAAAAACCACCTCTATAAATTCCATTTGCTGCTGTGTATGTGTGTCTGGAACCTATCACATTCTTTTTAGGCATCCCTGGTGGCTCAGATGGTAAAGAATCTGCCTGCAATGTGAAAGATCTGGGTTCGATCCCTGGGTCGGGAAGATAATGCATAATGACATATATTCATCATTATTACATTCTTAAAAAGAAAAAAATCTATGTTTTAGCCACACAAGGCATGCAGGACCTTAGTTTCCTGACCGTGGATTGAATCCATGCCCCCTGCAGGAAAAGCATGATGTTTTAACCTCTGGACCACCAGGGAAGTCACTCTATAACATTTACTGTCTCCTGGCTAATGCTTTTATCATCTCTTACCTGTACTATTCCCACAGCAACCCACAAGTCCTACCATTTAATGCATTCAACCCACTTTCATTAGAACTGCCTTTCTAAAACTAAAATACCATCATGAAAAATTTCTGTTTAAAATTATTGCATCATGCATGAGCATTCTTTCATTTATTAAACTAATTCCCTATCCAGGAATCAGAAATCTAGGAAAATAATGCAGATAGATGATATTTTATGACTTGTATAAATGAGGCTGTTTGAGGGATAAACTGTAATGCTTAAATGGTGATCTGAGGAAAGGAGCAGAAGCAGGCACCCAGAACATCAGGCAGAAAGAAGCTGATGCCTAAAGGCAAACTTATTCCCGAGTGAGCTATTTTTAACACAGCTGTCTTGAAGAAATAGGATCTGTAAAAGGTACCTAATACATTCTACATATTTTCAAAAATTAAAATTATACCAATATAGTTTCCACGTTCCTGGATGATTTAGCAAGTGATATTTGCAATCTACTCCTTGATATTGTAAAAGTTTTCAAGAGCAGATTATGCTACTGTATAATGAGAAGTCAGTAGAGTCAAGACTGTAGCTTTTCTTGCTTCCTTTGTACTATAAGCAGATTTGAATACTTTCAGTTCTTTTTTATGCAGCCCATTTCTGATCACTACTCAAGGAAGGTAGTTTAAATAGGTCATCGACTGAGTGATAATTCTTATTTTCACAACAGTGATCTTTGGTAGGTGATAAAATGCTACTTCCCTTGTAAAGGGAAAGAGCAGCTGCCTACAAAACAACAGAGATCTCCTAAGGTGTGAGCAAAAGAAAATGTATTGTGCAGCAAATCTAGGAAACAAGGAGTTATTTTAGGACTACTGGGTGATGTCAAATGTGGTCTTTTGAAGGTCAGCAATTTTGTGATCTGTGTTATTAAAAATTTCAAGGAGGACTGAAGTATCAGTCTAAAAAAATTATGTAAATTATTTTGTAGTTCTTTATAACTAAATTAAAACATATTTATTGTTCCTTATTATTCCAGAATTGACAACAGGATACAACTGAAAGAATCTGAAGACAATGGCTATCATTATCTAAAACTCCCTGCTGACTATAGGATAAAATTCAGTTTTCTTATGATGGCAAGCAAAGATGTTCACAAACTGGCCGCTAACTACCTTTCCAAGTTCATATCCAGCCCTCTGAACACCCTACTAGGCACAGTATCCTGCCAACACACACCAGAAGTCCACCAAATCCAGAACATTAAAAGGTTCCTTTGCATCAACGTGCTAATGGCACTGTTGTCTTATCACTACCCATTTTGCAATAGAAAACTTCTATGCATTCTTAAAAGTACAAGAAACAGATAATTTCTTTTGCAAGCTCTTCTCAGTGACTTTCTAAGAAGCATGCAACCTGGTTATACATCTACCTTTAATACAGTCATTACCATACAGTTCAGATATGATTATGTATTGAGACTTTCCATTTCTCTTCAGATTAGCTTCACAGTCCCAGAAAGGATTTTCAAGCCCCACCCCCCACCATCCGCCCAGCCTAAACCACCCTCATCCTAACCATCCATTGGAATTTCTTTCAGTTCTTTGAAGGTGCTATGCTAATTACCTTTCAAATTATTTACTTATTTATGACTCGCCATTGTGCTGAGTCTTTGTTGCTGCCCACTGGCTTTCTTTAGTTGCAGCTGGCGGGGGTTACTCTTTGTTGTGGTGCACGAGCTTCTCACTGTGGTGGCCTCTCTTGTTGAGCAACAAGGCTCTAGGTGTGCGGGCTTCAGTAGTTGCTGCATGTAGGCTCAGTAGTTGTGGTGCACAGGCTTAGTTGCTCTGTGGCCTGAGGAATCTTCCCCGACCAGGAATCGAACCCACGTCCCTTGCATTGGCAGGTGGATTCTTAACCACTGGACCACTAGGCAAGTCCTGTGCTGATTCTTAAGGCTCTCTTACCTTAATTTATTCATCCCCACAGGGCTCAGATTAAAGATAAACGCAACAAGAACTTTCCCTTGATCTCTAAACTGCTGCTGCTGCTAAGTCGCTCCAGTCGTGTCTGACTAGGTTAGGTCAATTTGTTCCCAAATTTCCAAAGCTCCTTTTAGTCTCTATCACAATATTATTCATTTATAATTGCATGTTGGCTTCCTCCAGTAGGCTGTAAACTCCATGAGAACAGAGATTATCTTTCTATTATCTCTCATTTGCCATAAACCTAATAGTTGGTATGCTGCCTGGCACATTAGAGGTGGTTTATGAGTATTACTTGAATAAACAGACAAATGAATACTAAATCCATTATTTCACTATACTAGAAGTATCTTTCAATCAGGCACTTGGCTTTCACAAGTCCATGAACCTACTCGTTTAACCCTCCTGAGTATTTCAGTTATGTAAGTCAAATTTCCTCTCATTTGAAGAGGGCATGGCAACCCACTCCAGTATGCTTGCCTGGAGAATCCCCATTAACAGAAGAGCCTGGAGGGCTACAGCCCATGCGGTCGCAAAGAGTCAGACATGACTGACTAAGCACAGCCCATGTAGTTTTTGTTTACTGGATTAAGTCAGTTTGAGTACAGCTTTGTGTAACATGCAATGGAATTTCTTTCCAGTACATGGGATCACAGAAAAGACAACATTTTAACTGACTCTTAAAATTTGAAGAGCAATTTGACAGAAGGAAAATAATGATACTAACAGTAATAATACTATATTACCTCTTATTTTGTCACAGCACTTAAACTGTTTTAAGTGATTTGCATATGTTGAGGAATAGTATGTGCAAAATCTCAGAGGTATAAAAGATAATGGTGCATTTGAGATAAATAGTAACCTGCACAGTGTCTTCAATAGTATATTTACTGGGAAAAAAAGGGGATGGGGAAAAAAATACAGAGACAAAAATGAAGTATATTGCATCAGTCAGATTGCAAATAATTCCATATGCCATACTACCAGCAATTCTGAGTCCCCATTTCCACTCAGTAAAAACAAACAAATATAGAACCATCAAAGCAATCAGAATTTCTCAAAAGTAGAGATCTTAAAAAATTAAATTGAAAAAAAAATCTGTAAGTGGTGTGTTATAGTAGGATTCCAGGGAGATTAAGTGACTTGTTCTAGAGAATATTAGGCTACAGGATTAACTATAATAAAATGGAATTCTCACTTGCAAATCTGGAATTCTTTCCACAATACCCCATGTATTAGTTTCCACAGACACAATAGCATAAGGTAAAATATAGATGTATAGAATTCAGTGCTCAGCAAAAGTAGTTTTCTTCTCAATTCTATGATTTAATAACTGTGTGACCCCAAGCCAGTGACTTAACTTTACGAAGCCCTGTTTTCTCCTCTGCAGTATGGGCACTGTATATCTCTTTTTGTCACACGGTTATTCTGAAAATTAAATGAGAAAAATTTTGGCACAGTGCCAAAAAATGCACATTTTTTTTGGCCCTTACCTAGTAAGAACATGTAAATGTTTTACAATATTTTTACAACATTTTACAGTATCTTTCCTTTTCCATTTACACAGAAGAGATGAGGATATAATACCTTTTCAGCAATATCTGAGTATAAGTCCATTTTGCCCTAGAATGTGATCATGCTTTCCTTGTTAGAACCTGTTTGAGCGCTGACATAAGAGAGCTCAGATAAGTACTAGGGACCTGAAAATACATTAGATAAATGTGGTTTTCCCTATGTAGAAAGAAATGCAAAGTTGTATCTCATTATATTAAATTCACTTGAGAGCTAGAGAAATATGATCATGATAAAATATGAATTAATACTTGCTATATACAAGAAATCAGATACTAGTGTTATAAATAAAAGTAGGGCTCTCTACTGATTCTAACAAGATCAACTGTGCAGGATCTTTTGCTTCCCCCAGGTGAAGTGGCCACCTATGATGCTCAAGCCTCTGGATCAGGGGCTTGTTTGAAGTAACAAATCAGATATGCATGGATCAATTTCAAGAACCAATTGAGAGGAAATCAAATCAGTTAACACCACATTGGTGTGAGCCTGCCAAGTGGCAGACCAGCAGCTGGCCACATAGAACAAATAGAAAAGTTGCAGATTATAAAGTGCAGAGTAACAGCTGATGTACATTTATACAGTGGATTGTTCCCTGGGCCCAAGGCATACAGCTATTCACCAGATAGGCTATCTTTGGACTGTAAACTTTGGTCCAGTGAAATGATGGGCTATAAGGAACTTTCTCTTCTGGGATGCCATGAGCTTACTTCACTTCAACTCCAGTCCATTCATCTCATCTGGCTTGTGTTTTGGGACCTCATGGGAAAATAAAGGAATAGAACTATCTAAAGATCTGGAAGTGCTAGTTGAAGAAACAGAAAATGTAATAATAAAGCTGATGTGCAAAGATCTGAGCAAATAGTAATGAATCTGCAGGGAAGCTAGAAGACAGAGACATTGGGCTTCCTACATGAGAGCCAAAGATTAGGTCTTGGATACTCTAGAAGGTTGTTTTAAGCCCAGGTAGATTTAAAACATGAAGAGTGAGATAGGAAGAGAGAAAGAGGAAAAATTACAGGGAAATCTGAAGGGAAAGGATAAGTTAGACACATCATAAGTTGATGTATTTACTCAACAGATATTTTTGAAGACCCACTATATGTAAATCTTTAAATTAGGCACTGGTGCAAGAAAGCCAATTAAAATCCCCACCTTTGAGAAATTCAAACTCTAGATAGCAAGAGACCTAGGAAAACTGATAAGTTCAATGTAAAATGATATGAGATCCAGGTATATATAGCAAGGAACACCTTATTATTGGGAGTAATAGGACATAAAGCAAATAAAGAATAAAATTACCAGAAAATCTAAAGAAGTTCAAGAAAAATAAAATGTGATAACTTGAGAATGACAGTATGCAAGAACACGGCTATTCAACAGATATTGTAACAGGTTTTGTTTGTTTTTAGTGTTAGTGTGAAAAGATGCACACTCAGGCAATAGATCAAAATCATAACCTCTTTTAACTACAGTTTAGTTTTAAATGTAAACCTAAGCTACATCCAAATATCAATTAACAGTGCCTTATCATGGCATTCCTGCTTACATTACATCAGGAAACATCTGTCACAAAGAAGAAACAGGAAGGATGCGTTGTCTTAAAGGCTGCAATTTAGAGAGGAAAAGTAACTTTTGCTACTAGCACAAACCTGGCAGTAACTTATGAATCAAGAAGTGAGGTATAACCCAATATCTGCAAAACATGTAATCACCTACCTGAGCCATAAGAAAAAACCATTTCAAACTATTTAAACTTCTGAATTCCCATAGTAATTTTGTCCCTGGAGTGGCTTAGAGGGGGCAATAGTGAATAAAGAGAAAAAGGTAAAAAGAATGAGTCTATGGAGTTAATGACATTTTGTTATCTTCCAACCGTACATTAGGAGCTACGTTGTCTTGGTTTGAAGTGAAATTAAGACTGAAAGCATTTATTTTGGAAAGGAAAAAAAAATCTATAAAAGTTTGGTTTTTAACACCAGCCCAGAGAAACTTTAGCCAAAACCATATTCATATTTTTTGAAGTGCTATCAAGTGAGTCAGCAGCACCTGCCTTAAAGCAAGGGTCAGGACAGAGGTTAGCTTGAAAGGAGAATTCTATGTAAAAAGAAAGATAGTAAGCCTGATAAGAAGTATACATTTTTAAGGTTTAAATTTTAACACTGGTGCAAACCACCTGACATAGGATGAAAAGATGGCTTAAAAGGATACGATAAATCTATGTAGGAAGAGATATATTTTCCAGAAATTTGTACTGGTTAATTGGAGGTAAGCTGGGAGTACTTTGATATCTCTCAGAGGTTCTAAGTAATGGACAATGGATAAAACATCCTGAAATGTCCCAGTCACATTCTGTAGGGAGATCTGGGAATATAGTTTCACTCTTAGAAAAGCTATAACTGAATAGAGTGTTGCTAGCTTGATGCCCCAAGTGATACGTGAATTTTACAAGGGTTTCCACAGTTTACTCTCTGAAATCTTGGACTCTCTTTCTAGAACACAACAATATAGTAGTTAAGAGCCCAGATACTGAATTCAGAAAAGCCTGATTTACAGGCTAAGTCCTGGTTGTTTCCCCACATAAAAAGGGGTAATGGGGTTGTTGTGAACTTTCCATGATGTAAAATGGACAAAACATAGCACAAATCCCTCAATATAATATGAGCTTTTACATTTATTCTTATCAGATCAGATCAGTCACTC
>NW_011495081.1:3321640-3322441 GCF_000754665.1 Bison bison bison | reverse complement strand
CGTTTTCTGAATGTTGAGCTTTAAGCCAACTTTTTCACTCTCCACTTTCACCTTCATCAAGAGGCTTTTTATCAAAATAATAACTCAAGGAAATAGCAAAAGACAGGAAAGCCTGGCATGCTGCAGTTCATGAGGTCACAGAGAGTCGGACATGACTTGGCAACTAAACAACAACAGAAATAATTCCAGGTCATGTTTTGCTTTGGCAAATATGGATACTTTCATAATTTCTTAGTACAGTGTATTGGATACCTCAATAGTATAAACTGAATAAGAATTTTGTCATATTAAATTGATAGTTGCTTAGTAGGGAATTTGGTTTAGAGAAAAGAGATTCATAAGACAAAACATTAACAGATAATGTTTCAGAGCTTATTCAGTAATTTCATTTTCATTATTACCCTTAATCTGGAGAAATACTCTGAAATTACCCTGGTGGCTCATACGGTAAAGAATCTGCCTGTGATGCAGGAGACCCCAGATTCAATCCCTGGGTTGGGAAGATCTCCTGGAGAAGAGAATGGCTACCCACTCCAGTATTCTTGCCTGGAGAATTCCATGGACAGAGGAGCTTAGTGGACTACAGTCCATCTGGTCGCAAAGAGCTGGACACTCAGTGGAGCTAGAGAAATTCTCTACCAATAAAGAAATGGAAGTTCAAATAGGTGAAGTTAATTGAAGTGAAGGGAAGTCGCTCTGCATATAACTTAAATAAGCAGGGTGACATTATACAGTCTTGACGTACTCCTTTTCCTATTTGGAAACAGTCTGTGGTTCCATGTCCAGTTCTAACTGTTGCTT
>NW_011495081.1:3321045-3321540 GCF_000754665.1 Bison bison bison | reverse complement strand
GTACATTAGGAGCTACGTTGTCTTGGTTTGAAGTAGAAATTAAGACTGAAAGCATTTATTTAGGAAAGGAAAAAAAAATAAACTATAAAAGTTGGTTTTTAACACCAGCCCAGAGAAACTTTAGCCAAAACCATATTCATATTTTTTGAAGTGCTATCAAGTGAGTCAGCAGCACCTGCCTTAAAGCAAGGGTCAGGACAGAGGTTAGCTTGAAAGGAGAATTCTATGTAAAAAGAAAGGTAGTAAGCCTGATAAGAAGTATACATTTTTAAGGTTTAAATTTTAACACTGGTGCAAACCACCTGACATAGATTGAAAAGATGGCCTAAAAGGATACGATAAATCTATGTAGGAAGAGATATATTTTCCAGAAATTTGTACTGGTTAATTGGAGGTAAGCTGGGAGTACTTTGATATCTCTCAGAGGTTCTAAGTAATGGACAATGGATAAAACATCCTGAAATGTCCCAGGCACATTCTGTAGGGAGATCTGGG
>NW_011495081.1:3319681-3320395 GCF_000754665.1 Bison bison bison | reverse complement strand
TGGTCCCATCACTTCATGGGAAATACATGGGGAAACAGTGGAAACAGTGTCAGACTTTATTTTGGGGGGGCTCCAAAATCACTGCAGATGGTTTAACTGCAGCCATGAAATTAAAAGACGTTTACTCCTTGGAAGGAAAGTTATGACCAACCTAGATAGCATATTCAAAAGCAGAGACATTACTTTGTCAACAAAGGTCCGTCTAGTCAAGGCTATGGTTTTTCCTGTGGTCATGTATGGATGTGAGAATTGGACTGTGAAGAAGGCTGAGTGCCGAAGAATTGATGCTTTTGAACTGTGGTGTTGGAGAAGACTCTTGAGAGTCCCTTGGACTGCAAGGAGATCCAACCAGTCCATTCTGAAGGAGATCAGCCCTAGGATTTCTTTGGAAGGAATGATGCTAAAGCTGAAACTCCAGTACTTTGGCCACCTCTTGCAAAGAATGACTCATTGGAAAAGACTCTGATGCTGAGGGGCTTTGGGGGCAAGAGGAGAAGGGGACGACAGAGGATGAGATGGCTGGATGGCATCACTGACTCGATGGGCATGAGTCTGAGTGAACTCCGGGAGTTGGTGATGGACAGGGAGGCCTGGCGTGCTGCAATTCATGGGGTCACAAAGAGTCGGACCTGTCTGAGTGGCAGAACTGAACTGAACTGAAGAATCTCAGTCGTGTCTTACTCTTTGCGACCCCATGGACTGTAGCCTACAAGA
>NW_011495081.1:3294760-3319581 GCF_000754665.1 Bison bison bison | reverse complement strand
AACCAGTACTTTGGCCACCTCGTGCGAAGAGCTGACTCATTGGAAAAGACTCTGATGCTGGGAGGGATTGGGGGCAAGAGGAGAAGGGGACGACAGAGGATGAGATGGCTGGATGGCATCACTGACTCGATGGATGTGAGTCTGAGTGAACTCCGGGAGTTGGTGATGGACAAGGAGGGCTGGCATGCTGCGATTCATGGGGTCGCAAAGAGTCGGACACAACTGAGTGGCAGAACTGAACTGAACTGAAGAATCTCAGTCGTGTCCAACTCTTTGCGACCCCATGGACTGTAGCCTACAAGACTCCTCTATCCATGGGATTTTCTAGGCAAGAATACTGGAGTGGGCCGCCATTTTCTCCCTACGGTCATATAGTCAGGGCAGAGTAGAGTTGAAATCAAACCCAAGTTTTCTAAGTATGGGCAAAATATCTCCTATTTGCTAATTCATTTAACAGCTATCCTATCAGTTAACTTTTGTTTTATTAACAAATCACCTCAAAACTTAAGGTGTAAAGGAACAAACATTTATTTTTTCTCATGATTGTAAGCTGGCTTGATATTCCTATGGTCTGGGACATTTTGACTAGTGTTGGATGATTCTGGATGGCCTCACTCACAAGTTGGAAGTCTGGTAGGTGTAGGAGGTCTTAGCTGAGACAAATCCTCTCTGCTCCATCACCCAGCAGGCTAGCTTGGGCTGCTCTTCCCCAGGGCAGTCTCATGGAGCTGGAGTGGGCCGATAGCAAGCCCCAAAGGCATGTTTCATCACTCTGTTTGCATCATATTTTTCATTGCCTAAAACTGGTCATATGGCAAGTCCCGAGTCCCTGGGTCCAGGGAAACATGAAGAAATTAAATTCCTGGTAGTAAACTTGACAAGATTTAATATCCCAGAACTCTGTATGGCCTAAATCTAGGTGATCCATGGCCTAAATCTAG
Organism: Bison bison bison; assembly: GCF_000754665.1. Taxonomy (NCBI): domain Eukaryota; kingdom Metazoa; phylum Chordata; class Mammalia; order Artiodactyla; family Bovidae; genus Bison; species Bison bison. Next base: position 3,318,640 of record NW_011495081.1, on the reverse strand, counting down.
GTGATTCACATTCAATTTTTTTTTCAATTTTCAGTATTTTCCAGATTTTTAAAAAATGATCATTTATTACTTTTATAATAACAAAATAGACATTTCTTAAATTATTTAGAGAATTGACCTATTTTCTAGAAAGCCACAAGTCCTGGTTTTGAGCTCATCTTTTGAAATGGAATTAGACTCCTATCTAACCCACAATAGGTTATGTTACTGTTAGTGCTCTGCCATTCTCATCTTACTGCTTATACACTCTTCTCATGTCCTTAGAAATGATAAGCTCCTATTCATCTTCCATTTTTCTGCTTAAATGACACTTCCTCTTGGAAGCATTCTTTCATTGTCTCAACATGGATCATATGCCCTTCTTAAGTGTTTTGAGAATACCTCAAATTTCCTCTATCATGCAATTTATATTTCTATATTCTTCAGTTAAGTGTATTGTATTTCCCCCATTACATTATGAAATCAGACTGAAATTAAGGGAGATACTGGTCTCATTCATCCTAGAATCCGCATTCCCTAGCTTAATGCTTGACACATGTATATGAGACATTTGGTAACTAATCCTTAATTTGCTCATTAAATATACTCTTATCAGCTAGTACAATGGAAAGGAAATGACAATAAACCATATAAAATATTTTGGTTCTAAATGCATTGTATATATTGGAGAACATTTTACTTCTTAGCCATGCTGATATAGGCTACTGTTAAATTAGAATTCAACAAGTGATATTAGGAACATGTGAACATTCAGAGTGATCAAGACTAGAAATGAAGACTGTATGAAGACAGGTGGGTAACACAGTATCGATTTTAGAAGGCATGATTTCCCAGAGAACTCCAGAAAAGAAAAAAAAATACGCCTGACTTGTTGGGAAATTTTTTCTTCAGTTTTTAAAGAGCCAAATGCAAATAGCTCATAGGCATCTACCTTCTATTCACTTATATCAAGACAAGAGTAAAAATTTTCCTGATAGCTTAACCCAAGAGATAATTCCAAAATTAAATAAATAATTCTAAAACTCAGTTTGGGTAAACTCCGGGAGTTGGTGATAGACAGGGAAGCCTGGCATGCTGCAGTCCATGCGGTCGCAAAGAGTCAGACACAACTGAGCAATTGAACTGAACTGACTGATACAAACTTACTTATTAAATATATCTAGTTTATGAGTTCCATATATATACAACGAAAATAGCTTAAAGCAACATAAACATATTTTTAAATTACCCAGAAACCATTTATTAATAATCTGAAACTGTGTAAAGCATTGTAGACACTTTTACTTAAGGAAAAGTTTTTAGTAGGCTACTGTTTCATGAGACATAAAGAATTATGTGTTAGTAATAGAATTTTTTCCACAAAGGAATTAATCAATTAAATTGGAAATTCTGTCCAAAAACGTTTGCCTCTGGTGAATCTTCCTATCTAATTATAAAGTAATTAAACCCATGGGCTTTGGACTAAGAGTGAATTTGGAGTTCTCAGTCTCTCTCAGTCTCATTTTTTCATTTGCATAATACCTTAAAAATAAAGAATATCATTCCTTCACTCAGTTAATGTTTATTGAATATCCACTACTTAGTAAACATTATCTAGCAATAAGCAAGATACACACAGGCTACTATACTCAACTTACCACCGAATGGAAGAGATTTCATTAGTGAAAATGTGTGACAAAGCACTTAGCATAGTGCTGTGCACATAATAAACACTCCATAAATGTTAATCATTATTTGGGTTGTTATTCCTTCCCAAAGAATACTACATGCTATCATAGACCTACGGAAAATAGAGGTGGATGTCAATTCAGTTGTATACATATGTATACCCACACACATAGGCTTTGACACACACAAATATATATACACAAGCAAGTCAAAGGTTCTGTAGTCTCCACTACAATTCTTCATTTTAAAGGTATAAAATCCAATACAGTTTTTTTTTTTTCTTAGTACAGAGGCTTAGGATTCAAAGTAATTTAGTGAAGACTTTAAATGAAGTTGGAATAGTGATTCATAGGTCAGAAGTGGGTGGCAGGTGACAGAGGGGGAAGGCCTCCAGCAGAAAAGAGACTTAGCACAGGTTTCCCATTCAGAATGCCATGAGGCATTACTTCTTTTGTATTTTAACCTATGGTGATGCATAAGTCACATTACTACACATCTCTATCTATGAAAGTACTTATGTTTAGAGAATTCCTTAAAAGAAAACTTGTCAAGCACCCCCAAAACCAATGAAACCAAAGGTTAAGTCAATTTTAAGAGTCTATGTTTTTTTAAGCAGAGACATTACTTTGCCAACAAAGGCCTGTCTAGTCAAGGCTATGGTTTTTCCAGTGGTCGTGTATGGATGTGAGAGTTGGACTATGAAGAAGGCTGAGCGCCGAAGAATTGATGCTTTTGAACTGTGGTGTTGGAGAAGACTCTTGAGAATCCCTTGGACTGCAAGGAAATCCAACCAGTCCATTCTGAAGGAGATCAGCCCTGGGATTTCTTTGGAAGGAATGAGGCTGAAGTTGAAACTCCAGTACTTTGGCCACCTCGTGCGAAGAGCTGACTCATTGGAAAAGACTCTGATGCTGGGAGGGATTGGGGTCAGGAGGAGAAGGGGACGACAGAGGATGAGATGGCTGGATGGCATCACTGACTCAATGGACATGAGTCTGAATGAACTCCGGGAGTTGGTGATGGACAGGGAGGCCTGGCGTGCTGCAATTCATGGGGTCACAAAGAGTCGGACACGACTGAGCAACTGAACTGAATTGAACTGAACTGAAGAGTCTTTAAGCACAATCTTTATGCTTAAAGATTCTTAAAGAATCTGTTGCCTCTTGCTTTATCAAGAACTATGTAACTTTTACAACATAGCTTAATGTTAGAGATTCTGTGCTATAAAGAATGTAGTCATTTGTCTAAAATGTGTGCTGAATGTCTTTAGTAATTTGCAATTACACAGAGCAAACCAAAAAATATATTTTAAAATCTGTACATTATTAAATCAAAGATACTCATAATTTTTCACTGCTTTTATCCTATTATGTTCATGAATTGTATGAATGTCTGAGCAAAAGTTCTCTGCACTATGATATCACTACAGAAGTGCTGGGTTGTCTTCCCATACTTAATTTAACTTCTGTAAATTGTATGAAATATATTTAAGGGATGTAAATTATTTCAGTTCAGTTCAGTTGCTCAGTCATGTCCAGACTCTTTGCGACCCCATGGACTGCAGCATGCGAGGCTTCCCTGTCTATCACCAACTCCCAAAGCTTGTTCAAACTCATGCCCATTGAGTCAGTGATGCCGTCCAACCATCTCATCCTCTGTCATCCCTTTTCCTCCTGCTTTCAATATTTCCCAGCATCAGGGCCTTTTCCAATGAGTCAGTTCTTCACATCAGGTGGCCAAAGTACTGGAGCTTCAGCTTCAGTATCAGTCCTTACAATGGACTGATTTCCTTTAGGATTGACTGGTTTGAGCTCCTTGCAGTCCAAGGAACTCTCAAGAGTCTTCTCCGACACCACAGCAAAAGCATCAATACTTTGGCACTCAGCCTTCTTCACAATTTATTCACAAATTTCTTCACAAATTATTTACCTCAATAATACAGTGAAGCCTAATAACTTACTTTGAGAATCTTCAGAGTCTGAATAATAATAATATTAACATTAATAAATACTAGAATAAACCTTGTTTAGTCTGAATATACTGAACAAAAGCCCCACTTGTTTCTAAGCAAATATCATACATTAACTACATAGGTACAGAACAGTGAGTTACATCAACCAGCATGAAATTATATATAATGTAGATGGGATAAATTGTGAAATTTCTTTGCCACTCACTTTTAATAAGGTCAAGGAAGGAGTATTAAGTGGGTAAGTAATGTTTTCCCTCTTATAGTCAGCATAATACATCTATTTCATATAAAATCATTGAAGGTAAATGCTTAATACATTAGGTATTACTGAAGTTATTTTTGGCAATTTAGCTATTTAGACATGATATTGAAGACATTTTGAAAAGAAGTAAAAACCAAATATAAATATGAGTGTGCTTAGTATAAATCTACCCAATGAAGTAATACCAATAATAGATTTCATTCACTTATGACAAAGAAGAAAAGTCTGTATATTAATTAAACAGCCAAGATGAATGGTGGGCATAGTATGTGGCCCTCAGTTGACTAGATCCTGTAGATGATTCAGAGCTAGGATATTTATTTTTCAGTATACACCGAGCACTAGCTAAATGACAGACACAGTGCTAAGCACTGAGTATAAGCAGGAAACATAATAACAAAATCCTTATGCACTACAAGTCTGGTAAGACTGATGAGTAAACAGGAAATTGAAATTTAATGAGATATGTACTGGAGCACAGGAAATTCAGGATTACATTGGGGAAGATGAATAAGTAAAATCTAGAAATAAGGAAGAGCTTGGCATATGTTTGAAAAGTTCAGATAGAAAATGTGAGAACACAGATTTATCTGGGGCAGAGGTTAGAAGGTAGTGTTTAAGGAGAAAGTATTAGCAAGATAAAGTGAGGTAAGCTCATCAGAATACTAAACCCAACCCAGAAAATATGAACTCGATGTTGTAGGCAAGTCAAGTATGGAGTGACAGGTTTAAAGTTTCTCTTAATATCAGTGCCACAGTGATGGTCCCATGATAGAAAAACAATGGAAAAGACCAGAAAATCATGCAATAGTGTCAAGGCTGGGGTGTTGAAAGCCTGGGCTTTTGTGAATAATGAGAGGGGAAACAAAGAAACCCAGAGATTTTTCAAAAGAAGAATCAAAAGGCAAAGTGACATACTGGATTCTGTGTATGACAAAGAGAGAAGAATGAAGGACAATGCTATGATTTAAGTTCAGGGACCTAGACATATGAGAGAGATACTGCATACAATTTTATCTAGAAAGTGAGAGCAGTTAGGGGAGCAAAATTCTGAATTCATTTAGTATGCAGTGAATTTACATGTTATCCACAGTTCAATCCAACCCATACTATTGCTAGCTGAGAATAAACTCAGGAAGAAGACACACAGGTGAGGCAGGCTAAAGATGGCATTTGGGAATTATCTACATAGTGATGAGAAATGAAGCTGTGAATATCTGTAAGAACAGCAAAGGCTCAGGCAGAGGAAAGATTCAAGAAGAATATGTTCTCAAATATCAAACATTTAAGTGCATTGAAGGAACATAAGAGCAAAGGTACAGTTATTGGCTTTAGGGACATAAAGGTCACTTGTAATCTTTCGATAGTATTCTCAAGAGTTCATAGGGTTGGAAGAAAGCAGAATCCTACCTCTCATAGTTAAAATGAGTCAGATTGGAAGTGGAAACAATGGAAAAAACTTAAGATTTCGATAACAAATGCAAAGATTAAAAAGTAGCTATAGTCACTCAGACAGTAAAGAATCTGCCTGCAATGCAGGGGACCCAGGTTCAATTCCTGGGACAGGAAGATCCCCTGGAGAAAGGATAGGCTATTCACTCCAGTGTTCTTGGGCTTCCTGGTGGGTGAGATGGTAAAGAATCTTGGCCTACAACGAGGGAGACCTGAGTTTGATCCCTGGGTTGGGAAGATCCCCTGGATGAGGACATGGCAACCCACTCCAGTATCCTTTCCTGGAGAATCCCATGGACAGAGGAACCTGGCAGGCTACAGTCCATGGGCTCACAAAGAGTCAGACACGGCTGAGCACTAACACCTTCAGAAGAAGTAATAACGTCAAGGGAGGTGTTTGTTGTTTTAATAGCAGATATTGTTGAGTGTGTTTGGAAGCCATCTTTATAATAAAGAAAATTAGTTGGGCATCAAAAATATAAGGGTGAATAAATCATGAGGGTTGCCCTCAAGGAATAACAATCCAGTGGACTCTTCTCTGAAGACCCCATATGAATTCATGAGAAGATACTAAATTGATGATGAAGGAATATGACAAAGTTTGCAGGAATATTAAGTTTGAAACATAAGAAGCAATATTTTCACTACAAATGAGGAGGAGAAAATGGAATATGGGTGAATGTTTCCAGGAAAAAAGAATAATAAGTGAGAGAATAGTTTTGTGACATTTGATACGTGAATAAAAGGTGTGATGTGATGACAGGCATGATCCTGATGAAACTCCATAGAATGAATCTATAATTGTCACACTCTTGTGCATTTTCTTTCATCAGTATTCTATGGCCTGACAGCCAAAACAGTGAGTAAGCAGAGGGGATAATAGATGTTTGGGGAATAAGAAGCATCTTTGAAGATTAAAAAGAGCATGCAGCGATCTAAAGCTGGATTACACACATAAATAAAGCAAAGTGTAGCAATTCTAGTATGGGAAATGATGTGCCCAAAAGACAAATAATATAGTAGGGTTAATATCATTGCTGCTAATTGGCATAAATAAAAAATATGAAATATGATTATGGTAGAAGTCTCAATGATTCAGATATGAATGTGGCATGTTATTTAGAACTTGAGAAGTAATAAGAATAGCTTTTCAGCTATGTTTAAGAGTTCATATCTATTTCTGTTAAGTGTGGTTCTCAGTTCTCACAAGGCAAATGACTCTGTGGTTGAAAAAAGACAAAAATGAATGACCCAGTATCAAACACCTAAGATGGGCCTCTGTACCATGACTTGGCTTTCCTTTTGGAGGAAGACCAGAGCCAGAATCCTCAATGACAAGATCAGGAGTAAGAAGAGCTCTCCTACTAACCAGGTCTCCTGATACTGAAGGACAGAATCACTGTATCAGCCTTGTTAAACTTCAGTCTCGAATTATACACAAAGCTGTACTCCATAAGAAGAAGAAATAAAGCATCTAGAGGGCAAAATATAGAGTCCTGCTCTTGGTAGCTCTCTAAGTTAGATATGTTTGGTGGCAAAGAGAAAAAATCAAAAATAAAGTTAATAACAGATGTCCTTTAAAAACAGATGTAATCATGAAATACACATTCATTTATAACTGGAAAATGAAAAGAGTAGACATCAGAGAGGATGAGTGAGAGAGCTACAGATTCACTGGTGGAAATGTATTCCTTTCTCTTGCTCAGAATTGTCTTCTCTTTCTGTTTCTTGCTGCTGATTTTCTATTTTTCCTCTAGTCGATCTCTCTGAAAGTGGTTTTTTCCTGCATCTTTGAATATGGTCAATCATGAGTAGACCACCAGCTCGCCAGTTAACTAATTCACATTCTCTCTGTAACTAGAAGAGATAATCTAACTGGAATCTAGGGTTGTGGACAGGGAGTTTTCTCAAGAAGGGGTGTGGAGGAAGTGAACACTTAGTATCTCTAGTAGATTAGTCCAGAGCTGCATCAAGAATACAGAATCAAGACTATGTCTAAACAGAACAATTGACTTTAGCATTTAAGTAAAATCATTCTGGAGCAGACAGTCCACAGAGCATTAACTAAAAGATTTTCATGAATATATACCTTATGGTTTGGGCTTTCCAGGTGGCTCAGTGGTAAAGAATCCACCTGCCTGTGCAGGACATGTGGGTTTGATCCCTGGGCCAGGAAGATTTCCTTGAGAAAGAAATGGCTAACCCTTTCCAGTGGTCTCCCCTGGGAAATCACATGGACAGAGGAGCCAGGTGGGCTACAGTCCATAGGGTTCAAAAGAGCCAGACACAACTCAGTGACTAAAACAACAACAACAATACCTTATGGTTTGGGTTGGGTTAGAGGAACCAACAGGATACTGCGGTAGGTTGTCCTGAGTTTTTCCTGAGTTATGATATAAAAATTATAAGAATAAACTGGAAATATATAAGCTCACAGACTGAGTATACATCTTTTCTTCAGATAGCTTTAAATAACCTACTTTTTTGAGGATTCTAAGTTTGTATTTTTCAATCAAGTATTATCACTACACAAATCCCTTTTGGCTTTCAAATGTGGCCAAGTGACATAGTGGAAAATATTGGTTACAGTTCTATAGAAGAAACCAACAGAGTACAGCCACATATATTCACATACTACAAGCTTCTTCCTATTCTGGGGCTTCATTACTTTATCAATTGACACCTGTGTTTTAAGCTTCAATCCAAATAAGACTTCCACTTAGCTATATTCAAAGAAGGTACAATTTGTTCCATAAAAGTAATTTATATTTAAGAAAGCTTAAACACGGCCACCACTTCCACCCCCTCTTCAATCTTGATCCAGGCAAGAGGCTGGTTTTAAATTGGATCCTCACACTTGAGTCAGATCTTTATAGGAACACAGCAAGACAGGAAACTTGTCCTGTGTGAATCATATCTTCTCCAATTGTGTTAACCTGTAAAGATGGCGAAAAATGACTGAGTGCCTCATACTGAAACTACTGGCCAAATCCCTCTCAGCTGATTTCAGAAAAATGTATATTATGGTCTTTAAAAATCCTTCCTTTGTAGAGTATTGCTCCAAGCAAGCAGCCCATTAACTATGGCAGGAAATCTTATCATGGGAACTTGGAAGTAATAGACTGGTTACAAGTTTACAGTTATATCCTATGGACTGACTTGTGTAACACTAGAATTCATATGTTGACACCTTAACATCCAACCTCATATTTGGAGATGTTGTTCAGTTGCTCAGTCATGTCTGACTCTCTTTGCAACCCCATGGCCTGCAGCACCTAGACTTCTCTGTCCTTCACCATCTCCCGGAGCTTGTTCAAACTCATGTCCACTGAGTCGGTGATACCACTCAGCCATCTCATCCCCTGTGGTCCCTTTTCCCTCCTGCCTTCAATCTTTCCCAGCATCAGGGTCTTTTCCAGTGAGTCAATTCTTTGCATCAGTGGCCAAAGTATTGGAGCTTCAGCGTCAGCATCGGTCCTTCCAATGAATATTCAGGGTTGATTTCCATTAGGATTGATTGATTTTATCTCCTTGCAGTCCAAGGAACACTCAACACCAATTCTCCAACACACTTACAAAGCCTCAATTCTTTGGCACTCAGCCTTCTTCATAGTCCAACGTTCACATTCATACATGACTACTGGAAAACCCATAGCCTTGACTACACAGACCTTTGTTGGCAAAGTACTGTCTCTGCTTTTGAATACGATGTTTAGGTTAACTTTTCTTCCAAGGGGCATCTTTTAATTTCATGGCTGCAGTCACCATCTGCAGTGATTTTGGAGCCCAAGAAAATAAAGTCTCTCACTGTTTCCATTATTTCCCCATCTGTTTGCCATGAAGTGATGGGACTGGATGCCATGATCTTAGTTTTCTGAATGTTGAGCTTTAAGCCAGCCTTTTCACTGTCCTCTTTCACATTCATCACGTGCCTTTTTACTTTGTGCCATAAGGGTGGTGTCATCTGCATATCTGAGGTTATTGATATTTCTCCCAGGAATCTTGATTCCAGCTTGTGCTTCATCAAGCCTGGCATTTCTCATGATGTACTCAGCATATAAGTTAAATAAGCAGGATGACAATATATAGTCCTGACATATTCCTTTCCCAGTTTTGAACCAGTCTGTTGTTCCATGTCTGGTTCTAACTGTTCCTTCTTGACTTGCCTACAGATTTCACAGGAAGCAGGTAAGATGGTTTAGTATTTCCATCCCTTTTAAGAATTTTCCATAGTTTTTTATGATATACACAGTCAAAGGCTTTAGCATAGTCAATGAAGCAGAGGTAGATGTTTTTCCGGAATTCTCTGGCTTTTTTTTTATGATCTAATAGATGCTGGTAATTTGATCTCTGGTTCCTCTGCCTTTTCAAGCTGTTTCTCCAGCTTGAACATCTGGGAGTTCTCACTTCATGTACTGTTGAAGCCTAGCTTGGAGAATTTTAGCATTACTTTGCTAGCATGTGAAGTGAATGCCACTGTGTAGTAAATGGAACATTCTTTGGTATTGCCCTTCTTTGGGAATGAGATGAATACTGACCTTTTCCAGTCCTGTGGCTACTGCTGAGTTTTCCAAATTTGCTGGCATATTGAATGCAGCACCTTAACAGCATCATCGTTTAGGATTTGAAATAGCTCAGCTAGAATTCCATCACCTCCACTAACTTTGTTCACAGTGATGCTTCCTAATGCCCACTTGACTTCCCATCCAGGGTGTCTAGTTCTAGGTGAGTGATCACACCACTGTGGTTATCTGCGTCATTAAGATTTTTTTTTTTTTTTTTGGTATAGCTCTTCTGTGTATTCTTGCCACCTTTTAATATCTTCTGCTTCTGTTAGGTCCATACCGTTTCTGTCCTTTATTGTGCCCATCTTTGCATGAAATGTTTCCTTGGTATCTCTCATTTTCTTGAACAGTCTCTAGTCTTTCCCATTCTATTGTTTTCCTGTATTTCTTTGCATTGTTCACTTAGGAACACTTTCTTATCTCTCCTTGCTATTCTCTGGAACTCTGCATTCAGATGGGTATATCTTTCCTTTTCTCTTTTGCCTTTTGCTTCTCTTCTTTTCTTAACTATTTGTAAGCCCTCCTCAGATAACTATTTTGCCTTTTTGCATTTCTTTTTCAGGGGGATGGTCTTGATCGCCCCCTCCTACACAATGTACAAATCTCCTTCCATAGTTCTTCAGGCACTCTGTCTATCAGATCTAATCCCCTGAATTTGTCACTTCTACTGTATAATTGAAGGGATTTGATTTGGGTCATTCCTGAATTGCCTAGTGGTTTTCCCTACTTTGTTCAATTTAAGTCTGAATTTTGCAATAAGGAGTTCATGATCTGAACCACAGTCAGCTCCCAGTCTTGTTTTTGCTGACTGTATAGAGCGTCTCCATCTTCGGCTGCAAAGAATGTAATCAATCTGATTTCAGTACTGACCATCTGGTGATGTCCATGTATGAGTTGTCTGTTATGTTGCTGGAACAGTTTGTTTCCTATGACCAGTGCATTCTCTTGGCAAAACTCTGTTAGCCTTTGCCCTGCTTCATTTTGTACTCCAAGGTCAAACTTTCCTGTTACTCCAGATATTTCTTAACTTGCTACTTTTGCATTCCAGTACCCTATGATGACAAGAACATCTTTTTTGGTGTTAGTTCTAGAAGGCCTTGTAGGTCTTTATAAATCTTTTTATTTGGAGATAGAGTTTTTATTGAAGGTTAAATTAAGTCAAAAGCGTGGATACTTAATTTGATAGGACTGGTGGTATGAGGAAGAGAAAGAGGAGAGATTACTCTCTCTCCGTGTATTTGTATCAATGAAAAGCCACTTGAGCACACATTTAGCTAGAAGGCAGGCATCTTCAAGTCAAGAATTGTCCTCACAAAACCCAACCATACTGGCACCCTGATCTTGAACTCAGTTGCTCCCAAATCACAAAAAATGATACTAATCACCAAAAGAAAGAAGTTTAGCATAAAGAAAATTGTGAACTTGCAAATTCTATGGTGGCCTTTATTAGTTGTCAATTATAAACATGTGCTACAGTTGGCTACTTTGTGGATATATTTTCTTATAGCTGCAAAATACATAAAATACAGCTCCAAAGATAATTATACCTTGAACTGACACTTTATGGAAATAATTTTCATTTATGAGAATACCCAATAGCTCTAAATTTAAGATAACTGAATTAATCATAAAGTGATTTTTATTTTGGTAAGATTAAACATGAAGATGAAGTCATCATTATATTATTAATTTATATACTACAAAGATGCAATTAATGTTTGTGATTTTTTAATTTACAAGTTACAAATACCAGTAAAGCCTGCTGCTAATTTGGGCCTTTGGTTTAGCACTTTGGTTGCTTCTTTTTACATAATGCCACCTAACTTAATTCAGAGGAGAATTTCTAAATATTAATAGAGAAGGTAATTTTAGAAATTTAATTAGTGATCCCTCCCACATCACTGATTAAGTTTGGGTTTGTATCATTGATTTTCCAAAAAAAAGAAATTATCTCTAAAAATTCCATGAGCTAAAATGAACAAATAAAATAAGTAAAATAATTTATCATTATAGCATCCGTTTATACTACACATCTTTCTTAAAATAGGTCAGGTTTATCTCTGCTATATGTTAATAAAAATGGAGTTATGGAGCTTTTAAATGGAGTGTTTCTTTCCAAGGCTGCATAGTGTTTCATCAAGGTCTTATAATGCTACCCGTGTGATGTCAGATGAGGAGAAAACATGAAAATTTTTTTATATGCTTTGATCTCAAAAGAAGATATGTGTTTTCATACTTTCCTGAACTAGAAGTACTTTAGAAAGAGGGCAACTCTAACTATTTTTAATTATTTTGATTTAAAAGGAACACATTGACCTTGGAATACTGAAAAATAATTACTCCATGGATATGTTAGGATACTGATTATAGTGTCACCTCAGATCGCCTTTTAAAAGTTAAAAAAGAAAGAATTTACAATATTCTTCCTTTTATATATTCAAGAAAATATTTATTGAGTACCAACCAAGTGTTAGGCTATATGCTAGGAAAGGAAGAGTCAATAATGACTAAAAAAGACTTGATTTCTATGCCTATGGAACTAATGACTTACTGGGGAAGAATGGCACTAGTTAAGTAATCATATAAATCAATATAAAATTGCAGATATGGTAGATTTGCTGTGAAAGAAAGGTTATATGGTACTCTGAGAATATTTTGGGTTAAGAGAAAAACACTGAAGTATCTTGAAGTAGACAATATCTGGGCAAGGAAGCTTCTCATTAAGGAAATGAGAAGGGGCCTTGATGAACTATGCCATTTATCTTTATCCTACATTTATTTTAATCCTAAAAATAATGCAAAACATTTGAAGGATTTCAAGTAAGTGGAGATAAATGACTGATGTGTTTACATTTGCATTTTAGAAACACATGTAGCCTGAAGAATAGATAAGAAGAAGAAAGTTTAGATATAGGCAAACCAGTCAAAAAGTAATTCTGGAAGTCCAAAGGAGAAATCTAATTATACAGTTCAAGGTATTCATAATAAAGGTAGGGGATGGGGGTGGGGAGGAGAAATGGAAAACCGACAAAATTTCATGGTGGATCGGATGTTTAGAAACCATAAAAGTAGATTTTGCTGCCATAAGAGATTATAAAGTCAATGTTAAAGTAGATAAAGTAGTAAAGAAAATCTACTCAGATTATGAAAACTTTCTCAGCTTTCATGTCAATGAGATAAGCATCCCATGGTGTGAATAAATGATTCTTCAATATTAACATTTTCAAACCTATAAGGACTCCAAACAAACAGCACTATCCTTTTTCCTGGTTCATTAAAGCACTGCTTTCTTGGTCTACAGAAGTCTTTCCCAGTCTGTAGTGCCCATCTGTAATTTTTGTCTGAATTCGTTCTGTAGAACTTATTCCACTCCCTGAGTGAAAATTATCCCTAATTTGAAGGACTCACTTAGGACTTACTTTCACCAGGGGACTGACATTTCATAGGGGAAGTTAACCCTTGAATGCTGAAGATTTCAGTTTGGTAGGCAACCCAGCAAAGTAGCCCATAGACTTTTATAAACTAGATTGTGTGTACTACCCTCAAAAATGGTCACATATCTAAGCACAGCCTGAAAGTCTGATGTGTTTTCAAGAAAACTCTTCTTTGAATTAATTCAATATACCTTCTTAAGGGCTTCCCTGATAGCTCAGTTGGTAAAGAATCCACCTGCAATGCAGGAGACCCCAGTTTGATTTCCGTGTTGGGAAGATCCACAGGAGAAGGGATAGGCTACTCACCCCAGTATTCTTGGACTTCCCTTCTGGCTAAACTGGTAAAGAATTCACCTGCAATATGGGAGACCTGGCTTGGATCCCTAGGTTGGGAAGATTCCCTGGAGAAGGGAAAGGCTACCCACTCCAATATTCTGGACTAAAGAATTCTATGGACTATGGTCCTTGGAGTCACAAAGAGTTGAACAGGACTGAGTGACTTTCACTTTCATATATCTTCTTGGTCAATATTGGGAATTTTGATGTGAGTTTTGAATCCATGGACAAAAACTAAGAAGGTAACATAATGAATTAAGTAAGTTTTATAATATTGGGTTCAACTTCAGTTTTTAATTGAGATTCTCTTTTCCTTTTAATAGAGTAATTGTTTCCAAAATAAATCAAGGCATGGTCTCAATTATTCACAGCACTTCAATAATCTGTTTATCCTAATGGTCAAAATTAGGCCCTTAACAATTTTTGTATGAATAGTCTGACTGCTGAAGACCTGTATATGAATTCACAAAGATAAATTCTCCCATTCATTTTTAAGTTTTTCAGTATGACTTTTCTCTCAAGACAAACCCTCTTATAAAATCAAAGGAAATAATAAAACTGTCGGATGTCACATTGGCTTTCTTGTCAACCCATTCTGCCCTGTCCTTTTTCCTGGGGTTTGATTTCTTCTAAAGAATAAATTTTGAAACTTGAATTCAAAACAGGAAAGCTAAATTCTTATTGCAAATTCTTAAGTATTTAAGAAGTATATAGATATGTGTGTAAAAATACAGATTATGTACTTTATGTACAAATATTTTCCATTCAGTCCTCTTACAAGAATAAAGTGTAAGCAATTTTCATTTATCCCAGTTTTCTTATATTTGTGTCTTCGTCTGAGAACACCCACCTTCTGACAGTGCTGCTGACATGTCACCCCCAATATGACAGTTTCATTATTTTATCCATTGGCTGAGGGTTGGACAAGTCCAATATATTCTAAGTTTAAATAAACTTCAGCTTAGAAAACTTAAGAGAAAAATACCATTTTATAGTAAAAGAATTCCAATCAAAGATCTTAGGGAAGATATAAATTAAAAGAAAAGCCACAAATATTGACATTGAAAACCTAATACCCCATCAACTTTTATGTAAACTGTTTCCCTATTTTAAATTTTATATGCACTTCTTTTGCTTCTCGTGGCCTCTTGAATTTTTCTAAGTTTTGTGAAGTTGTTTTTGTTTTGTTTTTTTGTGTGTTTGTTTTGTGTTTTCTGTTTGTGTTTTTTTTCCCCTTTAGTTCTTTACTATTAATAGCACTTCTTGGATTTCTTTTCCTGGTATTTAATTTTTGCTTGCTAAACAAACCTAGAATGTATATTAATAGATCTCCATTATAAAGGTAATATAGACTCATTATATAGATGTGAAATATAGAGACAAGTAGTAGAAAGAAGTATCTATTGTTTTAACACTAAAAGATAACCAACATTGATCCTTTTCTTATAATTTCAGAATCACTGGGCCCAGGAGACACTTGAGAAATCATTTCAAATAAACTATACTATGTCCTCTATAAAGACCAAAGGTGGAAATTCTGCCACTACACTCACACATTTTTAAGGCCAAACAATAACCTTGAATAGGAAAAAATGAGTTTTAGTAGTGACTGTTGCTTATTTTGCCAATGAATAAAAAACTTCAGGATAACAAAGCAATTGACTAAGGAAAAACAGCTTGTACTGGCCTGAGAAATGAAAGATAGTTTGCCTGGACTTCCCCCCTGTCATTTTCCTATAATCACAAGGCATGGAGTGTTTTCTATAGCAAAAGTTAAACTTATCTGACCAAAAGTTAAATCATCTGAGCAAATTTTCTATAATACAGATTTCCTGGGTCACATAATTATTCAATGAGTGAGAATATCTAGGGGACAAACACACAACTTTTTTTTCAAAGGTTACAAAACACTGCTGACAACCAGTAAGTTGTGCAAACCACTGGTGTCAACAACTCTTGTCTTCTTTTAGAACTCTCATGTTACTCTTCGCCTCCTCCATTCTATCCACCACTTAATTAAGGGAATAGGTTTAGCAACATGCTAATTTCAAAGGCAGATATAAAGATAATTAAGAAATTAATCTTGCCCTTGAGGGTTGGGCAGTAGGAGATGGTGGGGAAAGGTGTGAACATTATGTAAGTTAGTAATTACACATTAAGCACTATAACTCAGGTATAAAGTGCTGTGTGATTGTTGTGGGATGAACTGTGTCTCCCAAAAGATATGTCTAAGTCCTATCCCTGGTACCCATGTTGTTGTTGTTGTTTTTTTTGTTCAGTCACTAAGTTGTGTCCAACTCTTTGTGACCCCATGGGCTGCAGCACGTCAGTCTCCTCTTTCTTTATTATCTCCTGGAGTTTGCTGAGATTCATGTCTATTGAGTCGGTGATGCTATCTAACCATCTATTTCATCCTCTGCCATCCCCTCTCCTCCTGCCCTCAATCTTTCCCAGCAACAGGGGCTTTTACAATGAGTCAGCTCTTCGCATCAGGTGGCCAAAGTGTTGGAGCTTCAGCATCTGTCCTTCTCATGAATATTCAGGGTTGATTTCCTTTCGATTGACTGAGCTGATCTCTTGCAGTCCAAGGAACTCTTAAGAGTCTTCTCCAGCATCACAATTGAAAAACATCAATTCTTTGGCATTCGGCCTTATCATCTAACTGACATCTGCACATGACTACTGGAAAAACCATAGGTTTACTCAAAGTATACAGTATACAGAGTGACTTTATTTGGGGATTTGGTCTTCATCAATACAATCAAGGTAAAATGAGGTCATATTGAGTTAGACTGGGCCCTAAATCCAACAACTGATATCCTTACAAGAGAAGATAACAGAGATACAGATACACAGAGGGAGGAAGGCCATGGGAAGACAGAGGCAAAAAGGGATTCTTTCCTAGTGTCCTCAGAAGGACCATGGTCCTGCCAACCATCTTGATTTCAGACTCCTAGTTGTCAGGATCTGTCCCAATTTGGAGCAAGCAGGTAAACCTTTCATATGAGTAAGTACAAATCTGTTTTAGCTGTCTATGTTTTGTTTTGTTCCACTTTTGAACCAAAAGCTGAACTTACACATGTAGTATAACCAGACTTAGAAGTAATGGGAGCTTGCACCTTGGAAGAAAAGCTATGATAAACCTGGAAAGAGTATTAAAAAGCAGAGATATTACTCTGCCAACAAAAGTCTATATATTTAAAGCTATGGTTTTTCCAGTAGTCATATATGGATGTGAGAGTTGGACCATAAAGAAGACTGAACACTGAAGAATTGGTGCTTTTGAATGAAGACTCTTGAGAGTCCCTTGGACTGCAAGGAGATCAGACCAGTCTATTCTAAAGCAAATCAACCCTGAATATTCATTGAAAGGACTGATGCTGAAGCTGAAGCTCTAATACTTTGGCCACCTGATGTGAAGAGATGACTCATTCAAAAAGACCCTGATGCTGGGAAAGATAGAAGGCAGGAGGAGAAGGGGACAACAGAGGACGAGATGATTGGACGGCATCACTGACTCAATGGATATGAATTTGAGCAAGCTCCAGGAGATGGTGAAGGACAGGGAAGCCTGGTGTTCTGCAGTCCATGGGGTCACAGAGTCAGACAAACTGAGCAACTGAACAACAACATGTAATGGATGGTAAATATATATAAATATATACATGGGAATATGGGCCAATGAACTATGTGGTTACTCTTCTGTATGAATAACAATAGTGTTTACCATTGTGATTTCTAACCCAGATTCTCAGCCTTCTCTACTTCCTAGATGGACTCCATCTAATGATAAGGACGATGATGATGACAACCCACATGAATAATCATTATCACTATAAGTTACCATTTTTGTACTCTTATGCTATACTAGGCATTACTTTAATTACTTTGCATATCTATTTTATCTTCACATTAATAATAACTGAATGATAGGTATTCTTGTGGTAGTTGCACATATGAAGAACCTGAGGTTTAGGGAGCCTAAATTGAATTGCCATAAGGTCACCCAGTGGTAAATGGCAAAGTTAGAAATCAAATCCAGGTGTGCCTAACACAACAAGTCATGTTAGTAACCACTAACTTTCATGGTCTCCCTTATTTATCATCTCCTGTATCCTCCTTTCAAATTGGCCCTTTGGCAGGACCAGTGTTATTCTACATCTAAACTGATGAAATGTCCACAATGGAGTGAAAATCCCTCCTACGACTTTGCCTAACACCTCTCTAGATTCCCTTTACACCCTAGATGGCAAGAGTCATCCGTCTTGGGCTTGGGAAGTCCTTTCTGACATTTCTAAACAGGAGAGGAAGTAGAGTGAAGCATAATTCTCTTATGAAGCTCCAGACCTCCAGCTGAAGAATTTGACTTGCTGGTACACAGATGCAAAGTTTCAAAGTCCTTCCCTATATGGATAAAAATATAATAGTGGAAGCACATCCTTCAAACTCAAAAGAAGGGGAAAATTCAATCAGCTGATGAAAGGAGGAAAATCGGAGAGAGATTCAGGGACTGATTTCTGGTGCCTTCTGTATGGTTGAAATTAGGAGGTGTGATCTAGGTAGCTTACTGCTTAGAATGTTCTTTCTGCACTTACAACTTCACAAGAGGTTGGAGTCATCCCAGTGGCAGAGTAGGGAAAAGTCAATGAATAATCTGCATTTTATTCATGTTAATTTTCACTGTGCAAATATTCATATTTATTTTAAAAAAATACAGGTAAGAGCACAAGGAAAATTTTAATCATCTATACATATAGAAATGACTGTTTTAATGTTATAATACTCTTTTTCTATTCTAATCATTCACACTTAATATATTTAATATAGTTATAATTGTCTAAGCACTGTTTACACAGGTCACATATCTATATGTCATACATGTTAAACTCTAAATAAATACACTTATTTTTACAAAAGTAGGGATACCATTGGAGAAGGAAATGGCAACCCACTCCAGTGTTCTTGCCTGGAGAATCCCAGGGACGGGGGAGCCTGGTGGGCTGCCGTCTCTGGGGTCACACAGAGTCGGACACGAATGAAGTGACTTAGCAGCAGCAGCAGCAGCAGGGATACCATATACAGTTTTCTGTAACTTCTTTATGTTTCTTAACAACATATGAATATTTTCCATATCAAAAACATAAATTCACATAATAGTTCTAAATGTGACATGTTTTATGATATAGATCAATGATAACATCTTTCAAGTCTTCTTATAGTAAATTTTAATGATTTCATTTTTTTCTATTGTAAATCTTATGGTGATAAACATCCTTAGAATTCATCTGATTGATTCTTTGGAACAGCCTTCTAAAATTAGACTCGAATTCAAAGAGTATGTCACCTTTTGATACACGCTGCCCTCTAGAAATACTAGAGGGAATACTAGCTTACTCCCACAAGTGAAATATAAAGATGTCCATTTTCTGACACCCTCGCCCACACAAGCCCTGGCTAATGGCATATTTAAAAACTATTTTATGGCATGACACTTATGTGTAGGAAAGAAACTTCAGTATTAAGTGTTAATGTTTAGATTATCCTGTTTGGCCAAAATAGAGAAGCAAGTTATCCATTGCTTGATGAAGATGATTTGCTAAGGAATAACAATTAATGGTAGATTAAATGGCAAACTAAATTAATAGTAAGAATATTAGCAATTTTGGTAGTTTACCGTACATGTTAGTTCCCTCAAAACAGTCTTGGATTACAGTTTCTAATAGCATCAGAAACTTCAGTTTTAATGACTTGAATGACATTTATTAACTTTCCTATTATTAGTGCAAAGTAAACCAGCATTATTTTATAGCCAAAAAAATAATTAATCTGCACCACAGTTCCTCTTTTGTGAATCATCAAATGCCACCTACCTGTGACAAGTTTCAGAGCCATTAGAAGGGATTTTCCATCCTCTGCAATGTCTTCCTGACAAAAAATTTATAAAGTATACAAATTTGGTTTTCCTCAGCTGAGGGATTATATTATTTTAAAGGTGGTTTACACTGGAAAGAGCCAAATGAAAGATCTATATCTTTGCTTCCTTTGCACCCATATGGATCTATTTCCATGACTGAAAGGCAAGCCAGATATTTTGCTTCAAATTTTAAAAAGAGAGAGAAGGAAGAAAAAGCCCACCCCACTCAATATGCTAAGTGTAGTCCTTAAGTGTTTATCAGTTTCTCAAGGGCAGTGGAAGAGTAAAACTAATCTGTACAGTTTACAAGGCAAAACTATAATCCAGTCTCAGTGTTCCTACATGTTCATGGATGATGCATATCCTGCCTCAGGTTCATCTGTGCAAGGATCATCGATATCAACATGCTCTTTTCCTAATTTGGCTTTGAGTCACCGCCATGAAGTTATCAACATTTTAGAACAAAATGATTCTATTTTAAAGTTCTGAATAGGACTTTATTTTGTTTAAGATTCCATTCTTAGATTCACTTGGAACACTTTTGCCTTAAATGTTAATTTAAGAAAAGTCAAAGTCCAAAAACAATGCAACAATGCCAAGGGAAAGAATTTAACATGCAAAGCTAAATTGGGGGTGCCACCTCGCTGCACAGCAATGCTTCTTAGAAGTTGCTCATATAGACTCTGATTAGGATCCAGTTTAGGACTGGCCAAGACTAGAAAAATGAGTGACGCACTTTATTTAGCTGACTCGTCTCTGGAAATGGCTGCTTTCCTTTTATATCATTTAGAATTAAATACTTAAGGATTTTTCTAATCTTTTCTAAAGTGATGTTTCAAAATATCCGATTGCAAGAGATAAATTCAGACCCCCATGCTTACACAGTCAGAACGTTGAACTAGAATCACACCTAAATTCTACAATCCAGTGATCCATCCCCAGGAGAAACTGTGTAACTTCTCTCATGAACCTCTCTCCCTTTCAGAATTAGCTAATAGTAAATACCTTAGAACCTACTGACAACAACTGAGGCTGATGTAACATGATGTAGAACTGCATCCATTATACTATATCCGTATATTGTTAGTAATGAACTGGCTATTCAGTTGGGCTGTTGGGTGGATGCAGTCAAGCATCAAGGTCATTACAGGGATTGAGATCATTCTAAGCAGCTCATAGAGTAGAAAGACAGTCAAGAAGGGATTGATTCCAATTCTAGAATTTATTAACTGTACAATTGGTTAATTCCTGAACCCATCTGGGACTCAGTTTTATAGTTTGCTATCGGCAAGGGCTTTTGTGAAGATAAATATTTAATTAGGTAGCACAGTACCAGCATGTAGGGGAACACAATAATAATTTGTTGAATAAATGAGTAATCAATTCTCAGGAATTCAAAAATTAACAAAATCTTCTTTCTATTCTACTGGAGAAGGAAATGGCAACCCACTCCCGTATTCTTGCCTGGAGAATCCCATGGACAGAGAAGCCTGGTGGGCTACAGTCCACGGGGTCGCAAAGAGTCGGACATGACTGAGCAACTTCACTGTCTTTCTTTCTTTCTATTCTACTGAAGGTGAACTGACCAATAAGATAGTTTTGTTGTTTCTAAAGTTACTAACATATTTTTTCCTCTTTCCTTGCTTTTATTTTAAAAACACTTTATTTTTTTTTCAATTTTTTTTTATTGGAGGTTAATTACTTTACAAATTTGTATTGGTTTTGCCATACATCAACATGAATCCACCACAGGTATACACGTGTTCCCCATCCTGAACCCCCCTCCCTCCACCCTCCCTGTACCATGCCTCTGGGTCGTCCCAGTGCACCAGCATCCATTATCATGCATCGAACCTGGACTGGCAATTCGTTTCATATATGATATTATACATGTTTCAATGCCATTCTCCAAAATCATCCCACCCTCTCCCTCTCCCACAGAGTCCAAAAGACTGTTCTATACGTCTGTGTCTCTTTTGCTGTCTCACATACAGGGTTATCATTATCATCTTTCTATATTCCATATATATGCATTAGTATACTGTATTGGTGTTTTTCTTTCTGGCTTACTTCACTCTGTATAATAGGCTGCAGTTTCATCCACCTCATTAGAACTGATCCAAATGTATTCTTCTTAATGGCTGAGTAATACTCCATTGTGTATATGTACCACCACTTTCTTATCCATTCATCTGCTGATGGACATCTAGGTTGCTTCCATGTCCTGGCTATTATAAACAGTGCTGCGATGAACATTGGGGTACACGTGTCTCTTTCAATTCTGGTTTCCTCAGTGTGTATGCCCAGCAGTGGGATTGCTAGATCGTAAGGCAGTTCTATTTCCAGTTTTTTAAGGAATCTCCACACTGTTCTCCATAGTGGCTGTACTAGTTTGCATTCCCACCAACAGTGTAAGAGGGTTCCCTTTTCTCCACACCCTCTCCAGCATTTATTGCTTGTAGACTTTTGGATGGCAGCCATTCTGACTGGCGTGAAATGGTACCTCATAGTGGTTTTGATTTGCATTTCTCTTATAATGAGTGATGTTGAGCATCTTTTCATGTGTTTGTTAGCCATCTGTATGTCTTCTTTGGAGAAATGTCTATTTAGTTCTTTGGCCCATTTTTTGATTGGGTCATTTATTTTTCTGGAATTGAGCTGCAGGAGTTGCTTGTATATTTTTGAGATTAGTTGTTTGTCACTTGCCTCATTTGCTATTATTTTCTCCCATTCTGAAAGCTGTCTTTTCACCTTGCTTAAAGTTTCCTTTGTTGTGCAGAAGCTTTTAAGCTTAATTAGGTCCCATTTGTTTATTTTTGCTTTTATTTCCAATATTCTGGGAGGTGGGTCATAGAGGATCCTGCTGTGATGTATGTCGGAGAGCATTTTGCCTATGTTCTCCTGTAGGAGTTTTATAGTTTCTGGTCTTACGTTTAGATGTTTAATCTATTTTGAGTTTATTTTTGTGTATAAAGTTAGAAAGTGTTCTAGTTTCATTCTTTTACAAATGGTTGACCCGTTTTACCAGCACCAGTTGTTAAAGACATTGTCTTTAACCCATTGTATATTCTTGCCTCCTTTGTCAAAGATAAGGTGTCCATAGGTGTGTGGATTTATCTCTGGGCTTTCTATTTTGTTCCATTGATCTATATTTCTGTCTTTGTGCCAGTACCATACTGTCTTGATGACTGTGGCTTTTTAGTAGAGCCTGAAGTCAGGCAGGTTGATTCCTCCAGTTCCATTCTTCTTTCTCAAGATAGCTTTGACTATTCGAGGTTTTTTGTATTTCCATACAAATTGTGAAATTATTTGTTCTAGCTCTGTGAAGAATACTGTTGGTAACTTGATAGGGATTGCATTGAATCTGTAGATTTCTTTGGGTAGCATACGCATTTTCACTATATTGAATCTTCCGATCCATGAACATGGTATATTTCTTCATCTATTAGTGTCCTCTTTGATTTCTTTCACCAGTGTTTTATAGTTTTCTATATATAGGTCTTTAGTTTCTTTAGGTAGATATATTCCTAAGTATTTTATTCTTTTCGTTGCAATGATGAATGGAATTGTTTCCTTAATTTCTCTTTATGTTTTCTCATTATTAGTGTATAGGAATGCAAGGGATTTCTGTATGTTGATTTTATATCCTGCAACTTTACTATATTCATTGATTAGCTCTAGTAATTTTCTGGTGGAGTCTTTAGGGTTTTCTATGTAGAGGATCATGTCATCTGCAAACAGTGAGAGTTTTACTTCTTCTTTTCCAATTTGGATTCCTTTTATTTCTTTTTCTGCTCTGATTGCTGTGGCCAAAACTTCCAAAACTATGTTGAATAGTAGTGGTGAAAGTGGGCACCCTTGTCTTGTTCCTGGCTTTAGGGGAAATGCTTTCAATTTTTCACCATTGAGGATAATGTTTGCTATGGGTTTGTCATATATAGCTTTTATTATGTTGAGGTATATTCCTTCTATTCCTGCTTTCTGGAGAGTTCTTATCATAAATGGATGTTGAATTTTGTCCAAGGCTTTCTCTGCATCTATTTCTGCTTTATTGACTATACCAAAGCCTTTGACTGTGTGGATCACAATAAACTCTGGAAAATTCTGAAAGAGATGGGAATACCAGACCACCTGAACTACCTCTTGAGAAATTTGTATGCAGGTCAGGAAGCAACAGTTAGAACTGGACATGGAACAACAGACTGGTTCCAAATAGGAAAAGGAGTACGTCAAGGCTGTATATTGTCACCCTGCTTATTTAACTTATATGCAGAGTA
>NW_011495081.1:3293902-3294660 GCF_000754665.1 Bison bison bison | reverse complement strand
CAGAAAACGAAGATCATGGCATCCAGTCCCATCACTTCATGGGAAATAGATGGGGAAACAGTGGAAACAGTATCAGAATTTATTTTTTGGGGCTCCAAAATCACTGCAGATGGTGACTGCAGCCATGAAATTAAAAGACGCTTACTCCTTGGAAGGAAAGTTATGACCAACCTAGATAGTATATTCACAAGCAGAGACATTACTTTGCCAACAAAGGTTCATCTAGTCAAGGCCATGGTTTTTCCTGTGGTCATGTATGGATGTGAGAGTTGGACTGTGAAGAAGGCTGAGTGCCGAAGAATTGATGCTTTTAAACTAATACAATTATGTAAAGCTTAAAAAATAAAATTAAATTAAAAAATAAATAAATAAATAAACTGTGGTGTTGGAGAAGACTCTTGAGAATCCCTTGGACTGCAAGGAGATCCAACCAGTCCATTCTGAAGGAGATCAGCCCTGGGATTTCTTTGGAAGGTATGATGCTAAAGCTGAAACTCCAGTATTTTGGCCACCTCATATGAAGAGTTGACTCATTGGAAAAGACTCTGATGCTGGGAGGGATTGGGGGCAGGAGGAGAAGGGGACGACAGGATGAGTTGGCTGGATGGCATCACTGACTCAATGGACGTGAGTCTCAGTGAACTCTGGGAGTTGGTGATGGACAGGGAGGCCTGGCGTGCTGTGATTCATGGGGTCGCAAAGAGTTGGACATGACTAAGTGACTGATCTGATCTGATCTGATTGAGACAATCATATGG
>NW_011495081.1:3292188-3293672 GCF_000754665.1 Bison bison bison | reverse complement strand
AAGGATTTTTGCATCTATGTTCATCAGTGATATTGGCCTGTAGTTTTCTTTTTTGTGGCATCTTTGTCATGTTTTGGTATTAGGATGATGGTGGACTCATAGAATGAGTTTGGAAGTTTACCTTCCTCTGCAATTTTCTGGAAGAGTTTGAATAGGATAGGTGTTAGCTCTTCTCTGAATTTTTGGTAGAATTCAGCTGTGAAGCCGTCTGGACCTGGGCTTTAAATTTGAATGCCTATCTACTGCATGGTTCATAAAATTGATGCCTAAAATTATTTTTCCCATCATCTCATCTCTGCCAAACTATTAAAGAACAACAAAAAAGAAAAAAAAATTCACCCCACTGTTACTATGTCAGACACTTCTCTTTCTGTTTCTAAATTATTAATATCTGCCTTAGCAGTGAATTCCTTTGTGGCCCTTTATGTCCTGGAGAATCACCATAATTAAGTACTGTCACTGTACCTTAAACCTTAATATACATAAAGAGATGAGAAAGTTTTTGAAAACATGTGACCTTCCTTAAGGTAGAAGAAGTAGACGGTGGTCAAAGTACATATATATATATATATTCATACATACATAGTATATATACTGCATTGTAGTATCTTCCCAAAGGGCTTCCCAGGTGGTACTGTTGGTAAAAATAATCTGCTTGCCATTGCAGGAGACACAAGAGACACAGGTTCCATCCCTGGGTTGGGAAGATTCCCCTGGAGTAGGAAATGACAACGCACTCCAGTATTCTGGTCTGGAAAATTCTATGGACAGAGGACTGTGGCAGGTTACACTCCATGGGGTTGTAAAACATCTGACACGCCTAAGTATGCATGCACACCCTCCCAAAACATATCAGGCAGAGTTGTTTTGTTGTTAAGACATATCTCTTAGGTGTGCAATAAATCACATAGGTTGGCTTACTGAACACCCATTTCAACCCCTCTTCCTTTGTTCCTATCTATTTTATCATTATCAACTTCCTCAAACCTAGAGGTGACCCAGCTCTGGTCAGTGAGGCATGAGTATGTGACTGCCAAGAAACCTTTTCCTCTTTTTCCTCTTCATTCCTAAAGCTCAGACTAAATCCCTTGAGAAGCAATAGCCTCTTGCAGCCAACAGGACAAAATACAGAGTAAGGTCAGTGAAAGCTGAGTTAGCCTAAGTTCCATGTTTAATTGAGACATGTACTTTCCTAAGGTTATTATTTTTTTTTTTTTAATGAACAGAAAGTCTTACTTTTTTAAGCTACTAAAGAAAGGGATTTCTGAACTTGTATTGGAATGCATCATGGTATAAAACCTGACTTCAAATCCCCCCTTTGAGCTGATTTGTTTGATATCTAAAGTCAGATATTTTGTTTATGCTGTTCTCACATAACTTTGTGCATATGGTTTCCAACAACAAAAAAAAGTTCTCATTGAGGTATAAATCAAAAAGTGCACAAAATAAAGAATATATCTAAATGGCCTATTACAAAGTGAGGC
>NW_011495081.1:3290137-3292088 GCF_000754665.1 Bison bison bison | reverse complement strand
TGAGGCCAAACTTGGAACCAAGTCAAGAAATAGAACATCTCCAGAAACCCAGCTTACTTATTGGAAAAGATCCTGATCCTGGGAAAGAATGAAGGCAGAAGGAGAAGGGGGCAAAAGGAGAAGGGAGCAACAGAGGATGAGATGGTTGGATGGCATCATCAACTCAGTGAACATAAGTTTGATCAAATTCTTCCAGGAGATAGTGAAAGACAGGGAAGGCTGGCACACTGCAGTCCATGGTGTTGCAAAGAGTTGGACACAACTTAGCAATTGAACAAGAAAACCAGAGTGCCCTCTCATGCCACCTAGTTGTCACTCTCCTTCCCCCTCCCCTGAAAACCACCAGATTAGTCTTTCCTGATTCTGAATATATATATATGTATATTATACACCCAGTGTGGAGTCACAAAGAATTGGACACAACTGAGCGACTGAACAACAAACAACAAAATGTATTCTTTTGTGTCTGGTGCCTTTAGGAAAATACATTCAGTATTTTCAGCTCATTCAGTTTATTTTTATGTAGCAATAGTTCATTCATTTTCTTGCTGTTTAGCATTCCATTGTATAAATATACCACAATTTATTTATCTAATCTACTGTTGATGGATACTGGACTGTTTCCAGACCTAGGCAATTAAGAGTAATACTTCTATAAACATTCTTGTGCATGGCTTTTGGTGTACATATGTATAAATTTTTGTTAAATATATGCCTAGGAGAGGAATTGCTGGGTCATAGTGTATGCATATGTCAACTTTAACAGTATTACCAAACACTTCTGCAAAGAGTTTGCACAAATCAGGCTCCTATCATCAGTGCATGAAAATTCTCGAAGCTCCACATCTGCACCAATATTTGGGATTTCAGTCAATTTTACTTTAGTCTTTCTTGTGGGTATGAAGTGAAATTTCACAGTGGGTTTAACTTGGTATTTTTCTGACTACAAATAAGAGTAAAAATATTTCAAATCTAACTTGGCTGTTTGGATATGTTTTTGTGTGTGAAGTAACTGTTCAGGTCTTTTGTCCACTTAAAATATTTTACAATTGAGCTGTATCCCTTTTTTTTTTTTCTCATTAATTTGGAAAAGTGGTTATATATTCTGCACATTATCACTTTTCAGCTATATGTAATATAAATAATTCCTCCCACTTTATGGCATGGTTTTACATTGTCTTAAATAGTAATCCTAATTTTAACAGAGTCTAATTTACTAATGCTCTTTTATGGCTAATGATTTTATACTCTACTTAAGAAATATTTTACTACCTCAGGATTTGAAGGTTATCTTCTAAAATCCCTACTGTTTTACTTTTCACATTTAGATCTACAATACACCTTAATTAATGTTTGTGTATCATGTGAGGTAGATTTATTTTTTGAATATGATATCCACATAATATGGTTTCTTTAAGATATAATAATGTGGCACCTTAGATTCTATGGAATATGGTAATATTCTTAATTAACCATGTTATTTGCAATGACAGAATAGAGCATAACATATTAAAATTTGATGAAAATGTGATAGGACAGAAACTAATGTATTTAAAACAGAGAAAAACTGAGATGTAGTAAGCTTATATAGAAAACTATAAAACACTGGTGAAAGAAATCAAAGAGGACACTAATAGATGGAGAAATATACCATGTTCATGGATTGGAAGAATCAATATAGTGAAAATGAGTATACTACCCAAAGCAATTTATAGATTCAATGCAATCCCTATCAAGCTACCAACAGTATTCTTCACAGAGCTAGAACAAATAATTTCACAATTTGTATGGAAATACAAAAAACCTCGAATAGCCAAAGCGATCTTGAGAAAGAAAAATGGAACTGGAGGAATCAACCTACCTGACTTCAGGCTCTACTACAAAGCCACAGTTATCAAGACAGTATGGTACTGGCACAAAGACAGAAATATAGATCAATGGAACAAAATAG
>NW_011495081.1:3276167-3290037 GCF_000754665.1 Bison bison bison | reverse complement strand
TTTCACCACTCTTTCATCATTTGGTTCCTAGATGGCCTTAAATGAGCATAGGATATAATGAGATCTAGGAAGACATAATTATATTCTTAGGTCAAAATTCATAGCCCAATTTTTTTTCAGGCTCTAAGGGATGATTTCCTTGAAGTGCTAATATTCATTGTTGATTGACTCTGCAGACTGCTTTAAAAATACACAGTATTTATCTTAGATATGAATAGTGTTTTTGATAACCAAATGTCTGAAACAAAGATACCCATTCATATGGCAATTCACTTAAATTACTGTAGTAAGATAATGTCTATTTTTCTCCCAGTTTATATTTAAAAATATCTTTAACAATGGAAAGACAGAAAATAAACTATATAGTGGTGGTCACTAAGTATTGTCAATGCATTTTTAAACTACATTTTATAAATGGGCCTTTTGAAACCAAAAAGTTATAAGAATTCAAAAATAGGATAAAGTTAAAATATGTGCTTGGTTCATATCCCTTCCACCATGTGTAGCTGAGAATACAGGTGGCCGAACACAAGAGTTCCTGCCAATTTCTAAAGTTACACTTTTATCCACTAAACAAGCATCCTGATCCGGGTTACCAAACAGATCACTCAACAGGAGCCCCTAAGTTTGCATATTAAATGTCACTTATGCATCTACTTGGCCCATCCACTTTAAGAATTGCTTGATCTCAGTCTGTTTTGCTTTTTTCCTGTATTCCCTGGCTTTGAGTAGTGAACTTTCCCCAGAGACATTTCTAAGAAAGGATCATCATGTAGAACAGTTGATTCACGTGCTTCTATTTTAAAAACCACATGTTCAGCATATTTTGCTTTTGTGAAATGGAATATGGTTTACATTTGTTTCAGTCAAACATAGAGTTTGGCTGGAAGGGCTCATGTCAAAGTGCAAAAGGTTTTATATACTTTTTTTTCCTTATTCTTCATCTTATTACTGAGGGGAGAAAATAATAAAACTTAGACTTTGCCACAGCAGGAATTCTTTTTTTTTTTTTTTCTTAACATATGGATGAATTTACAAGCAGTTTTTCATTAAAATACCATCTTGCATTTTTTTGTTTGTTTGTTTCAGCTGATTTATTGTTGAGGCATATCAAGAAAAACAACTCTTGCCTCTACTATGAATCAATATGTATTCACAGTAATCAGTCTCAATGCCTTAATTTAATGATTAAAGGTCAGTAACTGTAGCTGTTACATTAACTGTATTATTTTATCAGCAGGGTACCCAAGGGGTATTTTTTAAAATGCACTGTGCTGTGCTTAGTCACTCAGACATGTCCGACTTTTTGAGACCCCATAGACTGTAGCCCACCAGGCTCCTCTATCCATGGGGATTCTCGGTGCGCTGGGATGGCCCAGGGGGATGGTAGGGGGAGGGGGGAGGGAGGAGGGTTCAGGATGGGGAGCACGTGTATACCTGAAATTTTTTAAATTTTAAAAATAAAAGAAACACACGCAGCACCATATGTAAACTAGACAGCCTGAGGGCATTTGCTGTATGACTCAGGGAGCTCAAACTGGTGCTTGGTGACAACCTAGAGGGGTGGGATGGGATGGGAGGTGGGAGGGAGGTTCAAGAGGGAGGGGACATATGCATACATACGGCTGATTCATGTTGATGTATGGAAGAAACCAGTACCATATTGTAAAACAATTATCCCTCAATTAAAAACAAATAAAAAGTTAAAAAAAATAAATAAATAAAAAAATAAAAAAAAATAAAATAAAATATTAGAAGATAAGAAAAGGCTTTTAAAAGTTAGAATAACTTAAATATATTACATCTATCAATATGAATTCATGATTTTCAATAAATATTCCCAGTTCTATTACCTCATTTTATATACACTTCAGAGAACACAAACTTTAGATCTCTAACACTATTGTTTACAGACGTTTAGTGAAATCTATCTTTTGGACAGAGAAAACCAAAATGTATCCAGAATATCTTGTTGTCAGACTGTAAGAGTACTTTCAAAGTTATCTGGAATAGCGCTAAACAGGACATGAATTCCAACTGAAAGGATAAAAACAAAAGTAATAATTAAACTTCACTGGGGAGAGTTAACTTTTAAAGTGTCATGGGTTCATAATATTACATAAAAGGGTAAATAATAAAAATTATACTAATTTAAAGTCATGAGTTAAAAATTATATTTTAATGTTTTATATTGTTAAACCCAAGTTATTTAAATATCATCTTCAAGTTTTTATTATTGTACAAGTTGACTATCAGAATGTTATATATATGTGTTTTATATATAAATGTTGATATATTATATATAACCATTATTTACTACTTATTTATATATAAATATATTTACATATCAAAAATGTGAAACATAAATGTTATATTCAGAATTAACTCAAATATACATATATTTTCATAAATTATAGGTAAAATTTTATTATAATATGTTGGATATTATAATACCATATATCTCTAATATGTCTCTTAAAAAAGAGACTTGAAAAGAGTAGGAAGAAATAAAGACAAGAATATTATCTGAAGTAGAAATTCTCAAGTTTGGTCTCCCAACCAGTAGCATCAGCATCACCTGGTGATTTGTGAAAATGCAAATTCCCAGACCTTCTGAAGCAGAAATGCTGAAGATGAGGTTTAGCAATTTGTAATTTTAAGGCCCTCCTGGTGATCCCAATGTACATTACAGTTTAAGAACCTCTGATCTAATAAAATTATGTAAATTATTGTACAGCCTGAGCTATAAAGCTAAATTGTGTTGGACATTTAACACTGAACCCAAGGTCACAGGAGCTTGACTGATTATAGACCAAATAATCTACATTTTTCTCTGCATCAGAGTTAGGACTTGTCATTTTGAGGCCTCACTAGACTCAAAATTACTACAGTATGAATTCAAATCCAGATATGTCTTAACACAAGACTTAACACACTCCACACAACATCATTCTCTGTCTCTGCCAACATTCAACTCTGCACACACACACACACAAAGGCCAGAAGAAAGTCACTTGCCTAAACTGAGCTTTTACCAAATCTTAGGCTGTGTGTGTGTGTGTGTGTGTGTGTGTTTATGTTAGTTGCTTAGTTGTGTCCAACTCTTTGCAACCCCATAGAACACAGCCCCACCAGGCCCCTCTGTCCATGGGATTCTCCAGGCAAGAACACTGGAGTTGGTTGCCATTTCCTTCTTCAAAAGGAACTATAGAAAGAAAGAAAGTGAAGTTGCTCAGTCGTGTCCGACTCATTGAGACCCCATGGACTGTAGCCTACCAGGCTCCCCCATCCATGGAATTTTCCAGGCAAGAGTACTGGAGTGGGTTGCCATTTCCTTCTCCACTTAGGCGCTATACATTTCAGTAACTCTAATCCATGTACATGAAGATGAGATGTGAAGAAACCCAAGTTCAGAGAGGTTAAGTATAGTCATCAAAGTCATGTAGCCAGCAAGGGCAGAGCCAGGATTCCACTCTAACTCTTCCTGAATCCACAGTCCAAACATATGTTCCTCAGTATCATATACTTCTAATATGTACACCACAAGAATTCAATAAAAGTTTATTGGGTGAACAGTGAGTGAAGGAATGACCTGAATTTCTTTGTTATGGCATTTCCATGGCTTCCTTCAACAGACATGTTCCAAGTAGCTTCCAGAAACTGCAAAGACACACAGACCAACATGACGATTCACTTAATGTGGAAGTCAGAAAGATACTAGAGCCACTGAGGAAGTCACTAACATCCTCCAGGAGAAGGATTTCCGTCACTCCATAATCTCAAGCTGTGTGTTTCTCACTGCTCTCTGAAAACAATGAACATACATAACACAAAAGTGTATAACTTTTTCAATGAAAATGTGAATTTTAATACCTTAAAAAGTAAATTATAATAATGTGAAGCATTCCTGGTTCATTTAACTTACCTTCCAGATAACTTCTCAGGGAAACTTAAGAATTCAATATAATTCTAAAATCATTGTAAAATTACATGAAATGACATAAGGGGATGAATGCAATAGTTGCTAATGTTTCTTGGAGGAGTCATGGGGCAAGGCAGAGAAAGAAACAGATTAAGATGCTGCAGACATTTGTTACTTGAATAGCAGCAGGAATGGAAAACACACAGGGGTAGCATTTTAAAGCTGTGTGTGGGAGGCACTTGCACAAAATATTTTGTCAACAGGATTTCTGCGTACACCTCTCACACACTGCTTAGGAAATTTACCCCAGAATAGAGATTCTCAACGTTTTTTTTTTTTTTTTTTCCCTCACAAGCTGTCTAGCCTATGTAATTAAAGTCCGCCAGAAGAATAGCATTCAGGTGCTGACAAGATGGATCATTCCCTAGCCTTTGCCATAGAGAGACAAAACTAGACATTTTCATTTCACTCAATACAGTTGTGAAAAATAATCTCTCTCATCTGCCTCCTAGAGCAATCTCCACTGCTGGCTTCCTGCAAAGTTTCTCTGCCAGGTCCAGATGACATTTTTCCTCTATTTTGCTGGTCGACATTCACTCTCTCCAAGCACATTTATTAATATTTGATCAAATGTGTGGTAACACCTTGAACCTTTATTCATGGTAATAATAAAAAATCACGGTGAAGCTCTCTAAAAGAGCTCCCTATAAAGTAGAATCTGTTGTGAGAGGCTAAGAATCATTGATTTTTCTCTTTATTTATTTATAAGTATGTAATCCCAATTTCCCAAAGCATTATCATGTGTAGAGTTATTAGATTATGTTAACAGACTCAAGTTTGCACATTAATTAGCTCAAATCTCATTATATAATATTCAAAGATTCTTTGGGCCATACACATTGAACTCTCCCTGAAAAGCCTTAGTTATTTCTGGGCATAACACTCTCTCTTTAAATCCTACATACACACAAAGAAAAACACATATATACACGTGTGCACACATACACAAATATAACTGGTTTTACATTGAACAGAAATGGGAAACATTTTTCTGCTAAACATCAGATAGTAAAAATCTATGCATTAGAAGCCATACAATTAGATTCTTAATTATTCCATTATAGCATACATAAACAAATGAACATGCCTGTGCTCTATAAATAAATAAAACTTTATTTACAAAAACAGGCTGTGGAATAGAGTAGGTCTGTTAGTTGGAGTCTGTCACCTCCTATCTAAGACTGTGTGTATGTGCGTATGCTTAGTCACTAAGTCGTTTCTGACTCTTTTGAGACCCCATGATCTATAGCCTGCTAGGCTCCTCTGTCCATGGGATTCTCCAGGCAGTTATCCTAGAGTGGGTGGCTATTTCCTCTTGCAGGGTATCTTTCCGACTCGGGGATTGAACCTGTGTCTCCTGCATTGCAGGCAGATTCTTTACCACTGAGCCCCCCGGGAAGCCATCTAAGACTATGCTCGCATTGAATTAGCCTGACTGTCCATCCTAGGTGCAATCAAGTGAGAAAATCTTTGCTACTATATGCTCTCTGTATTCAGGAATGCATTTTTTCATAGGCATAGAATTTTTTATTCTTGCTGTTTCTTGAAACAGTATTTCCCATTTCAGAAGAGCATCTTTGTATTCTAATGGTACAGTCTACAGATAATATTTGATTAGGATATTTCAATTCTAAATGGCTCCTGAGCCCTTAGATCTGACACACTGATATTCTGTAGTCCACAGGTCATAAACCACTGTGGACATTTGTTAAATAGTAATTACTATTAGGCCAGCTTTATAAATACTACAGCCCATATATTTTAAAGGTTTTTATCTGTGTTAATGCACAGGCAATTGACTGAAATAATAGTATCCTCATTTACAGAAAGTCTTTATTCAAGAGAAAAGTACCTGAATAATAAATACTGTCAAAGTATTACATTATATTCTATTTAAGTTCATTTTTATCTATTCAATAAACATTTAATGAAAAATTGCTAGTTTCGGGTACTGAACTAGATACTGAGATATAGTTGTAAGTAACACGTATGTGCATCTTTATTTTCTTGGGCTCCAAAATTGATGTGAACTATGACTGCAGCCATTAAATTAAAAGGCTGTTGTTTCTTGGAAGAAAAGCTATGACAAACCTAGACAGTATATTAAAAAGCAGAGACATTACTTTGCCAACATAGTTCTGTATAGTCAGAGCTATGGTTTTTCCAGTAGTCATGTATGGATGTGAGAGCTGGACAATAAAAAAGACTGCCAAAGAAATGATGCCTTTAAACTGTGGTGCTGGAGAAGACTCTTGAGAGTCCCCTGGATAGCAAGGAGATCAAACCAGTCAATCCTCAAGAAAATCAACCCTGGATATTTATTGGAAGGACTGATGCTGAAGCTGAAGCTCCAATACTTTGGCCATCTTATGTGAAGAGATGTCTCATTGGAAAAGACCCTGATGCTGGGGAAAATTGAAGGCAGGAGGTGGGGGCGGGGCAGTGACAGAGGATGAGATGGTTGGATGGCATCACCGACTCAATGGATGTGAGTTTGAGCAAATTCCTGGAGATGGTGAAGGACAGGGAAGCCTGGCATGCTGCAGTCCAAAGGGTCGCAGAGTCGAACACAACTGAGTGACTGAACAATGTGCATTCTGAAAGGAACTAGAGTCTATGGTGATTATTAGAATCTTCCTATAATCTTCTCACTTAAATGCAATATCCAGTGTATTTCACTAGCTTGAGTGCTCAAGTGGATTTTATGAACAAACTAAAATGACTCTGGAAACAACTGACTTTATTAGCAGAGATTTAACCACTTTTCCAGGGAAGCCCCAAATCCTCAGTGACACTTAACTACGTTTATGAATTAGTCACATTACAGCTCATCTTCAATTACTTGATAGAGGAGCAGATTCTGAAACCTTCCTCTTAGGGCCAGAGTCTATAAATGTAGATTTCTGAATAACTCTGATAGTCTTTGCTGGATGTCTCCAGTGCTACTGTGAGAAGAGCCAGGTGGTCACATTTGCTAAAACTGTGCCAGGAACCCTAGTTCTACAGTGATGTAACTCTGACTGAACTTATTGTTCCATTACTGCTGCAGCATCAGTCATGGGACCTCTATTCCTCCTGTTTCATTCTAAGCTTCTGTCAGCTAATTCAAGTAACTTTCTTACAACAAGAATGCATACTTTCCCCTCTTTACCCAAAACGCAGTAAAGAATGCCCGATACATAACTGTTTGGATTCTCAGGGTTGAAATTCTTTGGTCTGTCTCCTTCCATATACAACAGCGTTTCTTTAAGCAAACCTGTGAAGTCAAGATGGTGAGGTCAGGAGGAAGTCCTAAATTACCTGCATTGCATCACAGCCAACAATCCTCCTACAACTGCCTTTCTCCCTGACTTCAGCAACTGATACCTTTGTAATAAATTTGGGTATTGATCCAGAGACAATCCTCTCTAAAGTAGCATCTATCAGACATGCTCTATATTTTTTAAACACAATTTAGGAATCTCCTATATCTGTGGACATTACACATTAAAACAGATATAGGGAACTTTGTTCTCTCTCAGTCTTAAACACCCAAATAGGGGAAGTACAAGTCTTTACTTCATTTATTAAGAGCATCTCAGCTCTCCAGGTTCTTGTCCAGATAAAATAAATGTATAACTTATTTCTATGACAGTCAGTATCACTGAGGACAGTCAAAGTAACTATAGCAGAAGCTTTATTTTAGATAAAAATCTCCAAAGAATATCATTCATATCCTCACAATGATAAAAAGCTGAAAATCTAAAAAAAAAAAAATCATAACTTTTTTCTTGAGCCCATCAGAGAGAGAAGTTTGCCAAGCAACCAAATATCAAAAAGGAACAAGTTCTTCCAAGGACAGACAAAACACTGGGAGATTTAGGTGGTCACCACACAGGTGGATAAGAAGGAGTCAATTTAAAAAGTAACAGAGAGTAAAAGGCCAAATGTGGGCTAATGTTATTTTAGAACAGATGGAAGTACAAAACATAAGTGAAATTCATATTCATTTACAAGATTTTACCATGGGCCTCCATTAAGTACTTAGAAAACTAAGAGGAGGAAAGAGTAGAAAATAGCTGTGTTCAGTGGCCTAGGCCTGTAGAAGTTGACTGGCAGCTGTTAGTAGGCAGACATGAATCCCTGCCCACTACACAGGACCCTTCTCTCCTACAAAGCAAAGTTTAAAACAACTTGGGGAAGAACAGCAAATCTGTTAATCTCAGGGCCCAGACAAAGGTCTATTAGGACTAGGAGAATAGTAGCAGAAAAAAAATCCTCTACTGCTGTGGAAGAAGCAGTGATTTATCTTGGGACTATATCAAGCAGAAGTCTGTAACTACTAAGGGAAGAATAAGAATTTCCTGCCCAAGACTAAGTACAGCTGCAAGGAAGTTTGGTTGCCAAGGTGAGGAGGACCAGGAATATTGAAACAGACTCATTCCCAAGACCTACATCCACAGAGTTTGCTTAGACTGAGTCAGGGGAGGAACAAGATCATAGAGATCTAAGGACTTCTGAAAGCAGAAAAGAAATACGAATATTGACAGCAGTACTGCAGTTCACATTCTAAGGACAAAGCAAAAGTAGCCCACCACCTGAGGAATTTGAAGCCTGTAGAGCCCTGAGGGTAACAATAAAAACAACAAATCAAAACTAGTTCACTGATGATGGACAGACTCAAATCCCCATCCTGAGTTTAACAGTAGAGTTGTACCAATTTCAATACCATTTACTGTTTTATGGACTATTCTGTACATGAACATAGGCATTCAATCAAAAATGATACACAAAAGAACGGGAAATAATATCCACTGGCAAGAGATAAAGCAATTAATATTACCAGACTCAAAAGATGACACAGATGTTGAAACTATCAGACAGACAGGAACTTTAAAATAGATGCAATTAATACATTAAGGGGTATAGCAGAGAAGGTTGACAAAATCATGAACATATGGTGAACATCAAGAGATTGGAACTATAATAAAAAGTTAAATAAAAATACTACAAATAAGTGTGATATTAGGAATGAAGAATTCCTTTAATGGCATCATTAACAGACTTCAACACAAGAGAGGGAAGAAACAATGATTTTAAAGTTAGGTCACTATTATACAGAGTGAAGTAAGCCAGAAGGAAAAACATAAATACAGTATACTAACGCATATATATGGAATTTAGAAAGATGGTAACAATAACCCGGTGTACGAGACAGCAAAAGAGACACTGATGTATAGAACAGTCTTATGGACTCTGTGGGAGAGGGAGAGGGTGGGAAGATTTGGGAGAATGACATTGAAACATGTAAAATATCATGTAAGAAACGAGTTGCCAGTCCAGGTTCGATGCACGATACTGGATGCTTGGGGCTAGTGCACTGGGACAACCCAGAGGGATGGTATGGGGAGGGAGGAGGGAGGAGGGTTCAGGATGGGGAACACATGTATACCTGTGGCGGATTCATTTTGATATTTGGCAAAACTAATACAATTATGTAAAGTTTAAAAATAAAATAAAATTTAAAAATAAATAAATAAATAAATAAAATAATAATAATAAAGTTAGGTCAATACAAATTATCCAACTGGAAGACAAACAGAAAAGGAAAAGAAAAAAAGAGTAAATCCACAAAACCATGGAATAATCTTAGAACATTAAGATACTTGTAGTATTTAGTCCCAGAGAGATAAAAGAATGTGAATAGGCCAGATAATAAGTTTGAAGAAACAATGTGGGAAATTACATAAAAATGAAGAAACTGGGAGGCATGATCAAGATGGCAGAGTACTAAGACCCTGAAGTCAAATCTCCCCAGAAACGCATCAAAAATTCAACTATATATAAGCAAGTCTCACTGAGAACAACCTGAAGACTAGCAGAACAGCTCTACCACATCCAAGGCTGCTAAGAAAACTGCACAGAGTCTTGTAGGAAGAGAGAAGTGATCTAGTCGGGAACCAAACCTCATGGGTGAGGCACAAGAGAGGGGAATTATCACAGGCTTGAGGATCCTCCCTAAAGAATAAAGGGTTTGAGCCACATATTAATCGCCTTGGCCCTGAGACCAGACACTCGGATGATAAATAAACCTCCTGAACTTGTCTGAAAACCAGTGAGGCTTATTGGAGAGTAAGAGGGTACTCAGCCCTGCCCACAGACAGTGACTTACCACCACTCAGCCTGGTAGAAGGAATTGGCAACCCACTCCAGTACTCTTGCTTGGAAAAACCCTGGCTTGCATCTGGCTCCTGCTCTAGACCCTCTGACTCCAGCCCTACATCCCATCAAGGCAGCAACTGGCAGTGCATGCTGGAAGAAGATAAAACCCATGTTCCAGCCGACCTGGCTTTCCTATCAATTTAAACAAGTAGGTATAGCTATAGGTTGATAAATATAAGCTTCATGGTAACCACAAATCAAAAATCTACAATAGACACACAAAAAACAAACAGGAACCCAAACACAACACTAAAGAAAAATCATCAAACAACAAAGAACCTAAAAGAAGAAGAAACATAAAAATAACCAGAAAACAAGTAGCAAAATGAGAGTAAGTATATACATATCAATAATCATTTTAAATGTCAATAAAATGACTATTCAAAAGACACAGGGTGGCTGATGGTATTAAAAAAAAAAAAGATTTAACTATATGTTACCTATAAGAGATTCACTTGAGAGCTAAAGACACACACAGACTGAAAGTGAAGAAATGAAAAAGATAGTGCATGCATATAAAGACAACAGAAAGCTGAGATGGCAATGCTTGTATCAGACAAAGCAGACTTTAAAACCAAGTCTGTAATAAAAACAAAGAATGGCATTATATAATGATAAAGAAGTCAATACATGAAAAGAATATAACATATATAAATATATATGCACCTAATGTAGGAGGCCTAAATATAAGAGAATATTAACAGATACAAAGGGAGGAATTGATACCAATATATTGATTCCAATATAATAATATTGGGAGACTTTAAAACCCCACTTATATAGTAGATAGATCATCCAAATTGAAAATCAGTAATCAAACACTGTCCTTAAATTATATA
Organism: Bison bison bison; assembly: GCF_000754665.1. Classification (NCBI taxonomy): domain Eukaryota; kingdom Metazoa; phylum Chordata; class Mammalia; order Artiodactyla; family Bovidae; genus Bison; species Bison bison. Next base: position 3,279,015 of record NW_011495081.1, on the reverse strand, counting down.
TTAAACCATATGGACTTTGTAGATATCTATAGGATATTCCATTCAAAATCAGCATAAAATATAATCTTTTCAAATGCACATGGAACTTTCTCCATGATAGATCATGTGCTAAGCCACAAAACAAGTCTCAATAAACTTACAAAGATTATATCAAGCATCTTTACCAACCACATAGATATGAAATTAGAAGTCAATTACAGGAAGAAAAATGGAAAAAACAAAGTTTATGAATAAACAACTGGTACTAAAAAACCAATAGGTCAGAAAAGAAATCAAAGAGGAAATCACAAAATACCTTCAGACAAATGAAAATAAAAATACAACTTTCCAGAATCTATGGGATGCAACAAAAGTTGTTCTCAGTTTATAGTAATACAGGACAATCTCAAAAACAAGAACACTTTCAGTAAACAAGCTAACTTTCTACCTAAATCATTCACACAAAGAACAATAAACAAAGCCCAAAGTCAGTAAATGGAAGAATATTATAAAGGTCAGAGTTGAAATAAGAGACAAAAAACAATAGAAAAAATCAGTGAAACTAAGAGATGGTTATTTGGAAAGATAAACAAAATTGATTAATCTTTATCTAGACTCATTAAGAAAAAAAGAGGGAGGGCCTATATAAAGAAAGATGGAAATGAAAGACAAGTTCTAACCAATATCACAGAAATACAAACATTCACAGGGGAATACTATGAACACTTACACATACACAAGAAACACTTACACAAGAAACAGAAAATCTTCCAAGACTGAATCAGAAATAAACAGAAAATCTAAGCAGACCAATCATTAGTATTCAAATTGAACCAATAATCAAAAAACTCCCAAAAAACTAAGTCTAGGACCAGATAGCTTCACAGGGAAATTTTATGATACATTTAAAGAAGAGTTAATACCTGTTCTTCTCAAACTACTCCAAAAAATTGAAGAGGATCAAGCACTCCCAAATTCATTCTACAAGGTTAGCATTACCCTGATATCAAAATCAGATAAAAACACTAAAAAAAAAATAATAATAATTATAGATCAGTATCTCTGATGAATTCATGTAAAAAGCTTCAACAAAATATTCGACAACCAAACTCAACAGTACATTAAAAGGATCATACATCATAATCAAGTAGGATCAATATTTGAAAATAAATCAATGTGAAACACCACATTAACAATATGAAGCATAAAAAGTAGCTAATCCTCTCAATAGATGCATAAAAATCATCTGACAAAATTCAACATTCATTCATGACAAAAACTCTCAACAAAGTTGATAAAGAGGGAACACATCTCAATCTAATAAAGGACATTTATGAGAAATCCACAGCTCATATTAAGTGATGAAAAGCTGAAAGTTTTTTCTCTGAGATCTGGAATAAGACAAAGATCCTCACTTTTGCCATTCTATTTAACATAGTATTGGAAGTTCCAGCCACAGTAAACAGACAATAAAAAGAACTAAAAGGTATTCAAATTAGAAGGGATGAAGTAAAACCGTCACTATTTGTAGATGACATGTACTAAATATAGAAAAGTCTAAAGACTTTTAGTTCAAAACTATTAGAACTAATAAAGGAATTTAGGAAAGTTGTAGAATACAGATTCATACACAGAAATCTGTTGTGTTTACATACACTAATAATAAACTATCATAAAGAAAACTCAAGGAAACAATCCCATTTATAATAATATAAAATAGAATAAAATACCTAGAAATAAATTTAACCAAGGAGGTAAATACCTATATTTTGAAAGCTATAAGACACTAATTAAGGAAACTGAAGATGGTACAAATAAATGAAAAGATATCTTACATTCATGGATTTGACAAGTTAATATTATTAAGATATCCATATTATCAAAAGTAATCCACAGATTTAATGTGATCCCTATCAAAACACCCATGACATTTTTTCACAGAACTAGAACACATAATTCTAAAGTTTGTATGGAACCCCAAAATACCCTGAGTAGTCAAAGCAATCTTAATAAAAAGAACAAAGCTCCCTAACTGCATACTATATTTGTATATTCATACAATGTTACAATAGTCCAAACAGTATAGTATAAGGCTTTCCTGGCAGTCCAGTGGTTGAGAGCTGCCTGACAGTGCAGGGGACACGGGCTCGATCCCTGGTCTGAGAAGATTCCACATGCCTCAGATGACTAAGAATGTGTGTCACAACTACTGAAGCCCACACACCTAGAGTCCACACTCCACAAAAAGTGAAGACACCACCAAGAGAAGCGTGTGCGCCACAACTGGAGAACAGCCTCTCTCCTCACCTAGAGAAAGTCCACGAGCAGCAACAAAGACCCAACGCAGCCCAAAACAAAATAAAAGCAGTATTTTACAGGCTCAAAACCTACACATAGATCAACGGAACAAAATAGCCCAGACATATACCCACACTGCTGCTGCTGCTGCTAAGTCGCTTCAGTCGTGTCCAACTCTGTGTGACCCCATAGACGTTAGCCCACCGGGCTCCCCCGTCCCTGGGATTCTCCAGGCAAGAACACTGGAGTGGGTTGCCATTTCCTTCTCCAATGCATGAAAGTGAAAAGTGAAAGTGAAGTCACTCAGTCGTGTTTGACTCTTCCTGACCCCACAGACTGCAGCCTACCAGGTTCCTCGGCCCATGGGATTTTCCAGGCAGGAGGACTGGAGTGGGTTACCATTGCCTTCTCAACACATATGGTCAATTAATCTACAACAAAGTAGGCAAGAATATGCAATGAATAAAAGACAATCTCTTCCATAACAGATGATGAGAAAGTGGATAGCTGCATATAAAAGAATGAGATTAGAACATTTCCTCCCAATTTCTACAAAAAAAAAAAAAAAAAA
>NW_011495081.1:3268240-3276067 GCF_000754665.1 Bison bison bison | reverse complement strand
TGGAGAAGGGAATGGCAACCCACTCCAGTACTCTTGCCTGGAAAATTCCATGGACTGAGGAGCCTGGTAGGCTACAGTCCATGGGGTCGAAAAGAGTTGGACAGGACTGAGCGACTTCACTTTCACTTTCAAGAAACCCAAAACAGACTTGGATACAGAGAACAAACTAGTGGTTACCAAAAGGACAAGCTTTGGGAAAATGCAAAATAGATGAAGGGGATTAAGAAGTACAAACTACTAAGTATAAAATAAGCTACAGGATATAATATACAGCACAGAGAATATGGCCAATATTTTATAATAACTTTATATGGAGTATGGGATTCCCTGATAGCTCAGTTGGTAAACAAAAGTGAAAGTGTTAGTCACTCAGTCTGTGCCTGACTCTTTGCGAATCCATGGACTGCAGCCCACCAGGCTCCTCTGTCCATGGGATTTTCCAGCCAAGGATACTTGGGTGGGTAGCCATTTCCTTCTCCAGGGAATCTTACCAACCTGGGATCAAACCCGGATCTCCTGCACTGCAGGCAGATTCTTTACCAACTGAGCTACCAGGAAGCCTAAGTTGGTAAAGAATCTCCCTGTAATGCAGGAGACCCCAGTTCAATTCCTGGGTCGGGAAGATCTGCTGGAGAAGGGATAGGCTACCCATTCCAGTATTCTTGGGCTTCCCTTGTGGCTCAGCTGGCAAAGAATCTACCTGCAATGTGGGAGACTTGCATTCAATCCCTGGGTTGGAAAGACCCCCTGGAGAAAGGAAAGTTACCCACTCTAGTATTCTGGCTTAGAGAATTCCTTGGACTGTATGCTCCATGGGGTCACAAAGAATCAGAGCAACTTTCACTTTCACTTCACCTTATATGGAATAGGACATGACTGAGCGACTTCACTTTTACTTTTCACTTTCATGCATTGGAGAAGGAAATGGCAACCCACTCCAGTATTCTTGCCTGGAGAATCCTAGGGACGGGGGAGCCTGGTGGGCTGCCGTCTATGGGATCACACAGAGTCGGACACGACTGAAGCAACTTAGCAGCAGCAGCAGCAATCATAAAAATATTGAATTACTATGTTGTTCACCTGAAAGTAATATACTATTGTAAGTCAATTATACTTCAATTTAAAATTTTTTTAGAAATTAGAAAAATAAATAAAGCTATCAAACCATAAAAATACATAAATAATTTTATGTATTTTTAAATTTTAAATTTTAAAATATTCATAAAAATACAGATTCTCTAATCAAGATAAATACAATAAAAAAGTCATATCTTGGTAATCTTATTAATACCAAAGACAAAGACAAAGTTTGGAAGATAATTTGGTGAAACTAATACAATTATGTAAAGTTTAAAAATAAAATAAAATTTAAAAAAAAATATACAAAAGTAAAAAAAAAAAAGAAAGCTGTAAAGACACCTTACATAGAGGAAAACAAGAATCACAGCAGAATTGTTAGAAATCATGTAAGCTAGAAGAAAATAAAGTATTACTTTTAAAATATCAAAAGAAAAAACTTACTAAGTCATAGTTTGGGCTTCCCAAGTGGTGCTAGTGGTAAAGAACCTGCCTGCCAATGCAGGAGATGCAAGAGACACAGGTTTGATCCCTGAGTCAGGAAGATCCCCTGAAGTAGGAAATGGCAACCCACTCTAGTATTCTTGCCTGGAAAATCCTGTAGCATGGTGGTCTACAGTCCATGGGGTCGCAAAGAGTCAGACACAATTGAGCACACACACACATAACTTAAGCCATAGTTTTATACCATGAAAAATATTTTGTTTTCAAATGGAGGTAAAATAAAGTCTTTAGTAGGCAAAGAAAATCTGAGTAAAAGTCATTTAACTTCTCTAATGAGCAGAAGTATACTATAAAATATATTAAAGAAGTTCTTCAGGCAAAAGAAATATGATACTAGATAGAAAATATCCAATCTAAACAAAGAAATAGGATGCATTAAAATGGTAAAAATAAAAGAAAACTTGAAAGACAAATTTTACATATTTTCAATGACTTTCATATATTATCATTCTTGTTTAGTTATCTATTAAAACTATAACACATTTAAGGTAAAATATATGAAAACAGTTCAAAAGTAGAAGTTGAAAGCACTATTATAAGTTTCATACATTATATACAAAGTTGAATATAATATTATTTGCAGATAGATTGTGAAAAGTCAGATATAAATTTAAAAATGGATACTATGAACTTTATAATAAGAACTAAAAACTGAAAAACACATATCACTAAAACCTAATAATGGAGATCAAATTATAAACAATAATTGAAACTGAAGAAGCAGAAAAGGAGGGAAAATGGAACAAAGGATAGAGCAAATAGAAAATAGTTTTCAACATGGTAATTTAAATCCATCCATATCAATGATTATACTAAAAGGAACAATAGGTAAAAATCCTCATTAAAAGGAAGAAAATCAAAACAAAGCAAAATTGAAATATACTCTCTGCCATTAAAAAAAAAAAAACACTTTAAACACAAAGATGTTTAACTCATGTTTAGATGAGTTAACACTAAAATGACTGAAAAGGATGTTATCAGTAATTTAAAAATTAGAAAGTTAGATTAATATCAAACAGAGTTTAAAACAATAAATACTTTCAGATATACAGAGGCATACTGCTCAATGGTAAAGGGGTCAATTAATCAAGATGACCTAAAAATCATCATGTGTCTAAAAAAATTTTTTTTTAAAAAGAGCTTCAAACTGACAGGAAAAAATATAAAACACAAAAATTACAGTTGGAGACTTCAAAACTCTTCTCTGTGTAACTGACAGAAAAAGAAGACATAAAATCAATAAGGATGTAATATAATGGAACAATGCTATCAACCAACTTCAACCAGTTATAGAATGCTACCCTCAACAACAGCGTAAGATATGATTTTCAACTGCACAAGAAGCAGTCACTGAAATGGACCACATTCTGTGCCATAAAACAAATAACAAACGTAAGAGAACTGAAATGACCAAAATGGCCTAAAATGCAAATCCAACTGTCTTGAGCCTCAACCTGCTCCTGACGCCAGAGTCTTGCTGTTCACACTGTCCACACTGTTTGCTGAACCCAGGGGAGGCAAGGTGTGAGCTAAGAAGCTGGAAGAAGACTCGAGGAGCCATGGGAACTGCAGACACGTTTATTCTCTCCTGGCTGACCCAAAGACACAGCAGTGACGCAGCAGTAAATGCCACCCCCTTTCTACGTGGGGCTCACATGTCCCTTCAGCACAAAGTAACTCGTAACCAAGTGAGCACTTCGTGATATGCATGTGCAGCACTACGAGTGACCTCAGCCCTTACACAACCATGCAGAGTCACTGTTTACAGAACATGGGCTGAGAAGTCATGAGAGTGGGATGAGAGACCTGAACATGCCATCTTGGCCCCACACCTACCAACAAAGTTAAACCACAAATAAGCAAATAACACAGGTTAGACAGGAAATCAAATGATAAATTAGAAAACATTTGTCATGAAGTCACATGTCAAACATTGGTGAATCCAGCGATGATAGGGTTTAAGAGAAAATGTGTACTTTTACACACATATATTGGAAAATAAAAAAGGTTTACCTTCAACAATACAAGTGCCCAGTTTAAAAAAGTAGAAGAAAGTAAATTAAACCTAGGTAAGCAAAAAGAAGAAAGTATTACAGATAAGGAAAAAACTCAATGAAATTAAACAAGAAAAAACAAAATATTTGTAAAATTTATATCCAGAAGGATATATAAAGAAGTCTTATAATTCAAATATGAGGAAACTGATGATCTACTTCAGCAGTAGGCAAAAGGTCTAAACAAATGCATCACAAAAGAAGATATGCAAAGAGTGAATAAACACAAAAGAAAACTGACAATACTGAAGTGGACATGGAGGATCCAGCACGCTGATACATGGCCAGAGGGAACGCAAAATGATACAGCCACTCTGAGGCACAGTTTCAGCTCAGTTCAGTTCAGTCACTCAGTCATGTCTGACTCTTTGTGACCCATGAATCGCAGCATACCAGGCCTGCCTGTCCATCCCCAACTCCCGGAGTTCACTCAGACTCACGTCCATCAAGTCAGTGATGCCATCCAGCCGTCTCATCTTCTGCTGTCCCCTTCTCCTCCTGCACCCAATCCCTCCCAGCAACAGAGTCTTTTCCAATGAGTCAACTCTTGGCATCAGGTGGCCAAAGTACTGGAGTTTCAGCTTTAGCATCATTCCTTCCAAAGAAATCCCAGGGCTGATCTTCAGAATGGACTGGTTGGATCTCCTTGCAGTCCAAGGGACTCTCTAGAGTCTTCTCCAACACCACAGTTCAAAAGCATCAATTCTTTGGCGCTCAGCCTTCTTCACAGTCCAACTCTCACATCCACACATGACCACAGGAAAAACCATAGCCTTGACTAGACGAACCTTTGTTGGCAAAGTAATGTCTCTGCTTGTGAATATGCTATCTAGGTTGGTCATAACTTTCCTTCCAAGGAGTAAGCATTTTTTAATTTCACAGCTGCAATCACCATCTGCAGGATTTTGGAGCCCAGAAAAATAAAGTCTGACACTGTTTCCACTGTTTCCCCATCTATTTCACATGAAGTGATGGGACTGGATGCCATGGTCTTCATTTTCTGAATGTTGAGCTTTAAGCCAACTTTTTCACTCTCCACTTTCACTTTCATCAAGAGGCTTTTGAGTTCCTCTTCACTTTCTGCCATAAAGGTGATGTCATCTGCATATCTGAGGTTATTGATATTTCTCCCGGCAATCTTGATTCCAGCTTGCGTTTCTTCCAGTCCAGCGTTTCTCATGATGTACTCTGCATATAAGTTAAATAAGCAGGGTGACAATATACAGCCTTGATGTACTCCTTTTCCTATTTGGAACCAGTCTGTTGTTCCATGTCCAGTTCTAACTGTTGCTTCCTGACCTGCATACAAATTTCTCAAGAGGCAGGTCAGGTGGTCTGGTATTCCCATCTCTTGAAGAATTTTCCACAGTTTCTTGTGATCCACACAGTCAAAGGCTTTAGCATAGTCAATAAAGCAGAAATAGATGTTTTTCTGAAACTCTTGCTTTCTCCAAATCCAGCAGATGTTGGCAATTTGACTTCTGGTTCCTCTGCCTGTTCTAAAACCAGCTTGAACATCAGGAAGTTCACAGTTTACAAATTGCTGAAGCCTGGCTTGGAGAATTTTGAGCATTACTTTACTAGCGTGTGAGATGAGTGCAATTATGCGGTAGTTTGAGCATTCTTTGGCATTGCCTTTCTTTGGGATTGGAATGAAAACTGACCTTTTCCAGTCCTGTGGCCACTGCTGAGTTCTCCAAATTTGCTGGCATATTGAGTGTAGCACTTTCACAGCATCATCTTTCAGGATTTGGAATAGCTCAACTGGAATTCCATCACCTCCACTAGCTTTGTTCATGGTGATGCTTTCTAAGGCCCACTTGACTTCACATTCCAGGATGTCTGGCTCTAGGTAAGTGATCACACCATCGTGATTATCTGGGTCGTGAAAATCTTTTTTGTACAGTTCATCTGTGTATTCTTGCCATCTCTTCTTAATATCTTCTGCTTCCATTAGGTCCATACCATTTCTGTCCTTTATCGAGCCCATCTTTGCATGAAATATTCCCTTGGTATCTCTAATTTTCTTGAAGAGATCTCTAGTCTTTCCCATTCTGTTGTTTTCCTCTATTTCTTTGCATTGATCGCTGGGGAAGGTTTTCTTATCTCTTCTTGTTATTCTTTGGAACTCTGCATTCAGATGCTTATATCTTTCCTTTTCTCCTTTGCTTATCGCTTCTCTTCTTTTCACAGCTATTTGTAAGGCCTCCCCAGACAGCCATTTTGCTTTTTTGCATTTCTTTTCCATGGGGATGGTCTTGATTCCTGTCTCCTGTACAATGTCAAGAACCTCATTCCATAGTTCCTCAGGCACTCTATCTATCAGATCTAGGCCCTTAAACCTATTTCTCACTTCCACTGTATAATCATAAGGGATTTGATATAGGTCATACCTGAATGGTCTGGTGGTTTTCTCTACTTTCTTCAATTTAAGTCTGAATTTGGCAATAAGGAGTTCATGATCTCAGCCACAGTCAGTTTCTGGTCTTGTTTTTGCTGACTATATAGAGATTCTCCATCTTTGGCTGCAAAGAATATAATCAGTCTTATTTCAGTGTTGACCATCTGGTGATGTCCATGTATAGAGTCTTCTCTTGTGTTGTTGAAAGAGGGTGTTTGTTATGACCAGTGCATTTTCTTGGCAAAACTCTATTAGTCTTTGCCCTGCTTCATTCTGTATTCCAAGGCCAAATTTGCCTGTTACTCCAGGTGTTTCTTGATTTCCTACTTTTGCATTCGAGTCCCCTATAATGAAAAGGACATCTTTTTTGGATGTTAGTTCTAAAAGGTCTTGTAGGTCTTCATAGAATCATTCACCTTCAGCTTCTTCAGCGTTACTGGTTGGGGCATAGACTTGGATTACTGTGATATTGAATGGTTTGCCTTGGAAATGAACAGAGATCATTCTGTCGTTTTTGAGATTGCAGCCAAGTACTGCATTTCGGACTCTTTTGTTGACCATGATGGCTACTCCATTTCTTCTGAGGGATTCCTGCCTGCAGTAGTAAATATAATGGTCATCTGAGTTAAATTCACCCATTCCAGTCCATTTTAGTTTGCTGATTCCTAGAATGTGGACATTCACTCTTGCCATCTCTTTTTTGACCACTTCCAATTTGCCTTGATTCATGGACCTGACATCCCAGGTTCCTATGCAATATTGCTCTTTACAGCATCGGACCTTGCTTCTATCACCAGTCACATCCACAGCTGGGTGTTGTTTTTGCTTTGGCTCCATCCCTTCATTCTTTCTGGAGTTATTTCTCCACTGATCTCCAGTAGCATATTGAGCACCTACTGACCTGGGGTGTTCCTCTTTCAGTATCCTATCATTTTGCCTTTTCATACTGTTCATGGGGTTCTCAAGGCAAGAATACTGAAGTGGTTTGCCATTCCCTTCTCCAGTGGACCACATTCTGTCAGACCTCTCCATCATGATGCGCCCATCTTGGGTGGCCCCACGGGCATGGCTTAGTTTCATTGAGTTAGACAAGGCTGTGGTCCTAGTGTGATTAGATTGACTAGTTTTCTGTGAGTATGGTTTCAGTGTGTCTGCCCTCTGATGCCCTCTTGCAATACGGCACTGTTTGGTAGCCTTTTAAAACTTAAACATACAATTTCCATACAACCGTCAACATAGCTCCTAGTATTTATGTAAGATAAATGAAAACATATGCTTCACCAAGGACTGCACATTGAATATGTATAGATTTATTCATAAGAAAAAAAAAAACTAGCAATAGCCGAATATTCATCAACTGACGAATGGATTAACAAATCACGGTCCCCCTTCTAAAGAAATACTACCGACACAATACCAAGGAATAGGTCGCAGATATATTCAACAACACGACTGAATCTCAAATGCACTACTACGCGAAGGCGGAGTCAGAAGGCTACATAGCTATGATTCAATGTATATCACATTCTAGAACAGGCAAAACTGTAAGTACAGAAATCAAATCACAGATTGACAGAAAATAGAGCGGAGGGAAAAGACTGACACCAGTGGGCCATAAGGGAAATTTTCACTATAATAGGTATATTTGATAGCTTGGTAAAGAAGTGATTAATGGCAGTATGTGTATGCCAAACTCAAAAACTATATATGTATAAAAATATACATTATATAATTATATATATATGTATATATTATATGTATATGTATATATGTATATGTATATGTATATAT
>NW_011495081.1:3261617-3268140 GCF_000754665.1 Bison bison bison | reverse complement strand
TATATAATATATATATATTATATGTATAATATACATATAATATAATATGTATATATTATATACATATATATAATTATATATATGTGTAGTTATATATATACATACACATATAGTTATATATATATATAGTGTGTGTATATATATACACACACAATAAATATCTGATTTTTTAAAAATATCTCTTTTAAAAGTTCTATAACTAGTCATTACGTATTATTTTGATGCTTTTAAGGGCTTCCCTTGGACTCAGTAATAAAGAATCCATCTGAAATGCAGGAGACTTGCAGGAGAGACAAGTTTGATCTCTGGGTGGAGAAGATTCCCTGGAGAAGGAGAGAGCAACCCACTCCAGCATTCTTGCCTGGGAAATCCCATCGACAGAGGAGCCTGGCAGGCCATTGTCCATGGGGTTGCAAAAGAGTTAGAAATGACTGAGCAGTTAAACAACAACAAAGGCAAGGAAAAAATACAGGTTTCACCTCTCCATCTTCATGAACTTCAGTGCAAAATTAAGGCTGAACAGTTAGAAAAACTTCAGCTATTTTTGGCCTTTATATTTTCCAAATGGATGTAACAAGGAAAAATTTATTGAAAATATAAAATAACAAACTTAAAAAGAAATAACAAAGTCTATTCCAAGAAATCTCTTGGGAGAATGACTCAACATTTGTGCTAAGGAAACACAGGAGGTCTAGGGTTAGGAAGTTGGTAATGAGTGGCATCCTCAAATAGCACAGAGCTTAGCCTCACAATGCAGGTGAGTATAAACAAAAGCCACGTGACACCTCTCTGTACAAAAGTGACCCTACCTTAAAGTATCTCCTATTACGTCTTAGCCCAGAGTTCAAGGATCATGCTATAATGAGACAAATAATAAAATTTCTATGAGAAAATGATTCAGTTCAGTTCAGTTGCTCAGTCGTGTCCGACTCTTTGCTACCCCATGAACTGCATGCAGCACACCAGGCCTCCCTGTCCATCACCAACTCCCGGAATTTACCCAAACTCATGTCCATTGAGTCGGTGATGCCATCCAACTATCTCATCCTCCATCATCCCCTTCTCCTCCTGCCCTCAATCTTTCCCAGCTTCAGGGTCTTTTCAAATGAGTCAGCTCTTCTCATCAGGAGGCCAAAATATTGGAATTTCAGCTTCAACATCAGTCCTTCCGATGAACACCCAGGACTGATTTCCTTTAGGATTGACTGGTTGGATCTCCTTGCAGTCCAAGGGACTCTCAAGAGTCTTCTCCAATACCAAAGTTTAAAAGAAAATGATTAAAAGGAATTAAATCTTCATATCATCCATATCCAGAACTGATCTCCAATACCTTAAAATCTCAATGTCTAAAGAACTTGGAATCACCATTTGCCTTTGATTGGGTAAGACAATATTGAAACCTATTCCAATCTTCTGAGCTTCCAGGTGGTGTCAGTGGTAAAGAAGCTGCCAGCCAATGTAGGAAACATAAGAGACATGAGTTTGATCCCTGGGTTGAGAAGATCCCCTGGAGGAGGGCATGGGACCCATTCCAGTATTCTTTCCTGGAGAATCCCATGGACAGAGGAACCTGGTGGGCTATGGTCCATAGGGTTACAAAAAGTCAGACATGACTGAAGCAACTTAGCATGCACACATGCATTCCAATCTTCCATACTTATTTTAACAAATATGATGAGTTTATTCTAGGTATAGGTATCTAGAGTATCACTGAAGCTACTCTTGACTATGATTTTAGGGTTAATTTTCAGGAGACCTTTGTGACATTATACAGAGTTATTTCATCTGTTACAGGTATTGGTGTAAGCCTCTCTCTCAAGAAAGCAGTGTATTATAACAGCATTAGGTTTTTCTTTTTTTAAAGAGAGGTAAAACTTACAGAGTCAATCACTGATAAGGCAGCATCTGTATAGACACCAACTCAGTTCTTCCAAGATAACACTTGTGTTTCTAGATATGAAGACAAAGTGCTAAATTTGCCCTGGCATTTGCTTATTGTAGGCAATTCTTCGCTGCAGAAAAACCTTTTTCTTAAATGTCACCATCATTTACAAATCTTACAGGGCTACATCATAACATTTATTAGTGAAATCTGTTGACTCATCAATCTGCAGAGAAACTTGTTTTTCAGTATATTACACAAAACCTCTTTGGTCGACATGGCATGTCATCAATATGTCAACTTACTGTACTACTTGAGACTGGAAGCTTCAATTTCTCATATTGCATCTTGGCTAAGCAGCTTACTTACTATAATTTTACATGCTGACATTATTAGTTTCTCATCTGATGTATGACCTTTTCTGCACAATAGGTTCAGTTAACATAACTTGATTCTCGAGGCTTTGGACTGAATATGACTTTTTTTAAACAAAAGTTTACTGTGTTTTGAGAACATAATAGCTACTTAAAATAAGCAGTAGCTTTATTTCTCAAATGGCTGTGAGTTGCCAACAACGATCCTCCTAATCAAAGCTAGTGGTGTTTCCAATATTCATGTATGAATGTGACAGTTGGGCTATAAAGAAAGCTGAGCACCGAAGAATGATGCTTTTGAACTGTGGTGTTGGAGAAGACTCTTGAGAGTTCCTTGGACTGCAAGGAGAGCCAAACAGTCCATCCGAAAAGAAATCAGTCTGGAATATTCATTGGAAGGACTGATGCTGAAGCTAAAACTCCAATACTTTGGCCACCTGATGCAAAGAACATTTGAAAAGACCCTGATGCTGGGAAAGATTGAAGGTGGGAGGAGAAGGGGATGAAAGAGGATGAGATGGTTGGATAGCATCACCGACTCAATGGACTTGAGTTTGAGTAAGCTCTGGGAGTTGGTGATGGACAGGGAGGCCTGGTGTGCTGCAGTCCATGGGGTCACAGAGTCTGACACGACTGAGTGACTGAACTGAACTGTGAGGTGTATACAAGTGACTTCAAATTTTGTTGTAATCTTTGTTGCACCTGTCTAAGTTGTGATTATTCATTATTCATTGTATCAGAATTGCCATCAAGCCTAAAATCCTCTTCTATGTCTTAATCTCATCTTTAATCAGCACAATGTTGGATAGCCAGACATGTTTTAACACATGAAGGCTAATAAGGTATAAAAAAGCAGAATAAATAGCTAAATGGTAAAATTATAAAATAATAAAATAAATTTCACAATATAATCCAATTCTAATACAGTCCTCACTTTGCTTCAGTCAGTCAGTCAGTTCCGTCACTCTGGAGAAAATGTGGAGAGGAAGCTAAGTTGTGGTATGTAAAAGTTTCTTATGTTGAAAAGCTTCCTCAGTTTTCTTATTGCCCTGGAAGAGTTTAATTCTATGAGTAATTCAGCAGAAAAAAAGAAAGGGTGAGGGAAATAATTTATGGAGAGAAGCCAGCATCATCATCATATTGCCCTATCTCCCTCTAATAGAGCAATCATCAGATCAGATCAAATCAGATCAGTCGCTCAGTCGTGTCCGACTCTTTGTGACCCCATGAATTGCAGCACGCCAGGACTCCCTGTCCATCACCAACTCCCGGAGTTCACTCAGACTCACATCCATTGAGTCCGTGATGCCATCCAGCCATCTCATCCTCTGTCATCCCCTTCTCCTCCTGCCCCCAATCCCTCCCAGCATCAGAGGCTTTTCCAATGAGTCATCTCTTCGCATGAGGTGGCCAAAGTACTGGAGTTTCAGCTTTAGCATCATTCCTTCCAAAGAAATCCCAGGGCTGATCTCCTTCAGAATGGACCGGGTGGATCTCCTTGCAGTCCAAGGGACTCTCAAGAGTCTTCTCCAACACCACAGTTCAAAAGCATCAATTCTTCAGCAGTCTTCACAGTCCAACTCTCACATCCATACATGACCACAGGAAAAACCATCAGTAATCAGCAATTTTCCTTATCTCATGTTGGAAACTGAGAATAGACCGAACCAAATGAAATGGCCCTTCCTACTGTGCGCTGCCATACAAGGCTGACACACTTATAATAAAAATTCTACTGGTGCTGTGCTCAGTCAATATTCACAACTGGCAGAGTTAGAATTGCCAAGCATTAAAATTTAAATAAAACTATTTCACTAATCATGATCTCTCACAGAGAGAGATCATTTTGTAGAACTTAACTGAGAAAGTCTATTATAAGACCACTGCCATAAAATTAATATAATATTTCTTTTCAGTGAAACCACAAAATTTCTGAAATAAATTATAAATTCAGAATTTGATGCCTAATAAGATATTTGGGGTGTCTATAAAGATTATTTAGGGGCAAGAGGATTATTATTATTTGGGGGCAAGAGGAGAAGGGGACGACAGAGGATGAGATGGCTGGATGGCATCACTGACTCAATGGACGTGAGTCTGAGTGAACTCCGGGAGTTGGTGATGGACAGGGAGTCCTGGCGTGCTGCGATTTATGGGGTCGCAAAGAGTCAGACACGATTGAGTGACTAAACTGAATTGATTAAGATTATTTTAGTGAGCAAATATAGACTGTTTAATGAATATTTCTGGCAAAACTGGCTAAAAATTTGGAAGAAAAGAAAAATAACTCCTAGTATCCTAAAATAAGATAGATTAAATGGTTAGCAACAACAAAAGCCAAAAGACTTGCAAAGAACTCTAAGAAACTATATGATCTTAGAATCAAGGAGATTTTCCTAACTGAAACCTAGATGGTATGAAAGAACAGAGAATAAATAGATTAAAACTATTGAATTGAAAAGGATATCATTAAAAATTAAAAGAAAAATTTTGTCCTAAAAAACATATTATGTAGATGACAGATCATGGGCTAATCTGTATAATATACAATAGCTATTACAAGCTGAAAAGAACAAAACAAATTATTGTTAGTATAAAAATATACAAATTATCAGAATAGAATATTCACAGAAGAACAAATCCAAATGAATAATAAATATGGTAAAATGTGCTCAATATAACTAGCATGGAATTGCAGATTTGAGTGACAATAATATCTAAGTTCTAGAGTCTATAGGTCTTTCTGATGGCAAATGATCTCATATTATTATTGAGAATGTGAAATGCTACAGCTCTTTAGAAGGCAATTTAGTAATATCTACCCAAAAAATTCCATGGATGGAGGAGCCTGGTGGACTACAGTCTATGGGGTCGCAAAGAGTCAGACAGGACTGAGCAACTCTACTTCCACTTACACCCAAAAAATAACTCATGGTAATCTACCCCACAAAATTTAAAATACCAACTCATAAAGATAATAAAAGAATATAAATAAGGATGTTTATTCAACCTTATTCAGTGACCAAGAACTGGAAACAAAAGGACTGCTCAAACAAGCTAAAGGTTATCACTAGCTTGACTGTGGTGTTCCACAACGTGCAATATTAACAACCATTAAAAAGAATGAATTTAAAATACAGATGACAGTGACAGTTTTGAAAAATGAGACAATGAGATGTTTTGACAATGACCATGAGAGTTTCGAAAAAAATGATGTTTTGAGTTTGGTAATAATATTTTACCATCTGTAGGAACATCAGTTTTTAAATGGACAAATTTATGCTTATACACCCAGATATCGTCCTAACAACAGTAAATATTTGAAAAGCCAGCTAAAAGAATGCCTAGGTTTTTGGAAATGTTTCTTCATTCCTCATGAAAGGCAATAAAACACACACGGGGTGGCAGGATTGCCAGCCCTCACCTTCATCATGTTCCTGACAGAGACGGACGGCAACTTCAGAATTCATCTCAACACCCTTACCTGTTGGCCAGAGTTTGCCTAATGCAATCAGAGTGGATATGGGAATCTGACATACCTTAGCTTGAATCCAGCTTCACAATCTATAAGCTGTATAATATTGCGGATGTTAGTTGGGCTTCCTATGTTACTTCCTGTGAAGGTTAAAAACATGTGGAAAAGATATTTAAAGTAGAATCAGGCATAGATCAGACCAGATCAGTCACTCAGTCGTGTCTGACTCTTTGCGACCCCATGAATCGCAGCACACCAGGCCTCCCTGTCCATCACCAACTCCCGGAGTTCACCCAGACTCACGTCCATCCAGTTAGTGATGCCATCCAGCCATCTCATCCTCTGTCCGTCCCCTTCTCCTCCTGCCCCCAATCCCTCCCAGCATCAGAGTCTTTTCCAGTGAGTCAACTCTTTGCATGAGGTGGCCAAAGTACTGGAGTTTCAGCTTTAGCATCATTCCTTCCAAAGAAATCCCAGGGCTGATCTCCTTCAGAATGGACTGGTTGGATCTCCTTGCAGTCCAAGGGACTCTCAAGAGTCTTCTCCAACACCACAGTTCAAAAGCATCAATTCTTCGGTGCTCAGCCTTCTTCACAGTCCAACTCTCACATCCACACATGACCACAGGAAAAACCATAGCCTTGACTAGATGAACCTTTGTTGGCAAAGTAATGTCTCTGCTTTTGAATATGCTATCTAGGTTGGTCATAACTTTCCTTCTAAGGAGTAAGCATCTTTTAATTTCATGGCTGCAGTCACCATCTGTAGTGATTTTGGAGCCCAGAAAAATAA
>NW_011495081.1:3253134-3261517 GCF_000754665.1 Bison bison bison | reverse complement strand
TGACTAGATGAACCTTTGTTGGCAAAGTAATGTCTCTGCTTTTGAATATGCTATCTAGGTTGGTCATAACTTTCCTTCTAAGGAGTAAGCATCTTTTAATTTCATGGCTGCAGTCACCATCTGTAGTGATTTTGGAGCCCAGAAAAATAAATTCTGACACTGTTTCCCCATCTATTTCCCATGAAGTGGTGGGACCGGATGCCGTGATCTTAGTTTTCTGAATGTTGGGCTTTAAGCCAACTTTTTCACTCTGCACTTTCAGTTTCATCAAGAGGCTTTTTAGTTCCTCTTCACTTTCTGCCATAAGGGTGGTGTCATCTGCATATCTGAGGCATATATAGTCACATAATAATACATATTATAACCATTGTTATTGATATCTGTGCCATTATTGTTAATATTATTGCTGATATCATTGCTATTGGTACTATTGCTATCATTGTTATTATTATTATTACTGTAGTTGCCTGACTGATGCTGGTCTAATATCCAGCCTGTACTGCAAAATTCTAGAGTTAACTGGCATTTTGTGGCAGTCTTAATGAAGTGATATATGAGGTCACTATTAAGAAAAAAAGTTAACATCTTACCCAGATATGCTAATAGCAGTAAGGTGAAAAAAAAAATGGCAACCTGCTTGAGGAACAGAAGAGCTCATGTGATAACAATAGTTTAATTTCCCAATCAAAATTGAATATTCAGTTGCCAGTAGTTTTACGAGCACCTTCATGGTTGGGGGAATTGACGATTAATAACATTGTGCATCAATATAGAATCTTATGGGCAAGATAATATATTGAAAAAAATCATAATTTTGGCCAAATATCTGTTTATTAATCACTGGAGAGATCTGCCACAACACTCTGACAGCACTGTGACTTTAAGTCCCTCAAGCGTGGGTACAGTATGAATCTCTACAATGTTAGACCTCTTGACATCTTAGCAAAAGCAAGCACTTCACAAATGTTGGTCAAACAAATGGATGAATAGGTAGGCAAGCTAGAGGGGCATTCTCCTCTTCTCTTAAGGAGGGTGGATACTGATCAGTAAGTCTGAAGCAGACTAAATATGGGAGTTAGTCAGCATATGGCCCAGATTCATTCAGCTACACAAATGTCTGTCTTTAAATTATGATCAAATTTAAAACTACCCACTATATGATAAAATGAACTGTATGCTGGCATAAGAATCAATATTATAGCTCTTATCAATTTGTATTCCTTTGATTTGTTGGGAATACCAAAGAGTAAAGTGCAGTATCAAATCATGCAGAAAGCATCAGTGAATTATATATGCCTGTGCAGACCTTATCCCACAAAAATCTCTGAGGCTTGAGTGAAGAGAAGGGGGAAGAAAGAGAATCTGCACTTTAATAAAGTCCCTAGGTGACATGAACGCATACTGAATTTTGAGATGCACTACTCTAGAACACAGGCTTGCCCCAGACTCATCTCCAACTCATCAATGTGCTAAGCCACACTGGGATTCTGGAAAAGTCAGTTCCTCTGATGTGAGTCACTGGAGAGGCAAACTCAAGGCCCCCGAAGTGAGCTTCAAGTTAGCTGCTCACCTCCTTGGAACATTCCAGTTGCAGCTGAGACCACTTGGTCCCCTCTGTAGATTACAAAGCCACAGACAGGACTCAGATCTTGGGCCTACTGCCAAACTCTCTCCCAATTCACTGCTGACCAAACAATGGTTTCTGAAAGGACCACACCACCAGAGTGACCATCTCAAAGCCAGAGGAGTGTGAGTGAAGAGTCTATAGGGACCGATGTTATGGGGAAAGCAAACTCTGGACGAGGGAGTTGGAGCCTGACCTGTGTTCCCAGGTTTGTCACCAACATCCCATGCAGATGTGGGTGAGTTGCTGAATGTCTCTAGGCCAAAGTTTCTCCATGGGTAAAAGACAGAGGTTGGAATGGCTACAGAAGGCCCTCATGCTTATCAACAGTAAGTAACTGTTGATAAGAACCACTGCTACTGCTGCTAAGTCGCTTCAGTCGTGTCCGACTCTGTGCGACCCCATAGATGGCAGCCCACCAGGCTCCCCTGTCCCTGGGATTCTCCAGGCAAGAACACTGGAATGGGTTGCCATTTCCTTCTTCAGTGCATGAAAGGGAAAAGGGAAAGTGAAGTCGCTCAGTCATGTCCGACCCTTAACAACCCCATGGACTGCAGCCCACCAGACTCCTCTGTCCATGGGATTTTCCAGGCAAGAGTACTGGAGTGGGGTGCCATCGCCTTATGCTGTGATAGACCAGTCATGTCTGCCATGGCCACAGGAATTCAGGTTCTCCTTCTGTTTGTCTTGATGGGGCCAAAGATCTTGCGTTTTCAACAAACTCCAAGGGGATGCTAATGCTACTGACCCATGGACCACACTTTGAACATTTGTTGTCCAGTGATGGGTACTCACCACTACTGTGACTACTGAACACTTGAAATGGGGTGAGGCTAGACTGAGATATGCTTCAGTGCAAAACCTACACCAAATTTCAAAGACTCAGGAGAAAGAAAACAATGTGATGCAATTTGTTACAGAACATGCAGAATTGTTATAGAACATGCAGAATTGTTAAATATTGAAATTATAATGTTTGGGATATACTGGGTGAAATAAAATATTCTGTAAAGGTTAATTTCACCCTTTTTTTATTTTTTTAAATATGATTAGATTAAGTCCAATTTATTTTTCCCCTTGTTTATACTTTTGGTGCTATTATCTAAGGAACTGCTGCTTAGTCCAAGGTTACAAAGGTTCACGTCTATGTTTTCTTGTAAGAGTTTTCTAGTTTTAGCTCTTATATTTAGGTGTCTGATTCATTTTTTTATAAAATTCTTGGCTGCACCAAGTGGCATATAGAACCTCACTTCCCTGACCAGGGATTGAACTCATGTTCCCTGCAGTGGAAGACAGAGTACTAACCATGCCCCAAAAAATGACTAGAAAATTTACAATTAGGTATGTGACTAGCATAGTATTTTTCTTAAAAGAAGAAAAAAGCAGCTTTGTGAGATACAGTTCACATATCATATAATTCTCCCAGTTAAACTATTCAATTCAGTGAGTTTGGGCATAATTCATTAGTTTTTATATATACATATATATGCCTAAAATGGCAAATTTACATGTGTAAAACAAAATTTGCATTTTAGTCATTTCAAATTTACAATTCATTGGTGTTAACTGAATTCACAATGCTGTGCAATCATTACCACTATTTCATAAACCTCTTTGTCACTCTGCACAGAAACTCTATAACCATGAAACAGTAACTCCCTATTCCCTCATCTCCTTAGCTTCTAATTGCTCATCTATATTCTGTCTCTATGATGTTTGCCTATTCTAGATGTTTCAAATAAGTGGAAGCATACAACATTTGTCCTTTTTTCTTTGGTTTCTTTTCTTAGCATAATATTTTGAAGGTTCATTCACACTGTAGCATATATCTTAAAAGTCGTCAGCATAAGAAAAAAAAAATTCAGTAACTATGTATGGTGTCAGACATTAACTAGAATTTTGGGCTTCCCTGGTGGCTCATATGGTAAAGACCCTGCATGCAATGTGCAAGACTCGGGTTCAATCCCTGGGTTGTTAAGTTCCCCTGGAGGAGGGCATGGCACCCATTCCAGTATTCTTGTCTGGAGAATCCCATGGACAGAGGAGTCTGGCAGGCTATAGTCCATGGGGTCACAAACAGTCAGACATGACTGACTAAGCACAGCACAGCTCGTGGTGATTATTTTGAGATACATACAAATATCAAATCATTATGTTGTACACCTGAAACTAATACAATTTTGTGTGTTAATTATTTCTCAATTTAAAGAAATCAAGGTATATGTTTGTGATACCATGATCAAGAGTTACAGATGTAAGGTCTGTAGTTGCTAGCAGGGTATGCTCTCTGACAATCCATGGAAGAGATTGAGGAGCTGATACAATGTGGCCTCATTAGGCTCCACTATTTCCAATTCTTTTAAGTGATCTAACTGAATATATAATCCATGTGGGAAGAAGCTTTTAAGACTTCAAACCAACTATCCAGTAGATACTCTTTTTAGTCTTTGTATTAAGTAACTTTTGGATTTGGTGTCTGTGTCTCAAAGTAGACCACTATTGCTGTCCTGTCCCTTCATTCAGTCTCATAGATTGAAATCCTTTGACTCACTTGAATCTTTCTTTAAAAGCTGAGTGATCTTTACCAGGGGTTTCCTCTGATCTCTTTTCTGACAGATTTAATATACTGCATACTAATAACCGACTTCTATCAACCTACATGCAAGGAATTGAATACACTTGTTAAATATAACTTAAATATCAAGTGAGAAAATGGTAAGAGGACTTAAAAGAGATCTAATTCCATTCTTAACTGTTGAAGAGGAGGAAACAAAGCCCAGGTCCTAGAATAACTTTGCTGAAGGTTTGTCAAACACCCTAATGTTCTCACACCCGGGGAAGGACCACCTCCACCCAGTGGCTTCTTATTCTGCAAAGCTTAATCATAAATCATCTCAAAAGACAATTTAGAGCAAATGTTTTGCCGCCATTAACATGGGCCAACAGACACTTTTGCAGAACCATATCCATTAGAAAGCAAAGACCAGTAAGCTGGTTGCTGAGAGCCTGCTGGTTGGGAAGGCTACTACATCTCATTTGCTGACTGTCCAAGCTGCTGATGGAGTCTAAAGCAATAACCTCCTGGAGCTGTTTTCATGTTTTACCTTGTGTAGAAATTGGTTAGCAACAGCAACAGCCATTAAATTTGTTTCCCTATGATTTTTGATGAAACAAAAATAAACATATAAAACATCTAAATATGTGACAGGTGATCTGATCATCCCAAAAGGAAGGTTTGAATCCACAACACATCCTACTTGAACTTAACCAATATCTCTCTGTCTCAATGCTTATCTTTGCCATAACATCAAACTGGGAGGCAGGTGGACAGATGGAAATATTAGCAAGAAGATATTGTTTCATTGATTAATTGCCTGGCCTTGAAAAAAAGGCCATTCTCTCTTTTAATCTGGAGTATCCATAAAGAAGCTATTGCTTTATAAATTTAATCCAATAGTATGTTTGCAGTTCAAAAGTAATTTCTCATTTTTTGAACAAATCTAAATGCCACAAAATAGGGGGAAAATCAAGTAAATTATGATACATTCATATGATAGAGTTTTCATTAAATTATATAATTAAAGTACAATCTGTATATCATACATAATTAAACTATAAAATATAAAATGGACCTACAATCTGTCATACAGAGTGAAGTAAGTCAGACAGAGAAAACCAAATACCATATATTAACAAATATGCGTGAAATCTAAAAACATAGTTCATCCCTGTGGTGGTTTCATGTCAATATATGGCAAAACCAATACAATATTGTAAAGTAAAAAAAAAATGTTTTTAATTAAAAAAATGAAAATAAAAAGATGGTTCAGATAAGACCATTTGCAGGTCAGGAAGAGAGACAGACACAGAGACAAGACATGTGGACGTTGGGGAAAGGGGAGAGTGAGATGCACTGGAGAGCAGGATTGACATATATACACTATCGTGTCTAAAACAGAGCTTGTGGGAAGCTGCTATATAACACAGGGAGCTCAACCAGATGCTCTGTGATGGAGCAGGGTGGAAGGGATGGGAGGGGGATTCAAGACAGAGTGAATATATGTATACATAAAGCTGATTCACTTCATTGTACAGCAGAAACATAAACTGTAAAGCAATTATACTCCAATAAAAATGATAAAAATTACAAAATATTTTACCTTATAATTAAGTTATAAGATAATAAAAACAACAAAAATAGCAACCACAATAGAGTCCATACTGTTTGCCAGGCGCTATGCCAAACAATAAATGAGAATTATAACAGTCCTGTGAGAAAGGTGGTGTTATCATCAGACACACACACACACACACACACACAAATAAAAACCTTGAATAAAAAAAAATGCCAAATGTGAACAGTATTTACTTTAAAGATACGTGGCTACTTTTTACTGTCCTGCTATGATTTTCTAAATTTTCTATAATATAGTTATTCACTTTTTAAGATTCATTAAAATAGTTCCTATCTTTAAAACTGAATTCATGAAATGAGATGTAACAATTTCTTAAAATTTTGCGTGGTGTGGAAGAAGTCCATAGTAAACAAGATTATAATATTTGAAAACCATTATATTGGGTTTTTGACTCCTTTTACATTATATTAATGTCTGCAACAATATTTGCCTTGTGATTGCTTAAATGAAACACATATACTTTCAAGAAACCAGGAAGAACTTCTTACATCTACCCTATAACCCAAATTAGCTTCTGGTTGTTTGTGGACTCTTTTGTTGACCAATGGCTACTCCATTTCTTCTAAGGGATTCCTGTCCACAGTAGTAGATATAATGGTCATCTGAGTTAAACTCACCCATTCCAGTCCATTTTAGTTTGCTGATTCCTAGAATGTCGACAATTCACTCTTGCCATCTCTTGTTTGACCACTTCCAATTTGCCTTGATTCATGGACCTGACACCCCAGGTTCCTATGCAATATTGCTCTTTACAGCATCGGACCTTGCTTCTATCACCAGTCACATCCACAACTGGGTATTGTTTTTGCTTTGGCTCCATCCCTTCATTCTTTCTGGAGTTATTTCTCCACTGATCTCCAGTAGCATATTGGGCACCTACTGACCTGGGGAGTTTCTCTTTCAGTATCCTATCATTTTGCCTTTTCATACTGTTCATGGGGTTCTCAAGGCAAGAATACTGAAGTGGTTTGCCATTCCCTTCTCCAGTGGACCACATTCTGTCAGACCTCTCCACCATGATCTGCCCATCTTGGGTGGCCCCACAGGCATGGCTTACTTTCATTGAGTTAGACAAGGCTGTGGTCCTAGTGTGATTAGATGGACTACTTTTCTGTGATTATAATTTCAGTGTGTCTGCCCTCTGATGCCCTCTTGCAACACCTACCATCTTACTTGGGTTTTTCTTACCTTGGATGTGGGGTATCTCCTCACGGCTGCTCCAACAAAGCATAGCTGCTGCTCCTTACTGTTTGTTTCCAAGGCAAACCATTCAATATCACAGTAATCCAAGTCTATGCCCCAACCAGTAACGCTGAAGAAGCTGAAGTTGAATGGTTCTATGAAGATCTACAAGACCTTTTAGAACTAACATCCAAAAAAGATGTCCTTTTCATTATAGGGGACTGGAATGCAAAAGTAGGAAGTCAAGAAACACCTGGAGTAACAGGCAAATTTGGCCTTGGAGTACGGAATGAAGCAGGGCAAAGACTAATAGAGTTTTGCCAAGAAGATGCACTGGTCATAGCAAACACCCTCTTCCAACAACACAAGAGAAGACTCTACACATGGACATCACCAGATGGTCAACACTGAAATAAGATTGATTATATTCTTTGCAGCCAAAGATGGAGAAGCTCTATACAGTCAACAAAAACAAGACCAGGAGCTGACTGTGGTTCAGATCATGAACTCCTTATTGCCAAATTCAGACTTAAATTGCAGAAAGTAGGGAAAACCACTAGACCATTCAGGTATGACCTAAATCAAATCCCTTATGATTATACAGTGGAAGTGAGAAGTAGATTTAAGGGCTTAGATCTGATAGATAGAGTGCCTGATGAACTATGGACTGAGGTTCGTGACATTGTACCTGAGACAGTGACCAATCCCATTCTCATGGAAAAGAAATGCAAAAAAGCAAAACAACAGTCTGGGGAGGCCTTACAAATAGCTGTGAAAAGAAGAGAAGTGAAAAGCAAAGGAGAAAAGGAAAGACATAAGCATCTGAATGCAGAGTTCCAAAGAACAGCAAGAAGAGATAAGAAAGCCTTCCTCAGTGATCAGTGCAATGAAATAGAGGAAAACAACAGAATGGAAAGACTAGAGATCTCCTCAAAAAAATTAGAGATACCAAGGGAACATTTCATGCAAACATGGGCTCGATAAAGGACAGAAATGGTATGGACATAAAAGAAGAAGATATTAAGAAGAGGTGGCAAGAACACACAGAAGAACTGTACAAAAAAGATCTTCACAACCCAGATAATCACAATGGTGTGATCACTGACCTAGAGCCAGACATCCTGGAATGTGAAGTCAAGTGGGCCTTAGAAAACATCACTACAAACAAAGCTAGTGGAGGTGATGGAATTCCAGTTGACCTATTTCACATCCTGAAAGATGATGCTGTGAAAGTGCTACACTCAATATGCCAGCAAATTTGGAGAACTCAGCAGTGGCCACAGGACATCATGAGAAATGCTGGGTCGGAAGAAGCACAAGCTGGAATCAAGATTGCTGGGAGAAATATCAATAACCTCAGATATGCAGAGGACACCACCCT
>NW_011495081.1:3236202-3253034 GCF_000754665.1 Bison bison bison | reverse complement strand
ATCATGGCATCTGGTCCCATCACTTCATGGGAAATAGATGGGGAAACTGTGGAAACAGTGTCAGACTTTATTTTTGGGGGCTCCAAAATCACTGCAGATGGTGACTGCAGCCATGAAATTAAAAGATGCTTACTCCTTGGAAGGAAAGTTATGACCAACCTAGATAGCATATTCAAAAGCAGAGACATTACTTTGCCAACACAGGTCCATCTAGTCAAGGCAATGGTTTTTCCAGTAGTCATGTATGAATGTGAGGGTTCAACTGTGAAGAAAGCTGAGTGCCGAAGAATTGATGCTTTTGAACTGTGGTGTTGGAAAAGACTCTTGAGAGTCCCTTGGACTGCAAGGAGATCCAACCAGTCCATTCTGAAGGAGATCAGCCCTGGGATTTCTTCGGAAGGAATGATGCTAAAGCTGAAACTCCAGTACTTGGCCCATTCATGTGAAGAGTTGACTCATTGGAAAAGGCTCTGATGCTGGGAGGGATTGGGGGCAGGAGGGGAAGGGGACGACAGAGGATGAGATGGTTGGATGGCATCACTGACTTGATGGATGTGAGTCTCAGTGAACTCCCGGAGTTGGTGATGGACAGGGAAGCCTGGCATGCTGCGATTCATGGGGTCGCAAAGAGTCGGACACGACTGAGCGACTAAACCTAACTGAACTGTTTGTGGGAATGCTCAAAATTTTCATCATTTTGAAATCAGTTCTATGGCAATGTTCCTGGGAAAAATAACTCTTCTCCTGAAATGCTTATAGTTTCCAAGATGTTGACTCGGTGGTTCTCAGTCAGGATGATTTCGCCCCCAAGGAACAGTTGGCAGAGGCAGGTGGTGACATCTGTGACTATCTTGACTGCAGAGGGGTACTGCTGACATCCAGTGTGTAGAAGCCAAGGATGCTGCTAAACAAGCTACAATATGGAAGATAGCCCCACCCTCATCTGCCTAAAAAAGCATTTTCCCACCCAGACATCAAAAGTGAATATATTAAATAACCGTGAGTGAAAGCGACAGCTAAGAGAAGAAAGACATATTGTTCCCTGGGACATCACAGACCGAGGTTTTAGATGGAAACTGGTGAAACAGAGATAAACACAGATTCAAAAGAGGAAACAAGACTCAGAAAGGTAAATTTTGGTATAGCCAGATTTTCTCCTCTACAAACCAGAAACGTGACTTTGCATGAGTTCCCTGAGCCTTATTTCCACACCTGTTCAGTGAGAAAAATAATTACAATTTTCTCATAATGAGTCTTGTGGGAAAAAAATAAGGATATAAAGATTCTTACAGCTACAGTTGCAACTACAGCTGGTGAGCATGAACTGCCCTCTCAGTAGAGTAGGCAGCGTGTCAGTCTCATACAGCCTGTGAGCCTGCAGTCAGTAGTGATGATGGTGATGATAACAATGATGATGGAGGTGCTGACGATGCCACTGATGATATCACTGGTGATGATGGCAGTGTTGATTTTCACCATGGCTTATCATGCCCTAACCTTCTCATCAATGCAGACTGCAGACCATCAGAAGTAGAGATGACAAGGCTTCTAGTTTTTAATGTCTCAGAACGAATTTATTCTATTAGTTAGTGTAGGAATGTAAAGAGAATTAATTCATTACTCAAGAGAATGATCACCAAGGAGCAGTAAGAATTCTGTGGACAGAAAAAAGAGCTGTGAGGATACATCAAAAAGTAAATGCAAACAGAGCCCAAGACTCAGCATCTGATATTTCCACTGGGAAATGATTTTACCAGAGAATACTGCTGAGGTAAATTCACTGCTGTAGTCAATTTCTTTCTAACATAGAAATTAAGTGGAAATAGAAAATAGAGCTTCAGTGGAGTCTTAAAGGCAAATAAACTAAAATTAAAAATCAAAGTTAACTATTCATTCAACTGCTCGGGACATAAGGTGATCACTGGACTAATAAATTAGTTTCATGACTTGGCACAACCATTTCAAAACCTTAATTATGTTAAAGAGCATGGCCATTTTAATTACCAGATTCTTTTGGCTAGTTTCAATATACTTTTTGATATGAGTTCATTTCTTTGTTCAATCCTGTGGATTCTCATGTGAAGTTCAACGAGCTTGTCACTTAATGATAACCCTTGAAAGGATTTCAGGGCAAGGAATAGATTGAGCCATCTCTACCTGTCAATCACCCATGTTTTCTTTCAATAGCTGCCCACTCATCCCACCTCCAACTTGAAGGCTCTTGGAATGCTTTGCTCAACAGTTCTGTCTTTCCAGGTTGGTGCTGCAGTGTCCAGATATTTTCATCAGCAAATGTACAGCTCTTCTTACTGTAACATGTTGGAAGTGTTTAGACTGCTAATCTCACCATTTAATCATATTAGTTTATCTTCCTGAATTGCTCATCTTGTTCTTTCTCCATTCCATTTTCTACATTTTCTCTTATCTTCAAGGTCTAAACATAAGTCCTGCTTCTTTTCCACACTTAAACTACTACCATTCTTACTGTTCCTTTCTTTCTCTGTCCCACATAACACATACCATATATACTGACATATCTGTGCTGTAGCAGCTGTGTCCTGGCAATTAGAATATAGTGTCTTAAGCCATGCTGGCCTGGGTTAATATTGGGATTCTGAAAGACACTTACTAGATATATACATTTGGGTACATTACTAACATTTTCTTTGCCTTGGTTTCCTCATCTGTAGATAGAGATAATGGTAGCATTTACCTCAAAATGTATAAAGAATTTTTTAAATGCCTGACATATAGAAAAATGTGGGTTTCCCAGGTGGCACTAGTGGTAAAGAATCCACTTGCCAATGCAGGAGGCATAAGAGTCTCAGTTTCTATCCCAGAGTTGGGAAGATCCCCTGGAGGAGGACATGGCAAACCACTCCAGTATTCTTGCTTGGATAATCCCATGGACAGAGGAGCCTGGTGGGCTGCAGTCCATTGGATCGCAAAGACTTGGACACGACTGAAGCAACTTAGCATGCACACATGCATAGAAAGAATACAGTTGTTAACTGTCATGCTACAGAGTGAATTATTCCACTGAGTGTTTGTCTTTCTCTCCAATTGGGTTGTAAGTCCTGTGGGGATGAGGACAGTAGCAGATATAGTGTGACAAGTCCTAGAATATGAATGCACCATTTACTAAAGCCCCATTCTCTCCTTATTATTGTCATCTCATATTACAGAGAAGGAAACTGGGGCTTAGGAATGTGTAGATTCAATATCACATATCTCTGGTGCAAAACTAAGGGTTAAACCCATTAATGTTAAACTTCAAAGACTTACTCTCTTAACACCTCTATAATATCCCCCTTCCTTCTCTTTATATAACTGCACCGAATAGATCAAATGTAGAACAAGTGTTTATTGATGATTATTATTTAAGCTTTGTTTACTTATTATAATATTGAACAATATACAACAAATATATACTATTTTGGTATTTTTAATATCTGAAAAATTACTGTAAATAAGATTCCTATTCAGAGGTTTAATATAGGTTTCATTAAGTATCGAATGTTTACACACATAAATATTCCTAGATAGTATATATGGATCAAAACCACAGATTTAAAGTGAAGATCTGAGCAAACCTCAGTATTACTGGAATGAGCCTTTTGAAAAAAACATAATGTATCAAGAACCATAAGGAAAGTGCTAAAAGCAATGGTTGCTTTGCTTAATGGAGCAAGTCCTAAGTGTTTGACGTTACCCTTAATAGTAGTCAGTAAAACAGTTTCCAGTAAAACTTAAGCGAGGAAATTAATCCCATAATAACAGCATGCATGCAGGTTAGGCTCAAGTAATAGCAGTGTGATAGCATGGAGAAAAGAGGCTTTAATTTGTGCTTTAGAATGTATTGGGTGGGTGAATTGCAGACACTCAAAGTGAGTTATTTTTTAGTCAATTTTATTACTTAGCAATAATTTTGAAAATACAATAATAAGTAAGTCTCATATAGCCTAAAACTATCAAATGATAGTTTTTCAATCTAAATGCTACTGTAATCAATCATTCAATCAATATTTATTGGACACCTACTATTTTGTACCAGGAACTTTGCTGCTAGGCTCTGAGGATACCAAATTGTAAGTCAATGTAGTTTTTATCCTCAAGAAGCTCACGGAAGAGTGAGAGAGATGAGCAGATAAATAATATTTTAATTATAACATGATGTAAAAAGTTCTATGTGCACAAAAGCTGTTTCATTTTTCTTCTGGGAACACAGCTAGAGTACATTTCCCAGACATCCTTGCAGATAAGTATGGTCAAGGGAATGAGTTCTTGCCAATGGAATCTGGATAGAAATTTTGACACTTATGGCCCATAGGAACCATGCACAGGTTTTATTCTCTCTCATTTCCTCACCTGCTGATAAATAGGACTCTGAAAACTTCATGGCTGGCAGAGCCACAAGATGGAAGGAATGTTCATGTCAGAAACTCTGCTCACCAGGCTGTATGCAGAGTCACACTGAATGCCAACTTGAGTAGGAAATAATACTTATTGTATAAAATCATTGATATCTGGGGGTTGTTTGTTATAGCAATTAGCCTACTCTTTCTGTTACATATTTTCTACAGAAAAGATGATTGCATGTGCCCAAGATACAGAAAAGAGGAAGGAGCTACATCTACCTGGATCACAGTCTAGAGGGAAACCACAAACTAGACCTTTAGGGCCACTTTCTCTCTATAATGGACAAATTAAAAGTGCTCAGGGAGGGACTTCCATGGTGGCCCAGTGTTTAAGACTTGGCTTTCCAATGCAGGGGGTGTGGGTTTGATCCCTGATCAGGGAACTAAGATCCCACATGCTTTGTGGCCACAAAAGCAAGACATAAAACAGGAAACAATAGTGTAACAAACTCAATAAAGACTTTAAAAATGATCCCACAGTAAAAGTTCTTTAAAAATGCTCAGGGATAGCCTTATCCATTCTTTAAGTCTTACCTAAAATGAGTTATGGTCCTGTTTTGCTCTTTCTAGACCTGGACACTCCAGAATCATGTACTTACATGTAAAAGTGTAAGCCAATCAGAGGCATGATCTAGTGAGCTGCTTACATTAAGAGAAAAATAGCTGAAATCATGGCTGTCAGGATGGCATGCCCCTTGCTGAGGCAAGTGAGTGCTTATGTGAGACGGTGAGAGTAGTTCACTGACTGTAGGTTGTGACTTTTGTTATCAGAGAAGAGAAATGATTTGCACTCACGCATTTTACCATCCATAGTAACTTGATGCAACTATTCTACGGACTTCATCAGCACAATTTACTACTCTAGGAATCTCTTGAAAAGAAGATAATAATTGCAAAAAAAAGGTATTGTTCATGCTAGGAACTTTCTGAGCAATACATCAACTCTTTATTAGAAAGCTGAAATGACAATTCACCCTTCAGGGTTTTATGACCCTTCAACTCAACTTTCTCACTTGATATCTACCAATCCTAAATAGTTAGAGTGTGGTCTTTATACACTGGCAATCAAGTCTCTTCAGTGGAAGATCCATCTTCAAAAATGTCAATCAATATTCTGACAATGTTCCCCTCCCCCGTCTAAGAAGCTACTAAAACTCTGGCAGGGTAACAAGTTCCTCCTTACTACAGTAAGTAATAAACTCAACTTTGTTTTCTCAGTGAGTTGTCTGGATGATCTATTGGTATCCTGGGGCTTCTGTAACAAATTACCACAAACTGGGTGGCTTAAAAGAAAAGAAATCCATTGTCTCACAACTCTGGGTGCAAGAAATCTCATATCAAGGCGTTGGCAGGGTCATGCTCTTTCTGAAGACTCTAAAAGAATATCTTTTTTGACTCTTCCTGGCTCCTGGTAGTTGCCAACAATTCTTGGCACTCTTTGGCTTGTGGCAACAACTCCAATCCGTGTTTCTGTCTTCATATAGCATCTTCCCTTTGTCCAGTTTCTCACTTCCTATAATGATATTATAGCCTAATCCAATATAAAATTGAGTGCTAAGTCACTGCAGTCGTGTCCAACTCTTTGCGATCCTATGGACTAGAGCCCACCAGGCTCCCCTGTCCACGGGATTCTCCAGGCAAGAACACAGGAGTGGATTGCCACGCCCTCCTCCGGGGGTTCTTCCGCACCTAGGGACTGAACCTGTGTCTCTTATGTCTCCTGCATTGGAAGACAGGTTCTGTACCACTAGTGCCACCTGGGAAATCCAATCCAATATGACTTCATTTTAACTTGATTACATTTACAAAAACTCTATTTATAAATAAGTTTATAACCACAAGTTTAGAGTGAATGTGAGTGAATTTGGGAGAGAACACTACTCAACCACTGCAGATGTTTTGTAGACCCAGACTTTTACTTCTCTCGTCTTCATATTAGAATGATTAAAACATCTCTTGCTGTTGATAGAATCTCTTGTTTTTCTATTAATTTTTTAAATTATTTATCTATTTTAATTGGAGGCTAATTACTTTACAATATTGTAGTGGTTTTTTCCATACATTGACATGAATCAGCCATGGATGTACATGTGTCCCCCATCCTGAACACCCCTCTCACCTCCCTCCCCATCCCATCCCTCAGGGTCATCCCAGTGCACTGGCCCTGAGCACCCTGTCTCATGCATTGAACCTGGACTGGTGATCTGTTTCACATATGGTAATATACATGTTTCAATGCTACTCTTTCAAATCATCCCACCCTCATCTTCTCCCACAGAATCCAAAAGTCTGTTCTTTACATCTGTGTCTCTTTTGCTATCTCACATATAGGGTCATCATTCAGTTAAGTTCAGTCACTCTATCGTGTCCAACTCTTTGCCACACCATGAACCGCAGCATGCCAGGCCTCCCTGTCCATCACCAATTCCCAGAGTCCACCCAAACCCATATCCATCGAGTTGGTGATGCCACCTAACCATCTCATCCTCTGTCGTCCCCTTCTCCTCCTGCCCTCAATCTTTCCCAGCATCAGGGTCTTTTCCATCAGGTGGCCAAAGTATTGGAGTTTTAGCTTTAGCATTTGTCCTTCCAATGAACACCCAGGACTGATTTCCTTTAGGATGGACTGGTTGGATCTCCTTGTAGTCCAAGGGAATCTTAAGAGTCTTCTCCAACACCACAGTCAAAAACATCAATTCTTTGGTGCTCAGCTTTCTTTACAGTCCAACTCTCATATCCATACATGACTACTGGAAATATCATAGCCTTGACTAATGGACCTTTGTTGGCAAAGTAATGTCTCTGCTTTTGAACTGTCTATCTAGGTTGGTCATAACTTTCCTTCCAAGGAGTAAGCATCTTTTCATTTCATGGCTGCAGTCACCATCTGCAGTGATTTTGGAGCCCAGAAAAATAAAGTCAGCCACTGTTTCCACTGTTTCCCCATCTATTTCCCATGAAGTGATGGGACTGGATGCCATGATCTTGGTTTTCTGAATGTTGAGCTTTAAGCCAACTTTTTCACTCTCCATTTTCACTTTTATCAAGAGGCTCTTTAGTTCTTCACTTTCTGCCATAAGGGTGGTGTCATCTGCATATTTGAGATTATTGATATTTCTTCCGGCAATCTTGATTCCAGCTTGTGCTTCTTCCAACCCAGCGTTTCTCATGGTGTACTCTGCATAGAAGTTAAATAAGCAGGGTGACAATATACAGCCTTGACATATACTCTTTTTCCTATTTGGAACCAGTCTATTGTTCCATGTCCAGTTCTAACTGTTGCTTCCTGACCTGCATATAGGTTTCTCAAGAGGCAGGTCAGGTGGCCTGGTAGTCCCATCTCTTTCAGAATTTTCCACAGTTTCTTGTGATCCACACAGTCAAAGGCTTTGGTATAGTCAATAAAGCAGAAATAGATGTTTTTCTGGAACTCTCTTGCTTTTCCATGATCCAGCAGATGTTGACAATTTGATCTCTGGTTCCTCTGCCTTTTCTAAAACCAGCTTGAACATCGTTACCATCTTTGTAAATTCCATGTATATATGTTAATATACTGTATTGGTGTTTTTATTTCAGACTTACTTCACTCTGTATAATAGGCTCCAATCCAATCCACATCATTAGAACTGATACAAATTCATTCTTTTTAATAGCTGAGTAATATTCCATTGTGTATATGTATCACAGTTTTCTTATCCATTCATCTGCTGATGGACATCTAGGTTGCTTCCATGTCGTAGCTATTGTAAACAATGCTGCAATGAACATTGGGATACACATGTCTCTTTCAATTCTGGTTTCCTCGGTGTGTATGCCCAGCAATGGGATTACTGGGTCATATGAGAGTTCTATTTCCAGTTTTTTAAGGAATCTCTACACTGTTCTCCATAATGGCTGTACTAGTTTGCATTCCCACCAACAGTGTAAGAGGGTTCCCTTTTCTCTACACCCTCTCCAGCATTTATTGTTTGTAGACTTTTTGATAGCAGCCATTCTGACCTCCGCGAGATGGTAGATCATTGTGGTTTTAATTTGCATTTCTCTGAAAATCTCTTGTTTTTAAATTAGACTTAAAATTCAGAAGCCACTCAAGAGAAATACTCTGCTTAAATTTGCATTAAGCTGGAAATGACTGGCATTAGAATCATTCCAGAAGGCAAATTTTACAGAGGATGGTACAGAGGGAATGAAAGGCTAAAGAGCACCCAACAGAATTCTAGAATTATTACATGTGCTCATGTGCACACACATACACACAAACCCATTAAACATTTGGCCAAATATACTAATGCTAATTCTAGGACCAATATTTTATCCCCTTTTGGTCTACCCTGATGAAAGAATTACAATCTTAAAATATTGATAATTTGGGACTCAGGCAATGTGGGCTTCCCTGGTGGCTCAGGGGTTAAAGCGTCTGCCTGCAATGCGGGAGACCTGGGTTCGATCCCTGGGTCGGGAAGATTCTCTGGAGAAGGAAATGGCAACCCACTCCAGTATTCTTGCCTGGAAAATCCCATGGATGGAGAAGCCTGGTGGGCAACAGTCCACAGGGTTGCAAAGAGTCAGAAACGACTGAGCAACTTCACTTCACTTCAGGCAATGTATCCTTAGGTAGTCCAGCCTTTACGTGTAATTACTTTGGAGAGAGATGACACACTAAGGTATTATACAACATAAAAATTTTAGTAGGATTCTTTAACAGATAACCAATTATCAGAAATGTCAGTGTAAAAAAGTCAGAAGAAGGCCCTAACAATACAGAAACCCCTAAAATAGCTAAAATTATCACATTTATTTTTGATTGAAGTATAGTTGATTTATAATATTGTGTTAGCTATAAGTGTACAGCACAGTGATTCAGTTTTTTGCAGATTACATTTCATCATAGATTATAACAAGGCATCGGGTATTCTTAGCTTCTTGGCGAGGAAGGCACTATAGGAGACACCCCTGATCACTGACATACAAGCAGCGTTCCTTAGAATTAAAAGATCACAAAGCAAATCAACTATTTATTAATATTTTTTAATTTATGTTTGACTGCTCTGGGTCTTCATTGCTATTTGTGGGCTTTATTTTGTTGCAGCAAGTGTGGGCTACTCTTTGTTGCAGTGCTCAGGATTTTCACTGAAGTGGCTTCTTTTGTTGTGGCTCCTGGGTTCTAGAGTACAGGTTCAGTAGTTGTGGTGCATGGGTTTATTTGCTCCTCAGAATGTGGAATTTTCCTGGACTAGGGATCAAACCCATGCCCCCTACATTGGCAAGCAGATTCTTAACCACTGAACCACCAAGGAAGTCCTAGCAATACTTTTTTTATCTGTCTAATGCCTAGTGTTATCTTTATTCATTTCAATTCTTTTTAAATACTTCCCGAATTTTTCCATGAGTACTGAATATTGAATTTCTGAAATTTGTTTATGCTTCGAGTGTCTATAAAAATCACCTGTGAGTTCAGCAAAGGTAAATCTTACTACATCAAGAAGTCCTGCCAAATAATCCTTGCAAGTGGAGAAGAATAAACAGTCAGCAGATCCTTGATTAATCCATTCACTCATTCTACTGCACAAAACTTCTGCTTCAAAAACTGAGGCAAAATTTGTTCATGATTAATCATACGGATATGAGACTTGAACCATAAAGACCGAGCACCGAAGAATTGATGCTTTTGAATTGTGGTGCTGGAGAAGACTCTTGAGCATCCCTTGACAGCAAAGAGATCAAACCAGTCAATCCTAACGGAAATTAACCCTGAATATTCATTGGAAGGTCTGATGATGAAACTCTAATACTTTGGCTAGCTGATGTGAAGAGCCAACCCATTGGAAAAGACCCGGATGCTGTGAAAGATTGAGGATAGAAGGAGGTGGTGGCAACGGAGGAGGAAATGGTTGAATAGCATCACCAACTCAATGGGCAAGAGTTTGAGCAAACTCTGGGAGATAGTGAAGGACAGAAAGCTTGGTGTGTTGCAGTCCATGGGGTGGCAAAGAGATGGACATGACTTAGTGACCAAACAACAATATTAGCTTATAGCTGATATTTCTAGTTTGTCTAAAAACTGTCATTTTCCTCTTTTAAAATCTAAAACATATTACTTTCCCTGAGATTTTAAAATGTCTGCTATGTTCCATAAGCTATCACAGTACAGTGAGTTTTTTTCCCTGAAAGTATACATACAGAGTTTTATCTCAAATAAAATAAAATTCTGTAATTACATCTTTGTATTATGCATTTCATGTTTGGGCTTGGATATAAGTTTTTTCACATGACTAAAAAAAGTATAACTACCCTGCATTCCAGTACTCTTTTGGAGATATTTATTTAGTCCTTCCCAATTAAAAAGAAATTTTTCTTCTATAGAATTTTACAATAATATATGAGAACATATATTTTATCAATTTAATCCATGTAATAAATATATGTATGTGAGGTGAAAGGTATTCAGTTATATCTGACTCTTTGTGACCCATGGACTATGCAGTCCATGAAATTCTCCAGGCCAGAATACTGGAGTGGGTAGACTTTTCCTTCTTCAAGAGATCTTCCCAACCCAGGGATGGAACCCAGGTCTCCTGCAATGCAGGCGGATTCTTTACCAACTGAACCACCAAGGAAGTCCAAATATGTGTATGGATGTTCACAGTTCAAAGTGCCTAAGAAAATGGAAATTACTATTTTAACTAATCATTTAGTCATTAAGCATATGAGTTCCATAGCCATATCACTTGAGTTCTAATCAAAAGCAAGTTTTGTTACTTTAGACAAAGTATTTAACTTCTCTGTGCCCCAGATTACTGAGGATTTACCAAATCAATCCATGCAAAGTGCTAAGAGTCACGATTGAGACACAGTAAGAGTCCACTAAATACTATGTATTAATGTTATGATTACTAATCACTGCAGATGGTGATTGCAGCCATGAAATTAAAAGACACTTACTCCTTGGCAGGAAAGCTATAACCAACCTAGATAGTATATTCAAAAGCAGAGACATTACTTTACCAACAAAGGTCCGTCTAGTCAAGGCTATGGTTTTTCCTGTGGTCATGTATGGATGTGAGAGTTGGACTGTGAAGAAAGTTGAACACTGAAGAATTGACGCTTTTGAACTGTGGTGTTGGAGAAGACTCTTGAGAGTCCCTTGGACTGTAAGGAGATCCAACCAGTCCATTCTAAAGGAGATCGGTCCTGGGTATTCTTTGGAAGGAATGATGCTAAAGCTGAAACTCCAGTACTTTGGCCACCTCATGTGACAAGTTGACTCATTGGAAAAGACTGTGATGCTGGGAGGAATTAGGGGCAGGAGGAGAAGGGGACGACAGAGGATGAGATGGCTGGATGGCATCACCAATTCGATGGACGTGAGTCTGAGTGAACTCTGGGAGGTGGCAATGGACAGGGAGGCCTGGCATGCTGCAATTCATGGGGTTGCAAAGACTCAGACACAACTGAGTGACTGGACTGAACTGAACTGAACTGAGGCAACAAAATGGACAAACATAATGTACCTGTCTTGAGACATTTGAGGCCTGCTGTGGAAAGGTTGACCAAAAGGTGACTAATCAATACTACCAGATCTACTATGCTACATGTCAAAGGAAATAAGATGCCTGATGTGATCAAGGCTTCATTTTGAACTTGGGACTCAAATGAGGCCTGGAAGAATGAGTAGACATGGCTAAGTGATTAGGAGAATGAAAAGCATTCAAGGGAAGAGTGCGTAGCATGAAAGTTGACATGAAGGTAAGAAGGGACAATTTATTCATTTGATGAGGAGACATTTTTTAGAACAGATTTTCACTATTGAAGACAGTCAAAGACTGAAGTAACAGGAGCCTAATATAAGAGACCCCTGAAAACTGGGCTAAGATGTTTGACTCTTAATGGTTTGTGTTCATGAAAGAGATAGGCAACAATAGTAGGCCTGATTTGGGAGGGGCTGATAATTGACTTCTTATCCCTGCATAAATTCAACTGTCAATCAAGTATCAATGTCATTAAGTTATATATTTGGTTATTTTGCATATCATCAACAAATTTTTTTCTACAGAGTTGAACCTAGCCTTAACACTACAGTGACATTTGGTTAATGGTCTATAAAAAGTACAGATAAGGACAGAATAATGGTTAAAACTAGGCTCTGCTCTCAAGGAACCCAAAGTCCAGTGAAAGTGGTTGAACAGATCAATGCAGAGGACAAGCAGTGTCATCTGAGAGAGATAAAACACACTAAGAGTTCAGAAGTGGGAAGGGACACAGCTTCCTGAGAATACCTGGTAAGACAATGGACAGAACACAGACTTCGCTTTGAAAGATATTTGAAAACAGTGGATGAAATATTCCAAGATGAGAGAACTGAATGAACATAGGAAACTCCTGGGCAACGATTCAGTGAGGTTTAAGCAAGGCCCAGATTCAATTCCTGGGTCCAGAAAATCCCCTGAAGGAGGAAATGGCAACTCACTCCAGTATTCTTGCCTGGAGAATCCCATGGACAGAGGAGCCTGGTGGGTTACAGTCACAAAGAGTCGGACACGGCTGAGTGACTGAGCACGCACACACAAAGCAAGGCTTTCCAGAACTCAGAAACTCTTTTCTATGGTAGTTAGGGGTATGTGAAATAGTGATCTGTGATCCCCGGGTTAACCCTAGGAAAACACTGGGTTAAACCAAATGGAAACTGGTTCTTTATCAAAAGATTTCTCAGAGCTTTTGATATACTAATTTGCATTTTAAATCCCTAAGAGGCCAATACAATATACAATCATTAATAAACTTATCTTACTATGAAATTCACTTCCTTCTGAAAATATTTTAGACGACTAATGTTTAGTCAATATAATATTGTAAACTGCTTGTTCAGAATAGAGATAGGGACTGCTTAGGGGATCTGATGTCAGAAGACTTAGAGTTGAGCTAATGAATTCTGACTTTCATTCAGTAGGTTTCAGAAAATCAAATCAGTAAGGGAAACCAATGTTTGCCTGTGCAAATTGATTCATTATAGTATGTATTCAAAACACTGCATTGGTCAATTGGGAGTCATTCTTATTCTCAAGCATACTAACAAGAGAAAAATTGAGAGGAATTTGCCAATATACCCATTGTGATATTCAAATGATCATAAGCCAGCATTGTAAATGTGGGTGGGCAACAGCACATTTTGGAGATAGCAGCAGGAGAATAAGCCTGGAGACCTGATTAAAA
The DNA here is from genome assembly GCF_000754665.1 of Bison bison bison. Taxonomy (NCBI): domain Eukaryota; kingdom Metazoa; phylum Chordata; class Mammalia; order Artiodactyla; family Bovidae; genus Bison; species Bison bison. Next base: position 3,239,406 of record NW_011495081.1, on the reverse strand, counting down.
GGAATTTTTTTCATATGCCTTTGCATTTATGTTTTATAGGCTTCCTAGGTGGCACTAGTGGTAAAGAACCTGCCTGCCAATGGAGGAGACATAAGAGACACAGGTTCAATTCCTGGGTTGGGAAAATCCCCTGAAGAAAGGCATGGCAACCCACTCCAATATTCTGACCTGGAGAATCCTATGGACAGAGGAGCCTGGTGGGCTATAGTCCATAGGGTCACACAGAGTCAGACATGACTGAAGTGACTTAGCAAGCATGCACGAAGACAAAACAAATAATATGATAATATAATATATGGGAAAGAATTTTCAGTTCTGTAACAAAAACATGCTCTGTAGAAATCCATATTTTTTGTATCATTTTATTTATTATTATTCTCTGAATATACCACTGATTTGTCTATAAAAACAAAGCGAATAGATTCTAGCCTTTGATATACCTACCAAACTACAGGCAACTAGGAAACCAGGAAGCTGAAGCCGGTCATTTCAGGCTTTAAGAATGCTTCAAAAATATGGGACCAAATATTTGCAAAGAAGCTTGAGCTCCTTAAAAGAAAGACGCAACATGCTTAGCTCACATTTCAAAAAACTTGGAAAATTAAATTGATTTAAAGAGGAATTTTCTCCCCAGGAGAATCTATTTACGCAGCATCTACTTTCATTTCTCTTATACTCCATGAGTCATCAGGAAGTAACACAAAGTCACACAAGAACACAGAGTCCTCCTGGGATTTTGAAACAAATGGATTTGAAACTGTTCAGTTGATCCTACCCAGAGGATGATATATACAGGAATTTAGCATAAGGAGAGTTTGATCAGTGCAATTAAATGTAAGCATTGCACTTGTGGAACCTGGAACACAATGTTGCAGTGTGATTTATGAGGCCAGAGTGGGTAGATTTCATTAATTCAAAGCCTTGCTATCTTGCATCTTTGTCATGTGGTTAATGTTACTACCATTTTAATGGTGCTTGCAAGCAATATACCAGTGAAATAAGAAACATATTGTTGAACTTTTCATAAATTTATTGAGTGTTTACTATGTGCCTATGACAGTATGAGCCACTGGGAGTTCAGATGTGAGTGGGAATCACTCCAGCTTCTTTAAAAGACAACTAAAACTCGGCATAAGTCCTTTATGTTAGAAGCAAGCCCGGGGGCCTACATGAGCTCATGGGAGACAGGCTATGCCATCTCATTGTTTGGAAGAGATGAACTGTAAGTGAGTTCTGAAGGATTAGAGGGAGTTAGCTAGGCAGAACTGGGAGCAGACCCGGGAGGTAGCAAGAGCCATGGTCCCTGAACCAAATGAGGACTTACATTAGAAGTATAAGTAGTCTGCTGACTCTTCTGCTGATTTTGATAATTTAGATGTTCTATAACTTTGAAGACATAAGAGCTCAGAAAAACTTCACCTGTCAAGTTAGGGACCATGGGATTTACTCTGAAGGACATGGAGACATATTAAAATGTTTTTGAGCAAAGCAAGGAAAATAGAATAATAATCATTTAGCCATTTAGGGCCACCCAGCATCTATCTCCCCTTTCTAACAACACTAATTTCCCTCTTGGGGATGACCTGTCTCATTGTGTACAATTTTAGAGACTGTAATTCCAATTTCTTCTGTCTTCAGCAACTGAGTCACTGGAGTTTCCAACTGTCACATACTTTCTGTCACTACTCTCTGATAATCATTCAGAACAAAAGCACCACCTAATCCTAGTCTATCAAGTGAAAATATACCCATATTTTTCATTTCCAACAAATGTGCCTAGGCAAACCTACAGAGCAATTCCCACTAATAGTAATTAGTTTATATCTGTTCAGAACATAATTCTTTTAAAATATCTATCTTTTTTGGTGGCATCTTTGTCAGGTTTTGGTATTAGGGTGATAGTGGCCTCATAGAATGAGTTTGGAAGTTTACCTTCCTCTGCAATTTTCTGGAAGAGTTTGAGTAGGATAGGTGTTAGCTCTTCTCTAAATTTTTGGTAGAATTCAGCTGTGAAGCCATCTGGACCTGGGCTTTTGTTTGCTGGAAGATTTTTGATTACAGTTTCAATTTCCATGCTTGTGATGGGTCTGTTAAGATTTTCTATTTCTTCCTGGTCCAGTTTTGGAAAGTTGTACTTTTCTAAGAATTTGTCCATTTCTTCCACGTTGTCCATTTTACTGGCATATAATTGTTGATAGTAGTCTCTTACAATCCTTTGTATTTCTGTGTTGTCTGTTGTGATCTCTCCATTTTCATTTCTAATTTTATTGGCCAATATCACTGATGCACATAGATACAAAAATCCTTAACAAAATTCTAGCAATCAGAATCCAACAACACATTAAAAAGATCATACACCATGACCAAGTGGACTTAATCCCAGGGATGCAAGGATTCTTCAATATCTGCAAATCAATCAATGTAATACACCACATTAACAAATTGAAAAATAAAACCCATATGATTATCTCAATAGATGCAGAGAAAGCCTTTGACAAAATTCAACATACATTTATGATAAAAACTCTCCAGAAAGCAGGAATAGAAGGAACATACCTCAACATAATAAAAGCTATATATGACAAACCCACAGCAAACATTATCCTCAATGGTGAAAAATTGAAAGCATTTCCTCTAAAGTCAGGAACAAGACAAGGGTGCCCACTTTCACCATTACTATTCAATATAGTTTTGGAAGTTTTGGCCACAGCAATCAGAGCAGAAAAAGAAATAAAAGGAATCCAAATTGGAAAAGAAGAAGTAAAACTCTCACTGTTTGCAGATGACATGATCCTCTACATAGAAAACCCTAAAGATTCCACCAGAAAATTACTAGAACTAATCAATGATTATAGTAAAGTTGCAGGATGTAAAATCAACACACAGAAATCCCTTGCATTCCTATACACTAATAACGAGAAAACAGAAAGAGAAATTAAGGGAACAATTCCATTCACCATTGCAACGAAAAGAATAAAATACTTAGGAATATATCTACCTAAAGAAACTAAAGACCTATATATAGAAAACCATAAAACGCTGGTGAAAGAAATCAAAGAGGACACTAATAGATGAAGAAATATACCATGTTCATGGATCAGAAGAATCAATATAGTGAAAATGAGTATACTATCCAAAGCAATTTATAGATTCAATGCAATCCCTATCAAGCTACCAATGGTATTCTTCACAGAGCTAGAACAA
>NW_011495081.1:3220770-3236102 GCF_000754665.1 Bison bison bison | reverse complement strand
ATGGATCAGAAGAATCAATATAGTGAAAATGAGTATACTATCCAAAGCAATTTATAGATTCAATGCAATCCCTATCAAGCTACCAATGGTATTCTTCACAGAGCTAGAACAATAATTTCACAATTTGTATGGAAATACAAAAAACCTCGAATAGTCAAAGCTATCTTGAGAAAGAAGAATGGAACTGGAGGAATCAACCTGCCTGACTTCAGGCTCTACTACAAAGCCACAGTCATCAAGACAGTATGGTACTGGCACAAAGACAGAAATATAGATCAATGGAACAAAATAGAAAGTCCAGAGATAAATCCACGCACCTATGGACACCTTATCTTTGACAAAGGAGGCAAGAATATACAATGGATTAAAGACAATCTCTTTAACAAGTGGTGCTGGGAAATCTGGTCAACCACTTGTAAAAGAATGAAACTAGAGCACTTTCTAACACCATACACAAAAATAAACTCAAAATGGATTAAAGATCTAAACGTAAGACCAGAAACTATAAAACTCCTAGAGGAGAACATAGACAAAACATTCTCTGACATATATCACAGGAGGATCCTCTATGACCCACCTCCCAGAATATTGGAAATAAAAGCAAAAATAAACAAATGGGACCTAATTAAACTTAAAAGCTTCTGCACATCAAAGGAAACTATAAGCAAGGTGAAAAGACAGCCTTCAGAATGGGAGAAAATAATAGCAAATGAAGCAACTGACAAACAACTAATCTCAAAAATATACAAGCAACTCCTACAGCTCAATTCGAGAAAAATAAAATGACCCAATCAAAAAATGGGCCAAAGAACTAAATAGACATTTCTCCAAAGAAGACATACAGATGGCTAACAAACACATGAAAAGATGCTCAACATCACTCCTTATCAGAGAAATGCAAATCAAAACCACTATGAGGTACCATTTCACGCCAGTCAGAATGGCTGCCATCCAAAAGTCTACAAGCAATAAATGCTGGAGAGGGTGTGGAGAAAAGGGAACCCTCTTACACTGTTTGTGGGAATGCAAACTAGTACAGCCACTATGGAGAACAGTGTGGAGATTCCTTAAAAAAACTGGAAATAGAACTGCCTTATGATCCAGCAATCCCACTGCTGGGCATACACACTGAGGAAACCAGAAGGGAAAGAGACACGTGTACCCCAATGTTCATCGCAGCACTGTTTATAATAGCCAGGACATGGAAGCAACCTAGATGTCCATCAGCAGATGAATGGATAAGAAAGCTGTGGTACATATACACAATGGAGTATTACTCAGCCACTAAAAGGAATTCATTTGAATTAGTTCTAATGAGGTGGATGAAACTGGAGCCTATTATACGGAGTGAAGTAAGCCAGAAAGAAAAACACCAATACAGTATACTAATGCATATATATGGAATTTAGAAAGATGGTAACAATAACCCTGTATATGAGACAGCAAAAGAGACACTGATGTATAGAACAGTCTTTTGGACTCTGTGGGAAAGGGAGAGGGTGATTTGGGAGAATGGCATTGAAACATGTATAATATCATATATATAACGAGTCACCAGTCCAGGTTCAATGCACAATACTGGATGCTTGGGGCTGGTGCACTGGGATGACCCAGAGCGATGGTACGGGGAGGGAGGAGGGAGGAGGGTTCAGGATGGGGAACACGTGTATACCTGTGGCAGATTCATTTCGATATTTGGCAAAACCAATACAATATTGTAAAGTTTAAAAATAAAATAAAATTAATAAAAATACCTATCTTTAAACATTCACATATCTTTCTAATTCTTTCCAATATATCATCTTTTTTATTAAGTTAGTCAGAGATGCTTTCTCTTTCTTTCCACCAAAGAACCCTAATTAATATAAACAGCCTTAATAGCAGTGAAATGAATGACTTGAATAAATACAAAACTGGAAGAATGAAAAACAGTTAAAAGGAAGCTGTGGAAATCTAGACAAGTGATAATAGGGCCCTAGAAGAATATAGAAGCTAGAGGGTTTAAATGAAGTGAATGCAAATAAAATATATAAAAAGATAGAGCTGACAGGACTTTGCAGTTCATCAGACGTGGGAAGTGAGGGAAAGGAGGATTCAAGTCACCCAGGTACACAGGAAGTGGTATCTGCTTAAGGATGAAAACAAGGAACATGTGTTTAGACAAATCCAGTGATTCAAGCATGCTTAAGTAGCCCATCAATGGTTAAAAATTGTAGGGCACAAAGAGATCATGGTGGGACACAGAGATCTGGGCATGATAAGTCAGAAGAAGAGAATTACGTCAAGGAGACAGATGCATCACCAAGAACAGTACATGAAGTACAAAGAGAACAAAGCTAAGGGTGGACAAAACCTGGATTTGGAGAAGAAACAGAGAAAATAATTCCCACAAAGGAAAGTTAAGAAAGAGCAACCGTAACAGCAGGCAGGTGAAAAACAAGTGGGTCATGGAAATCAAGTTACAAGAAGAAGTGATCAGAGTGACAAAATTTAGAAGTGCTGCTGAGTTTAATAGACAAGAGATCACTGTGACTTTCACCAGTCTGCAATGGACACATAAATGCAACATGACAATTCCCAAACAGGAGGCTTAAAATCACAATCATTTATTCTCACTTTTTTGGATATTGCTAGAACATCAGCTCATCTAGCCTGAATTCAGCTGGAGCCATTCATATCTGCTCATCCACTTCCTGGAACTACCAAGCTAGTCCAGAAACATTATTTTCATGGATCTCTTAGGGGTCAAGAAGATAAACCCAGTCACATGAGCTTGTTCAAGTATTTGGTCCTATCACACTCAGTAACATTTCACTGGCCAAAGCCATGGTTGAATCCTAAGTCAAAGAAAAAGGAAAGGTACTCTGCTTTCTTAGTTATAAAAACGAGTCACAGAGCGAAGACCTGGACACAGAAAAGGAATAATTATCAGGGCCAATAAAGTAATCTGTTGCCATCTGCCTTCCCTACTGCAATTACTCATATCCCTCTCACATGCAAAATACCCTGAGTCTCATCTCAGAAACCACAAAATATTCATCTAACCATGTAGGATATTGTGCTCTGATATATCACGGTCAAACGTGACTTCCCATGATCTAAAGACACTCTCTAAAAGACAAGTTATCTACCCTACACAGATCAACACACAATGGTGAAACCAGGGGCAAGGTAAGAGCAAGAGCACTCCCATTCAAAAGGAGAAATGAGATGGCAGCTTGGTGAACACTGCAGCTCTAAACTCACACTGTGCAGAACTGTCTCCTTCTCTTGGGTAGGGGAGGTTTATTAGTCACTAATTCTCTCTCTGGGCGTGAGTCCCCTGCACATTGTTCTCCATGGCTCTGACCTCTGAAGCACCCTTCTTTTCTATCACACTTCCTGTGCTACTTGTGAAGGGAGCCTTGAAATACTGTACATTTCTGAGGCTGAGCAACTTCCTGCTTCAAAGAAGTTAGGGATCCGATGGTCTTCTTACATTTTGAACAGTCTCAGTATGTTTTAGTCCAGGATGGTAGCAAATAGTGCAACTGAGTTCTCTAAAACATTTAGTGGGATTTTGCTAGATTGCTCTGCCATTGCTGTCTGATAGCACTTTCTGCACCAATGGAAATACACTCTGAACTATCCAAAAAGGTACCCATTAGCCACATGTAGCTAACTGAGCAGTTAAAATGTAGACACCATGGGAACTTCTCTGTTGGTCCACTGACTAAGACTCTGAATTCCCAGTGCAAGGGGCCCAGGTTCAATTCCTGATCCCACATGCTGCAACTAAAATATCCCATATGACACAATGAAGATGGAAGATCCCATGTGTCATGACTAAGACCTGGCACAGAAGAATAAATAATAAAATTAAATTCAAAAAATGTTTAAATGTAGATACTATAACTGATGAACCAAAACTTAATTACAGTTAATTTTAATAGCCACAGTGGCTAGTATCTATCATGTAGAACAAACCAGCTTACTTAATTATGTATTTGGGGCATATTAGGATGCTGTGCATTGCTAGCCTTAACTTTCCTAAAAGCTCTTCACTCAACTAATGAAGTCTAAAAGGTGATGGTGGTAGTTTAGTTGCTAAGTTGTGTCTGACTCTTGCGATCCCATGGACAGTAGCCTGCCAGGCTCCTCTGTCCATGGGATTCTCCAGGCAAGAATACTGGAGTGGGTTGCCATTTCCTTCTCCAGTGGATCTTCCCCACCCAGGAATCGAACCCAGGTCTCCTGCATTGCAGGCAGATGATTTACCAACCGAGATATGAAGGTGGAAAGTGAGCTATTTTGAAAATACAAAGCATGGTAGTTGATTTTAAACAGTTAGCATATGATCTTTCAAATGAAAAAATGGTCTTATTCTGCATTGACATGAAGAGCAGAACTAACACCAAGCAGTGCCAGAAACATATGTCAGACTTATTTCGTGAAGAATTGTAAAAGGGATATGAGGAATGTAGATTTCTCAGAATATAAGCTGTAGTAAACAGGAAAGGTGGTAAATTTCTTGTCAATCCAGGCATCCAGGAAGAGACATGAAGATTACTTTCTGAGGCTCCTGCACAAAGAAATGAAGCCTGTAAGTGGAGGTTCTACTTGACCCATGTTTCCTTCTAACTCTGGTAATCTGTGGTCTTATAAAGCATGTCATCTACATTCAGCATCTCTAAGTCCCTCCCATTTACTCCTCACTGTCTTGCAGTCTGATTGTGCTCATTATCACTCAACTTATCTCTCTTACTAGATTAGATCCACGGTCCTGCTTCTTCACCTACCCAGTAGCTATATCCTTTAATGTGTGATTTTTGCAGTTTCCATCACTAAAGCAGAATATATTTCACTGCCTCTGACTTGAGTTTGACTGTGTACATTGCCAAAACAGCTCACTTTCTGCCTAACCCTATATAGTTCTGTTGGCTGTTTCTTACACAATATAATATTAACTGTATTTACTTTCCTGATTTGACCTTTGGGGTATTGCTAAATTTACTATCACGAGAGAGTCAATTACCCAGCTTGATAAAATAATTTGTTTTCCAATAGGAGTATGCTACAATTTTGACAGGTGCACATGAGCAAGATGATCAGTTCATGAGGACAATGATAAAGGTTGGTTCAATTTTGTTTTGATGATGAAAAGTGGGTGTTGCATAAATGACAATTGAGTCTAAAGGATTATTCTATGAATCTTCTTTAGAAGGAAGCACTTTTAGAACAGAGATAATTATTTTATCCTTACCAGTGACCTCATTAATAGCATGAAAATTATGTTCATGCAATCAGTAGGTGACATTAACTTGAGTATGGCTGCTTGTAACACAAGATAACAGAAAGATAATTCAAATGAATATTTGATTAATTAGAGAAATATCCATCAGAGAAAGGATGAAATGCACTAGGTATCATTGCTAGATTTATACTGAAGGGCTTAAAGCCATTGAGGAAGAAAAGTCAGAAAGTCTGGTTAGGTACAAGAACAGCATAAAGAATGGGGTATCAAAGTGGTAACAAGCTCAGAGAGCACCAGTGCTATTTGGTTGTGCCTTCATTATTATTAATTATTAATTTATTATAATGGATAATTAATGATAATATGCAATAATATTGATGAAATAAATACAAAGAGGAACATCAAATAATTAAGTGGACTTGCAGACCAGAAGAGATTAGAGATGAAGTTGGCAAACGATACCATTACATTGGCCTTCTTATTTGATATTGACATTTGCTTTCATTTATATTATGGCTGCCTATGAAGCTGGACAAGGAAGCTTTTAGGAGAACTGGGCTATATTGCCCATTTTTTTCGTTAAACTATCTAAATATGCCAGTGTATATTCAAAGAGTATAGGATAGATTCATAGAGGTGAAAGAAGTGAGAACCAGATCCATATTTTTTTTAATATTATGAAAAGAAAAAAAATCATTGAAGACTGCTTACCAAAAGCTAAGCTCTTTTCAGATTCCCATTAGTGTCTGCATGGGATTCAGCCAATGGAATATTTAATATTAATTTTATTTCTTAAGAGGGCTATGGATTTTTTTCATAAGGAAGTAGTACAAGTGTGAATACGCTGGCTACATTTGATACTTTTTTCCTGCAAGAAGGTATCTAATGCCAGTAAACGCCTGACATGAGCTGCCTTCATTTCTGAGAAACAAGAGAGATGCCCTAGTCCATTGCCTGCATATTCTGGATGCTGCTTCATCTAATATCAAAGCTAACTGGGGCCTTATTATTAACACTCATCATGTCTTGTTGATTTCATTTATTTATGATAATTTATTCCATGGCCTATTGTTTGTCATCTTTTCAAAACAGATTATTTCTGGTGGAATGATAAGGCTGGAAAAGCTGAGGGAGAAAACGCCAGTTATCACACATGTATCAGGCCACACAAAGCAGTGATAAAGGATGGCCACTGCTTTGGTGTACAGTGAACCCTGGGAATGAGCATGCTTGACTATTTCATGAGTTTACTCTTCTCATGCAACCCCAAAGAGCCCTGACAGGTAATCTGTGATCATTTTTCCAGAGATGTGCATTAAATCATGGTCTCTGTGAACCTGCTAAGAAAAAAGCAAGTCATCTACTTGTAGGTCCCCTAAGTCACTACTTAGTATATACTCTTGAGTATATGTTTAATTTGGCAAAAGAATGCAAGCTTGTGTATTTATAAATATGGGATGCTTTAAAGCATAAGAGTTAATTAATAGCTTTACCTTATTAATACTTATTAAGGGCCTATGATGGGCTAATGGCTAGTTTTACTATCAAGTGCAAAACCAACATGATTTCAGGCATTCTGTTATTAATAATAGTTGATGTCTCCTGAACGCTTACAATATCTCCTGCACCATTCTAAATGCAGTAAGTCCTCTACAGATGAACAAGTTCCATTCTGAGGGCATGTTCATAAGTCCAACAAAGTTAGCCTAGGTACCCAACTAACACAATCAGCTATATAGCACTGTACTGTAATAGGTTTGTTTATAATACTTTTCACACAAATAATACATAAAAAGTAAACAAATACAAAAATAAATGTTTTTAATCTTATAGTACAGTACCTTGAAAAGTACAGTAGTACAGTACAACAGCGGGCATACAGGAGCTGGCATCGAGTGAACAGGCAAGAATTACTGACTGTAAGCAGAAAAGGAGGTGGGAGATGGTAGAGCTGAAGGATTGTCAGCAACAGGAGTTGGAGGGCAAGCTTCTATTTCACTCACTCCTGACATTCAGTATCTGCTCCATCACTGCTGCTTTTACGTTTGCTTCTGAATATCCTGGGCTTGAAGTAAAGATACTATATTACTGTATACAGAAACGAGCATCCTAAGTCCCTTCAGTCATGTCTGACTCTGTGCGACCCTATGGACTGTAGCCCACTAGGCTGCTTTGTCCATGGGATTCTGCAGGCAAGAACACTGGAGTGGGTTGTCATGCCCTTTTCCAGGGAATCTTCCCAACCCAGGGATAAAACCCGCGCTTCTTATGTCTCCTGCATTGGCAGACAGATTCTTTACCACTGAGCCACCTGGGAAGCCCAGTACTGTAGGGTAAAATACACAAAATCACAACTTGTAGAGGATGCACACACATGATAAGGTACACTGGACACGTGAACTAACATGACGGGGCATGGAAATGCACATTCACATCTTTGAAACTGCTCAACTTGAAGGGTCATATATAGGGGACTTACTGTATTCTATTCACAATTATTCATTTTATCCTTAGCAACTCAAAGAGGCAGAAGTCTATTTTTACTTCTTTTCAAAATGAGGAAACTGAGGCCCAGAATGAATATTTACCCAAAATTACTCATCTAGGAAATGCAAACCTAAGAACCAAATGAAGTCAGGCCCAGAGAATGCTCTTGGTCACATGAGATTCAACAGTCACTCTTGTCTCCCCAGGCCCTAGTACAAAAACTGCAACCTTAGACACATATTTTTTAAAATTCTGACTTACTACCAGGAAGTAAAATTCCAATACTTCTACCAATATTGTCACCATTTATTAAGTGAATATCTATTGCGTATCAGACAATGGATCAGACCTTAAAAATAATCACTAATTCTGAAATTTTTAAAAATGGGTGATTTTAATTCTATTTTATAGACTAGAAATCTGAAGCTTGAAGAGGCTAAATGACAAAGTTGATGGCCAGAAACTTGACATGGAGACAAAAACAGGAATCTGGGTCTGTTCGTCTTAAGTCCCTGTTCTGCCTATATCCTGTAACACTTAAAATAAGCTTACCTTTCCTCAGCTAAATTGAGGCAATGTCAGGGTGGGCTAGTGAGATAAAACTGAGCTTTTAAATTCTTTATAGAAATCTTGACCTCTACTTGCCTGTGGTCACTGCTAATATAGTGGGACCAAAACAAGAAATGTCATAACTTTTGATAACAGAAAATATCAGTTAGTAACTCAGTCATAAGAAATGGAGATATAGCAATGGAAAAAAAGTAAGCAAAATTCCTGCCTCTTTAGAGCTTTTATTCTTGTGGGAAGTCTGATAATACCTAAAATATGTAATATGGTCAGTTCAGTCAGTTCAGTCGCTCAGTTGTGTCTGACTCTTTGCGACCTGATGAATTGCAGCACGCCAGGCCTCCCTGACCATCACCATCTCCCAGAGTTCACTCAAACTCCCGTCCGTTGAGTAGGTGATGCCATCCAGCCATCTCATCCTCTGTCGTCCCCTTCTCATCCTGCCCCCAATCCCTCCCAGCATCAGAGTCTTTTTCAATGAGTCAACTCTTTGCATGAATGGGCCAAAGTACTGGAGTTTCAGCTTTAGCATCAGTCCTTCCAAAGAACACCCAGGGCTGATCTCCTTCAGAATGGACTGGTTGGATCTCCTTGCAGTCCAAGGGACTCTCAAGAGTCTTCTCCAACACCACAGTTCAAAAGCATCAATTCTTTGGTGCTTAGCTTTCTTCACAGTCCAACTTTCACATCCATACATGACCACTGGAAAAACCATAGCCTTGACTAGACGGACCTTTGTTGGCAAAGTAATGTCTCTGCTTTTGAATATGCTATCTAGGTTGGTTATAACTTTCCTTCCAAGGAATAAGCATCTTTTAATTTCATGGCTGCAATCACCATCTGCAGTGATTTTGGAGCCCCAAAAAATAAAGTCTGACACTATTTCCACTTTTTCCCCATCTATTTGCCATGAAGTGATGGGACCAGATGCCATGATCTTCGTTGTCTGTAATATGGTAGAAGCTGGTAAAGTTACAGAGAAACATAAAACAAGGAAACAGGGAACTCCTGGGCTATAGAGGAAGGTTGCAATATAAATAGGATAGTCACCAAACTTTACTGAGAAAGAGAGAAGCAAATTGTTCATCTGGAAAGAGAGTATTTAGGCAGAGGAAACAGCATTTACACCTTTTCTGAATAGAAGAATGCCTGGCCATGTTCAGGAGCAAAGAAACTAGCAAATCTGGAATAGAGGTAGGAAGGAGGATCTGGGAAAAGACAGGGTCAAAGAGGCAATGTTGGTCAGGTACTGAGCTGGACAAAACAGCATGAAGAATTTGGCTTCGTTGCTCTCACATGATGTTGCTGTATTTGTAACAGAACATCATCCCAGCTGCTTTGATGAGCACAGCCCAAAGAGAAACAAGGATGGAAACAGACTGTTGGCAAAACTAAGAAGGGTAAAGACAGTGAAATTGGTGAGAAGTCATCACATTTGGGGCATATTTTGAAGGTTTAGGTGCAAAGAGTTTGTTGACATGTGGGGTTTAGGAAGGGTGGCATCAAGGATGTCTTCAAGCAAGTGGAGGTACTATTAACTGGACTAAAAGAATGGTGAAAAGTAGGCTAAGGGTTTGGTTTTGGACATGGTAAGCTTGACATTCCTGTTGGACATCTGAGTGGATGAACTAAGATTTGGATTTATAAGTCTGGTGGTGAGGGAAGAGGTCTGGAGTGTAGATTTAAATTTTGGAATCATCTGCATATAGATGGTATTTAAAATCATGAGACTAGATAACACTACTAAAAAAGCAAGTTTGGATATAAAAGAGAAGGGGTCCAATGACTGATCCCAGAAAAGTCCACATTAAGAAGATAGGAAAAAACAAAAAGGAAACGATGAGTAGGAAACACAAGACGAATGGGATAAAAATCAAGCAGGTAAACTATTTTTAATGTATGAGCTATTTTTACTTGTTTTGAGAAAAGAATAAATGATGAAATTATTTAAGGAAGTTTAAGGGGGGAAACGGAATTTATTGTTAGGGATATCATGTAATTAAAAAAAGTAGAGGAAATAGGTCTCAGAAAAGATGGAGAACTAGATACCCTGAGAGAATCCACGAGAAAGTTCTAAGGATATTCTTTATAAAACTCTATTCAACTCAACTCCCAACTTTTATTCAGAGATCAAACTCCCAAGACTCTAACATATGATTGGCCCAGATTCCCTCAAGTGTCTATCATTTCTCCAATCAATAACAGCCAAGGACATATGGTACAAGAATGGTTATCAGAAAAGTGCTGTCAGATACTAGAGAAAGGGAACTGTACACTTGGTAAAAATTAAAATTGTAAAAATCACTGGAAAATACTGCAGTTTCTTTAACATCCAATGTTGGTTTAGATATTTAAATTCATTAGCAAATTTTATACAGTTCCTATTATAATAAACATCCCCATTACTGGCCCAAGGACAATTCGGAGTTTTTGTTTAATGAGATTCCCCTCTAATGACTGCTTTATGACAATTTTCATAGCAACACAACATGTAGCATTGTAGTGTCTTGCTGCATTGTTTTAATTAAGATACATGGCTTCTTCAACCCCTATTTCACTTAGTTCTTCCATTAAATACATTAATTCTTTAGTTTCCTCAAAAACAAAACATTCTTGATTAGTCAGATGTTTTAAAAATGAGTAGGAAGTGTGGAAAAGTGGGAAAATGCTAGTTTTAGACTCTAAAGTTGGAATTTTATTCCTGATTCTGCCACAAACCAGCTATTAATGATCTTTCTTAAAATAGTTAACATTTTATACCTCAGTTTTCTCATCTCTATGGACAACACTGAATTTGGCACATTTCAGAAATGGCAAATTGTTTCATCTTCATGCCTACTCCAGGTGATTTTATGTTGAGAAGAGTTCTGCGGTCATATATAAGATCAATGGAAAACGAACATTAACCTGATGAGTTACTGAGGTATACCGGACATGTTGGAGGAAATAGACAGAGCCTGGCAAAGTATTTTGCCAGGTACTTACCTTGCAAGAACTAAATGGTCTATTCATTCAAAATGCATTTATTGAGTATGTGCCAAATGCCTGTTACTGACTGCATCAGGTAAGGATAAAGACAGATTAAATAAGGTATGGTCCTTTATCCTGCTGGAATTCACTTTCTAGAAGGTATGACCTGAATTCTAAGCAATTACTTCTAGAAGTTTACTCAAGCTTCAGAACTGCATGAATTCCCAATTTCTCTGGAGGTAAAAAATCTGGATGTTACAGAGACACTCTTTAATCCTTTATTTACTTACATTTCCCATATAAGCATATGTAGAGGAATAACTATATTTAGACACAGCCTTATGGCTGGGTGGTGGCTCTGCGGGCAGGGTGGACAAAGTTACACTGCAAAATGAATCCAGTTAAGACAGTACTGCTGCCACTGCCTCATGGCAGGCCCCCAGCTCTCAGTGCCCACAGTGCTGATACAGGGCATAGACAGTAACCTGAAAATCGCTGCCTTTCGACACTGGATGTGGCTGCCACCAAAGCTGACACTCCAGCATGAAGTACATGCTCAATTTCTGTTTCTGAATCACTGGTTTCTGACTCAAAGATGGACCTAAGGGTGTGTAGGTGGGGTCATAATAAAGTATCTATGTGTGAGCTGCAAGAAGGATGGTATCTTCAGTTCCCACAGGGGGTCTCATTGCCTGGAGAATTCTAAAACTTCCCTACCTAAATTCTAAAACATCCTCCTACCCAATCAATATTGACCAGTCTGGGGCTCTGCTCTCAGCTATATTTTTCTTGTAAATTAAAGAGACATTTATACATCAATTTCCTATGGAATTAGCATGAGTCAAGACATCCAAATTGAATCATTTCTTTGATACCCACAAAACCCCAAACAACATTAACAGAAGCAACAATCAAAAAAAAAAAACAACAACTGAGTTTAGAAGTATGTCATACCCAAACTCTGATGTACAGCAACTTGATCAGGGAAAACTACTGCCTTCTAAGATCTCCTGGCAGCCATCCGCCTGGACATAAGCAATCTCTCTGCTTACAGCATGCTGGAGAATGTTTTTCCTTTTCAGACTTCAAAATAGGCAGATGTCAGTGCCACTGAATGAAATCAGCTAGAGCCATTGACATCCTTGGTATAACACAAACTGGGAAGGGGTAAAAGCTGTAAAGGAAACACTGGATAGCTTTCCCTACTGGAAAAATGACCTGTAGGTCATGGGTATAACTTTATTCCCGCCTCAAAGGCTTAATAAGTTTCCCCTCCATAGACTTTCTTCCATTTGTCTCCTCCAAGGGGCCCAATGTCTCTGTTTCCTTTGCCTTCTGCTTAGTCAACAGGCAAATGCCAGAGTAATATTCTTAAAGCAGTGTTTCAAGTGTACTAATCTTCTCACTGAAACTCTAGATGCCCTTCTTTTATCCAGTGAATTAAGTTAAACTTCTCAGAGGGGAATGTAAGGCCTTTTACAATCTGGCTCCTGCCATCACCTCAACAATTCCTCCCATCTTTTCCTCTCCTCATACTCTTCCTCCTGGAAGTCCTCACTTGGAATGCCCTTTCTACTGTTTCTGCTTTTTAAAAAAATATTTATTTATTAATTTATTTAATTTTGGCTGTCCCAGATGTTCACTACCTCAGTCCACTAAAAATTGAGGCATGCCATGATTTTGACCTTTTTTATGAATCATTACAATGATTTTGGAATTGTCTTATTTCCTATCTGTATTATATTCTCTGTAAAAAAACAAGGAAAATGAGGACATTTATTTCATTCCTGCTATAGTCTAGGTGCCATACTAAGATCCCTTATTTAATCCTCACCACAGCCCATGACGTAGACATCATCCTGTTGTACACATGAGAAAGCTGAGACTCAAGGCATTGAGGGTCCCGCCTGGAGCTATGTATTAACTTCTGGAAGCAAAATTTTCTTTTAGATATTCCTGGAGCCAAAGCACATATGTTTATTTCTGTCTCATGCTTTGAGTCTTGTGAAAATCTCACTACCCATGGCTAGCATATAATCACCCCTTGAATTGAGGAATATTGTCTACTTCTGATAGATATCTTTAAGAAGATCCAGTAAGATGCATTATAGTAGGCAAATAAAAAGTAGAATGAAAATACACAGCAAACACATGTGGTAAAGAATCCTCACTAACCATCACTGCCTGGTTGGATAGCAGGGCTACAAAGCGATAGGATCAGCTTTCTCAGAAAAGCAGTACTATCTGTTCTTCTTCCAATGACATCCATGAAACAAGTTATTGATATCGCCACTATTAGAGCTATTTCTCAGAAACCATCTACTGAATTTTTCACAATTTCAAACTTCTTCAGTGCCATCTTTTCAAAACACTCCAATGTAATATAGTACGAATATGATGGATTTAGTATGTAGACAGATCTATGTACAAATTTCATTTTCATCCTCTGACTATTTCTGTGAGCTTGGGTAAATCACTGAACCTAAGACGAATTTCCTGATTTTAAAGTGAGTATACTGCCATTTACCTCTAAGAATCACTGAATTTGTGCAAATTTATTTGTTGTTCCTACTACAATGCTTGGCACGTGGTCAATAAATGTCTTTTGTGATGAATATTGTGATCTAAAAAACCCAACCTTCTCTATTATTCTAATCACCACCGCCTTGTAAATATCTTCTGGATTCTCTATTTACAAAGAAAAATCAACCTAGGATGAACATACAGAAACAGTTTAAATACAACACTTGAAGACATAACAGCCATAGGCCTGCAAGAGAGCAAGGTCTACAGCATCACTAGAAAGAATGACACTGCAAGAGAGAATTGGGGAGTTATTAAGTGTGTGGACTGTGGAGTCACCATCTGTATTAAAATCCTGGTTCTAATATCATCAGTTGTGTAGAGCCAAGTCACTTAAGTCCTCCATATTTATTATCATATTCTGCAAAACAGCTGATAATAATGGAATCTCCTCATAGTGTTGTTTGAAAATGAAATTAAGTCATATATGTAACATACATTAGCATATTTCCTGGCATACTGTGAATTATCGATTATTCCTTTATTTTTTATGGTAATTATCATTGTCAGTACAAATGGGTTATGAATAAGGGTCTGCTTGAGCCAATGGTTAAAATGATAACTGGGAAAGCATCTGTTTGATATTTCCCTAGAGGACCTGATTTCATGTTTTCTCCCTAAGAGCTAAACTTTCATGCCAGAAATATACAGGGCAAATGAATTATCTATCCCAATAACAGGGAAAAATGGTTGTTTTCCACAGGGAGGTGAGATGATCTTCCACTTAAAAACTACCACTTTGGTTGGACAGCACCAAAACTGAAGAAGCAAGGACTGAACTGAATTGAATTCAAGGTGGTTTTAGAAAAGGCAGAGGAACAAGAGATCAAATTGCCAATATCTGCTGGTTCATGGAAAAAGCAAGAGAGTTCCAGAAAAACATCTATTTCTGCTTTATTGACTATGCCAAAGCCTTTGACTGTGTGGATCACAATAAACTGTGGAAAATTCTGAAAGACATGGGAATACCAGGCCACCTGACCTGCCTCTTGAGAAACCTATATGCAGGTCAGGAAGCAACAGTTAGAATTGGACATGGAACAACAGACTGGTTCCAAATAGGAAAAGGAGTACGTCAAGGCTGTATATTGTCACCCTGCTTATTTAACTTAGATGCAGAGTACATCATGAGAAACGCTGGACTGGAAGAAACACAAGCTGGAATCAAGATTGCCGGGAGAAATATCAATAACCTCAGATATGCAGATGACACCACCCTTATGGCAGAAAGTGAAGAGGAACTAAAAAGCCTCTTGATGAAAGTGAAAGCGGTGAGTGAAAAAGTTGGCTTAAAGCTCAACATTCAGAAAACAAAGATCATGGCATCTGGTCCCATCACTTCATGGGAAATAGATGGGGAAACAGTGGGAACAGTGGCTGACTATTTTTGGGGGCTCCAAAATCACTGCAGATAGTGACTGCAGCCATGAAATTAAAAGACACTTACTCCTTGGAAGGAAAGTTATGACCAACCTAGATAGCATATTCACAA
>NW_011495081.1:3188249-3220670 GCF_000754665.1 Bison bison bison | reverse complement strand
AGATAGCATATTCACAAGCAGAGACATTACTTTGCCAACAAAGGTCCGTCTAGTCAAGGCTATGGTTTTTCCAGTGGTCATGTATGGATGTGAGAGTTGGACTGTGAAGAAGGCTGAGCACCGAAGAATTGATGCTTTTGAACTATGGTGTTGGAGAAGACTCTAGAGAGTCCCTTGGACTGCAAGGAGATCCAACCAGTCAATTCTGAAGGAGATCAGCCCTGGGATTTCTTTGGAGGGAATGATGCTAAAGCTGAAACTCCAGTACTTTGGCCACCTCACGCAAAGAGCTGACTCATTGGAAAAGACTCTGATGCTGGGAGGGATTGGGGGCAGGAGGAGAAGGGGACGGCAGAGGATGAGATGGCTGGATGGCATCACTGACTCGATGGATTTGAGTCTGAGTGAACTCCAGGAGTTGGTGATGGACAGGGAGGCCTGGCGTGCTGCAATTCATGGGGTCACAAAGAGTTGGACACAACTGAGCAACTGAACTGAACTGAACTGAAAGGAATAGTGTGCTGCCTGGGTATTAAGTGTGGAAAACAAGGGCAATATCAGAAATAGGCATTGAATAAATACATACAAGTTCTAAGAATATTTACAATTAGCAAGAAACTCACAAAAGGAGTCATGAACATTAGGAACAGAATCCATGAATATAGACGAAACATACTTCAACATAATAAAAGCCATTTATGACAAACTCACAGCTAACATCATACTCAACAGTGAAAAGCTGAAAGATTTCCTCAAAGATCTGGAATAAGACTAGATGCCCATTCTCCCCACCTTTATTCAACACAGTATTGGAAGTACTAGCCCCAACAATCAAACAAGAAAAAGACAAGGAATCCAAGTTGGAAAAGAAAAAAGTACCTGTATAGACTGCTTAGGAGGCAATAAATTTTAATGGGGCAAGTGTAGAAACAAGAATACCCAGTAGGAGGCCCTTCCAGGATTGTAAGAGAGCAAGTTAATATCTTAGCCAAAAGTGGTAGAGATGTAAAGTAGACTATATGAGGTTGTATCTTAGAAAACACAGAACTTATTGACAAATTAGATATAAATGTAATAGAACAGAAATAATATTCTTTCAATTGGGACTTGATGCTACCATTTTCAATTGGGACCAGATGCTACCATTTGCTAACTGGAGAAGACTGGAGGAGAAACAGGTTTAAGTAGAGAGGAAAATGTAGAGCTCATTTTGGCCACCCCAGTGGGGATAACAAGTAAGTCATTGGAGACACATATTTATAACTAAGTAGATAGGGCAGGAGAGACAATCTTTTATTTGCGAAGTCAATAGTCCACATGATGACATTTAAGACCACTAGGACAGCTGAGATCACCTGGGGGCGGGGGGGAAGTATGACTGAGGAAAAGTAGAAGAACCTAGTGCTAAATCAAGAGGAAAACCAATAGTTAAAAGAAATTGCAAAGAAATCAGAGAAGTTGCCACTGGGAAGGTGTCTGGAAAACCAGGAAGTGGTGGGATCACAGTAACAAAGCAAAACAAAACAAAAAACAACGTTAGTCTGTTTCTAAGAAGATGGCATGGTCACCATCCAAACATGCTGAGAGATCCCGCAAAGCAGCAGAAAAATGCCACTGGATTTGGAGATGGATCACTGGCTTTTCAAAGATGGCTTGGCAACGAGTAAACAGGCAAGAAATAAAGCCCAACCAGAGGGCGCTGAGAAGAGAATGGGGATGAGAGGAAGTGGAGCTACTAACAACCTGTCAATTCTGAGTCGAAGGAGGACAGAGAAATGGAATAGGATCTAGAAGATCTGTCAAAAGAGTTTTTGGATTGCTTGCATGTTACTTGAGATGGGAGATATAATTACTACTGGTTCCTGCTATTTAATTAATGATTACTATGTACAAGGTGCTCTTCTAAATGCATTCCCTGATTTTATTAAAAAAAAAAAAAATACCTTCACAAAACTCCTATGAGTAAAGTACTAATACGATCCCCAGTTTATAGATGAGGGGAGTAAGACAGAGAGAGGCAGAGTCCTGTGCTTCACTTGGTGAACACTGAGACAGTGTGTCCGCCAAGACAGCCTGACTCCAGAGTTTGTAGTTTTAATTTCTACTCGGAAGGGTCCCTTGCTATGTTAGTCTGCCTCTACTCCATGTACTGTTATGCTGGTAAGAATCAACCAGTAAACAGAAAATTTGATGGTGCCAGAGAAAGAAAGTAACAATGCAAAAGCAAAGTCCTTAAGAGGGCAAGACTGAAGGAGACCGAGAACAAGATGGCGTCATAGATGAGGAGGGGTACACCTCTCACTGAAGGGAAGGGAGAGTGCATGCGTGTGGATGTATTAATAGACAGTTTTACACATTTGGTGGTTGGAAGATGAAGGTGTTACCAGATGTGTATTTTCTTCTTACCAAACTATAAAGTGAGATCCTCTAGATCTTTCTCGCTAAACTGTGAAGAGGAGAAAGTGCTGAGGTAATGATACTAGAGGAGAAATAGAAAATGGGGAGAATCCGAGAGAGTACAACCCATGGAAACACAGTGGGAGAAGGTGGCAGGCCTGAATACTCTTTGGAGACCGGGGATCATGAATTTAAAGTAGATCTATCTACATGGTTATCTCTTTTTCTCCAGACCTGTTCATCTGCTTGGGTACAGATGAAAAACTGTTGGGTTTATCTGGGTGAGTCTTAATCAGACATGTAGGGTGGAGGGGATATAGGAATGAGTAAGTTAGGACTGTCACAAGGTAAGTTCCCCAGATGCAGATGCTGAGGTGATGTTCAGGGTGAAAGATGTTATCCAGGAATCTGTATCTGAGGAAGGAAGAGGACAGATGCAGGATTCAGTAGACAGAGGGGTTCACCTGAAATGCAGACACCGCAAAAAATTTGCTCAACCTTGTGAGGTGCTCTGGAGTGAATATTTGCCATCAGGATTTTTCCCACCTGACCATGTCCCACCCAGAAAATGCTGGGTGTCTTTGATACCCCTGCCTTGCTCCATCAGTATGTAAGAACTGCTCTGGCAGGGAGACTTCAGGCAAGGTGATTCTGTGCTTGGGGCTAACTCGGAAAGGGCTGAGAATAGGATCTTGCCTGTGACTGCACTCCCTACACTGGTCAGCCAGCCCTTCCATGAAGGGGAATGTGGACAGCCCATTTCAATGTCTGTGAGTAAGAGAAAGAGTAACTATGATGATGGACTAAGGAATTCAAGATCCCTGGGTTTGGAAAATCCCCAGAGGAGGAAATGGCACCCCAATCTAGTATTCTTGCCTGGAAAATTCCATGGACAGAAGAGCCTGGTGGGTTGCAAAGAGTCGGCATGACTGGGCTCCCATGCACACACCAAGAAGGGAAAACCAACTATGAGAGAACGACTCCTTTTTCATATGATATTGAGTTTGGTGTGCAAGTGCCAAGGCACCAAATAGGGCTGAGATATCCCAACTGAGAGAGATTATCCTCTGCTTTAATTTGAAAATACTCACAAGCCAGAAGCAGTCTTAAACCCTCAGACTCGCTTTTGCACAATATAACCTTCCTTTACACACACACACACACACACACACACACACATCCATTTGGTTTGTTAGTCAACCCCTCAAATAGGTATTCTAAATGCTGGAATGTTACCTACGACTATTTAGATTCTTTGTTATCGCAAGCAGTAAGAGCTATTTAAGGAAAATGTCACTCAGAATAAATTAGATAACCTCTTAGATTATCTTCCTTTCTGCTGATGTTTATGTTTGCACTTTAATTTTTTATGTACACAAGTTAAGGAAGTAGGATAAAATATTATGTTTGAAGATGATTTAATTGTGAATTTGAACTCACATTTAGAGGGCAGAGTAAGTCAGAAAATAATATCAAGAGAGCCTTTCTTTTCCTCCCACATTATGGTGGGTGATAGAATATGCATCGTTTCACACCCTCGTCCTCAGAAGGGTATCAATCACCTTGGAAATAAATGCAGAGGCTCCTGGTTATAGACTGCATCACCTAATGTGGTTTCTGCCCGCTCTTGCCCCACCACCCCTCTAGCTGGAAAGGCTCATGCAGCACATTATCACAATGTCATCTATCAATAAGAGGCAAAACATGCTAAACTGGCTTCTTTATTTTATGGAAATTACATGGCTAAAAGCAATAGCTTCAGAGGCTAACGAGAGACTGTTTCATCTGACTCTGACAGTTCTGCACTCAGGAAAAAATAAAGAATTATTGTAATGCCAAACTTCACAGCCTGGGCTATTAGAAACTAAGTTTAGACTAAGTCTTTACCCTACTTACTATGTTTAGACCCCAAAATGAAAATATTATTTCAAGATGTAATGGAAATGCTCACCAGGCTTCTCACATGGGAAAGAAACAGTTGCTGAAGAGTTTGAATTGGTTATGAACACAAAGCAATCATTCTATTGAAAACACTGGCTGGGAGAGTACTTTTCTAAAGATAGGAACCAAATAGGCTGAAACAACTTCAGTGAGATTCCTCCTCCCCCAATTCAGACTTCAACTTGGGCTTTCCAGGTGGTTTTAGTGGTAAAGAATCCACCTACCAATGCAGGAGACTCATGTTTGAACCCTGGGTCAGGAAGATCCCCTGGAGAAGGAAATGGCAACCTACTCAGGTATTTTTGCCTGGGAAATCCAATGGACAGAGGAGCCTGGTGGACTACAGTCCAGGGGGGTCGCAAAAGAGTCGAATACAACATAGAGACTGAAAACATCATGCACACAACCAAATGGAAGGCATTTGATATTTTTAATCATTAAATCACTGAAAATACTTACCACTGAGCACCTTCTCACTGCTCAGAGAGGGGAAATGTGCTGAATTAGGAGTTGAGACTCTTCCTACTACTGCCACGTTTGTGACTTGAAGAAGCCACTTCTTCCTCTTTGAACCTGTTTTCTTCCCTATAAACTAAAGCCCCTACATATCTAAAGCCCTATCATGCTCCCATTCCAATAAAACAGTCATTTTTGTGCATGACTTGAAAAGTAATACTCACTGTGTGGAATGCACGAAGGTTCTATTCAACCAAGATGGGGTAGAAGTCAGGCAGGCACAGGACCAATGGTTTGGAGTATATGCTTTGTGCTAGATGATCTTTGGCTTTCCTGGTTGCTCAGTCAGTAAAGAATCTGCCTTCAATGCAGCAGACAACCTGCAAGCAGGAAAAGCAGGTTCGATCCCTGGGTCAGGAAGATCCCCTGGAGAAAGAAATGCCACCCAACTCCAGTATTCTTGCCTGGGAAATCCCATGGACAGAGGAGCCTGGCAGTCTACAGTCCATGGGGTCACAAGAGCTGAACAAGACTTAGCAACTAAACCACCACCACCACCAGATGATTCCAGGCACTTTATAAACTTTAGATCTCCTTTCAACCTCTCCAAACACTCATGAGATTGTATTCACTATCAGATGGGCCAAAAGGTCAGATTGTCAGAGCATTAAACATGGGATTTACTACAGAATTCAAACCCTGGTCAGGGTCACATTGATTTTATGACTTAAAGCTTCCCCAAATGTTCTTTGTCACAAACTCCAAACTTACCCCTACTTGTGGTGTA
Source organism: Bison bison bison (assembly GCF_000754665.1). Lineage (NCBI taxonomy): Eukaryota > Metazoa > Chordata > Mammalia > Artiodactyla > Bovidae > Bison > Bison bison. The sequence goes on along the minus strand of NW_011495081.1, from coordinate 3,215,089 downwards.
AATTAAGCCATGAAAACTTCACAGGAGAAATTCATTCCTTCCTGTTTTAGTCTTTCCAGATATCTCCTTTGGAAATGAGACATTTCAAAATTTGAAATGTAGCATATATTCAAGAGTCAGCCTGAGCTGGAGTTCCAACTTTGTTATAATTCTTAACAAATTACTTAAATTCTTAACAGATTACTTAAGTAATCTGAGCCTTAGAGTCCTATCTGTAAGATGAAGAGAGCAAGTGTCTTCCATTTCTGTGAGAATTTAATGATCTCACGTGTGTGAGGTATTTTATTCCCTTCTCTACCTCTCTCTTTACAGGCCAACACACTAATTCTCTACCATGAATTCATTGCCAATGCATAGTATTTCAACACTGTGTGAGGGCAAATTTCCAGTCCTGGAGAACACAGATGTGGGTTATCGAGAAAGCAGTCACGGAAGCAAGAGTACTAACTTGTTACCAGTTATGTGTGAGCAAGTCATGTTTACCTGGCCTCATCAGAGTTCAGCTGATGCCTTGTGCTAACTTGTAGGCCTTGCGATTGGATTGGTTGTGGCCAATAGACCAAAAACAGAAATGACTTTGTCACTTTGGTCCAGGGCATTTAGAAATTAGTGTGAATTTTCCATACTTGCTCTTTCCCTTTTCCTATCAAGGTAATCTTAGATGCCCACTGCTAATATGGCAGCATCATTAAGATTATAGCATCTCTTTCTGCCCAGGCAGAGTGATTGTCTCAGTGAGGAATGTCCTCCACTCAGTGCACCAGATATGCAAGAGAGTAAGAAATAAGCTTAGTTATGCCAAGTCACTGAGATTTAGGGCCCACATGCCATAACTCACTCTATCCTCACTCTATTACCCTGGAACTACTGTAGTTGGACTGCAAGGAGATAAAACCAGTCAATCAAAAGGAAATCAACTCTGAATATTCATTGGAAGGAATGACACTGAAGCTGAAGCTCTGATAATTCGTCCACCTGATGAGAAGAGCCAACTCATTGGAAAAGACTCTGATGCTGGGAAAGATCAAGGCAGAAGGAGAAGACGGCAGCAGAGGATGAGATGGTTAGATAGCATCACTGACTCTGTGGACATGAATTTGAGCAAACTCCAGGAGACAGTGGAGAACAGAGGAGCCTGACATGCCTCAGTCCATGGGGTTGCTAAGAGACACAATTTAGTGACTGAATAACAACAACTGTAGTTGTATTGTAAAAGAAGTTTGTACAGGATTCAGAGAGGGCAGATGATGAAGCCCTCCCTAGACTGTCTGATACTACCTGGATTATCTGCCTGGAGCATGCTCTTGCTTCAGTTTTGAAAGATAAATTGTTTTGTTCACCAGGGAGCCCTGGGTAGTTTGGGAGCTAGGAACTGTCATTCTAAGCAGGGGTAACAGAACAAGGAAAGGCATGAGCTATGAATCTGCGTGGCAGAGAAAACTGCAAATAGTTAAGTCTGCAACATGATATTGCAGTCGCAAAGCCCCAGTGAGAAATTACATCTCACGGAAGTGTGCAAGTCCACTAGCCTGAGAGTAGAGAAGAAAGAGGGAGGGAAAAAATACTGATTGAGATGGAATCCCAATGAAGATACTTTTCATCTACTTTAGAATTTTGCTTCAAGTTGGCCCCGCTTAAAAATAGAAGAGGGTTCAATTTCACCACTCTATTTTTGCTGAGGCCAGTGTAAACTTGCAACACCCATTCATTCACACTCCAAGTGCTTTTCAAGTTGAAGAGGCCAATTATCCAAAATGGCTTCCTAGTATGAAATGTCCGTATTCCACTTGGGGCTCCCTTATTCTATAAAACTCATTTAATGTATGAGCTTAATTACATGGAGATAGATCAAGAGCCTCAGAGGTGAAAGGCTAACGAGGGCATTAAATCCTGAACCACTTAACAGCTACCCTATCATTTGGCAGAACTGTATTTTAAAATAGTGTTTGAAATATATTTAAACTGAAATAAATAAAACATATTTTCCTGTAAATGATGCCAAGCCCTGCCAATTAAAGTCAGATCTATTTAAAAAAAAAAATCTTTAGCTCTCAACAAATTCTGGCTGCTTTTTCCCACTAAAAGCAATTCTGAGCATTTATGCTCACACTTTTTCCCTGTATCATTATGCCGTATTCCTCCTGTTAATATTTAAAGCCTCTGAAACTGTTTTTCCCATATGCTTTTGGAGTAGAACACAAAACTTAAGTTTTCCATTCTTATGAAGCTTTGTAAAAATAATCTTATGTGCTGTTTATTAAGGGAAGATATTACTAATACCTACAGGCATGAAGCTTTCACTAAATAGCAAGAAAAAAAGGGGAAAAAAGACTTGGTGGAAGGTCATTTATCTTTATCATGCTGTACTATTCACCATTAAACTTGATTAATAATGATGGTACAGCAATAATAATAATTGTTGAATGTGATACACTAAGTGCTTTTCTAAGCACTTTATATATAATACTATTTTAATGTATACTCACAACTACCATACAATTATTTTTCACGAGGAGACTGAGTATCAGTGATTAAAAAATTTGCCGAAGATTTCAGAGCTTTAAGCACCTAAGCTAGAATTTGTACCCACATCTGTCTAACATCAGTTGAAATTCTATGTTCTTCTGCCTTTAAATTATATAGTTAGTTAACCACAAGGGCTTCCCTTGTAAAGCTGGTAAAGAATCCACCTGCAATGCGGGAGACCTGGGTTCAATCATGGATTGGGAAGATCCCCTGGAGAAGGAAAAGGCTACCCACTCCAGTATTCAGGCCTAGAGAATTCCATGGACTGCACAGTCCATGGGGTCACAAAGAGTGAGACATGACTGAGCAACTTTCACTTTCAACCAAAAAACATATATATTTGTTTTGAAACAAATATTTGAAACCACAAGATAAATATATATTAGTGTGGCTGTTGCAGATTCAACTAAAACAACTATTATTTGAATCATCGATCCCAGTTTATGGGGTCAAATTAAAAAGTATAGTAATAAAATCAGAACTATCTTCCCTGACTAGGGAGGCTGAGAGATTAATACAACCAATTTTAGACATGAACACAGAGCATGGAAGGAGATGCATTTTCTCCATCCTGAAACAATGCCCAGTTGTGCATGTGACCGGTGATGGAATTAAAGTCCAATGCTGTAAAGAACAATACTGCATAGGAACCTGGGAACGTTAGGGCCATGAATCGGTGTAAATTGTAAGTGGTCAAACAGGAGATGGCAAGAGTGAACATCAACATTTTAGGAATCGGTGAATTAAAATAGACTGGAATGGGCAAATTTAATTCAGATGACCATTATATCTACTACTGTGGGCAAAATCCATTAGAAGAAATGGAGTAGCCCTCACAGTCAACAAGAGTTTGAAATGCAGTACTTAGGTGCAATCTCAAAAATGACAGAATGATCTCTGTTCATTTCCAGGGGAAACCATTCAAAATCATAGTAATCCTAGTCTATACCCAACCACTAATGCCAAAAAAGCCAAAGCTGAACAGTTCTATGAAGATCTACAAGACTTTCTAGAACTAATACCAAAAAAACAAACCAAAAAAAAAGTCCTTTTCATCATAGGGGACTGGAATGCAAAAGTAGGAAGTCAAGAGACACCTGGAGAAACAGGCAAGTTTGGCCTTGGAGTACAAAACGAAGCAGGGCAGAGGCTAACAGAGTTTTGCCGAGAAAATGCACTGGTCAAGAGCAAACAGCCTTTTCCAACAACACAAGAGATGACTTTACACATGGACATGGACATCACCAGATGGTCAATAGCAAAATCAAACTGATTATACTCTGCCGTGGAAGATGGGAGAAGCTCTATACAGTCAGCAAATATAAGACCAGGAGCTGACTGTGGCCCAGATCATGAACTCCTTTTGGCAAAATTCAGCCTTAAATTGAAGAAAGTAGGGAAACCCACTAGACCATTCAGGTATGACCTACATCAAATCCCTTAGGATTATACAGTGGAAGTGACAAACAGATTCAAGGGATTAGATCTGATAGACACAGTGCCTGAAGAACTATGGATGGGGGTTCACTACACTGTACAGGAGGCAGTGATTAAAACCATCCCCAAGAAAAAGAAATGCAAAAAGGCAAAACAGCTATCTGAGAAGGCCTTACAAACAGATGAGAAAAGAAGAGAAGCAAAAGGCAAAGGAGAAAAGGAAAGATATACCCATCTGAATACAGAGGAGTTCCAAAAAATAGCAAGGAGAGATAAGAAAATCTTCTTCAGTGATCAATGCAAAGAAATAGAAGAAAACAATAGAATGGGGAAGATTAGAGATGTCTTCAAGAAAATTAGAGATACCAAGGGAACATTTCATGCAAATGTGGACACAATAATGGACAGAAAGGGTATGATCCTAACAGAAGCAGAAGATATTAAGAAGAGGTCACAAGAATACACAGAACTATACACAAAAAGGTCTTAATGATCTAGATAATCAGAGTGGTATGATCACTCAGATCAGATCAGTCGCTCAGTCGTGTCTGACTCTTTGTGACCCCATGAATCGCAGCACGCCAGGCCTCCCTGTCCATCACCAACTCCCGGAGTTTACTGAGACTCACGTCCATCGAGTCAGTGATGATCACTCACCTAGAGCCAAATATCTTGAAGTGGAAAGTCAAGTGGACCTTAGGAAACATCACTATGAAAAAACCTAGTGGAGGTGATGGAATTCCAATTGAACTATTTCAAATCCTAAAAGATGATGCTGTTAACATGCTGCCTTCAATATGCCAGCAAATTTGGACAACTCATCAGTGGCCACAGAACTGGAAAAGGTCAGTTTTTATTCCAATCCTAAAGAAAGGCAATGACAAAGAATGTTCATACTACCACACAATTGCACTCATCTCATACGGTAGCAAAGTAATGCTCAAAATTCTCCAAGCTAAGCTTCAACAGTGTGTGAACCAAGAAATTTCAGATGTTCAAGCTGGATTTAGAAAAGGAAGAAGAACCAGAGATCAAATTGCCAACAACCATTAGATCACAGAAAAGGCAAGAGAATTCCAGAAAAACATCTACTTCTGCTTCATTGACTATGCTAACACATTGACTGTGTGGGTCACAACAAACTGTGGAAAATTCTCCAAGAGATGGGAATACCAGACCACCTTACCCGCCTCCTGAGAAATATGTATTCAGGTAAAGAAGCAACAGTTAGAACCAGACATGGAACAGACTGGTTCCAAATTCGGGAAGCAGTACATCACTGTATATTGTGACAGTGTACTGTACTATACATACAATGCAATGTACAGGACTGTACAGCCTGCTTATTTAAATTATATGCAGAGTACGTCATTTGAAATGCTGCGCTGGATGAAGCACAAGCTTAAATCAAGATTGCTGGGAGAAATATCTATAACCTCAGATATGCAGATGACACCACAGACAACAGAGTAACCAAAGAGCCTGTTGATGAAAGTGAAAGAGGAGAGTGGAAAAGCTGGTTTAAAACTCAACATTCAAAAAACTAGCAACCTCAGATTAACATTCAAAGAATTAACAAGCTCAGAAATATTAACAACCTCAGAAATGCACATGATACCACTCTAATGGCAAAAAGTAAAGAGGAACTAAGGAACCTCTTGATGAGAGTGAAAGAGGAGAGTGAAAAAGCTGGCCTAAAACTCAACATTAAAAAGACTAAGATCATGCCATCCAGTCCCATCACTTCATGCCAAATAGAAGGGGAAAAACTAGAAGCAGTGGCAGATTTTCTTTTCTTGCGCTCTAAAATTACTGCAGATGGTGACTGCAACCATGAAATTAAAAGACACTTGCTCCTTGAAAGGAGTGCTATGACCAACCTAGTAAGTGTATTAAAAAGTAGAGACTAGAGACTTCACTTTGCCATTAAAGATCTGTATAGTCAAGCTATGGTTTTTCCAGTAGTCATGTACAGATGTGAGAGTTGGACCATAAAGAAGATTGAGTGCCAAAGAATTGATGCCTTTGAATTGTGGTACTGAAGACACTTGAGAATCCCTTGGACAGCAAGGAGATCAAACCAGTTAATCCTAAAGGAAATCAACTCTGAATATTCATTGGAAGAACTGATGCTGAAGCTCTAGTACTTTGGCTACCTGAAGCAAAGAGCCAACGTATTGGAAAAGACCTTGATGCTGGGAAAAGGTGAAAGGAGAAGGGGATGGCAGATGAGATGGTTAGATAGCACCACCAATTCAATGGCCATGAAATTGAGGAAAACTCAGGAGATAGTGAAGAACAGGGGAGCCTGCCATGCTACAGTCCGTGGGATCACAAAGAGTTAGTGACCGAACAACAACAACAACTACGCTGATAGAGTGGAGATCTCAGCTGGAATTAAATGTGCTGAGACTCAGAGATAACTGGGCATTTTAGGTATATTGCTGTGTGTGTGTGTGAGTCGCTCAAGTCATGTTCAACTCTTTGCCAACCCATGGACTGTAGCTTGCCAGGCTCCTCTGTCCATGGAATTCTCCAGGCAAGAATACTGGAGTAGATTGCCATTCCCTTCTCTAGGGGATCTTCCTGACCCAGGGGTCAAATCTAGGTCTTTCACATTGTGGGCATATTCTTTACTGTCTGAGCCACCACGGAATCCCTAGATATATTGCTGAGACAGTCCTAAACAAAGTTAATTTTCATGAGATGCTTTCTACAGGGCCAGCCACAAAAAGAGGTGGACTCAACCAGAAATCCATGGTTATCAGAGGAGAAAAATAATTCTGACTACAACACAGCTGCTCCTTAGATTTATCTCTAAGCACAGCCTCCTTTTTAGACTCACTGCTCGGTCCTATTGAGAATGTAGGTGAGTGAAGGAAGGGAGCTGGGTTTTTGTATAAAACACAGAAAATCTTGTTTCACTTAATAAGTCCTGCCTCTCTTTAAGCAACTCTCCACAGAAGCCTGCAACTGTAACAAAAACACACTTCTCACTTACAGCTTATAACACTTTAGTCTTGGAATGAAGAAATCAGACCTTAACAAGGCCCGCTCCAGCCCTTACAGACTTCAGCATCAGGCTGCACCAACAGAGCATCAGACTGGCAAGTGCCGGCCACACCCTGCAGCCTCAAACTGCAGAACTCTACAGAAGCCACAAAGGTTCCTGGAAATGCCCGGCAAGTGTAGAGACACACAGCAATGGCGACTCAGGCAGGAGACAAGTGGAATATCAGTAGTGTGTGCATGCACGCTAAGTCACTTCAGTTGCGTCTGACTCTATGCAACCATATGGACAGCAGCCTGCCAGGCTCCTCTTTCCTTGGGATTCTCCAGGCAAGAATACTGGAGTAGGTTGCTGTGCCCTCCTCCAGGGGACCCTCCCTACCTAGGGATCAAAACTGCATCTCTTAAGTCTCCTAAACTGGCAGGCAGGTTCTTTACCACCAATGCCACCTGTAGAGCCCATCAGTAGTACCACAAGGTAACTAACCAAACTGATGACATCTTCTTGAACATACTTGAAATATCTGAGAACTCCCCAAATATATATAACTCCCTAAAGTACTCTATGATCTAGTTTTCCTGAGTAGGTAGATCGAGGCTCATCTCTATAAAATATCAAGAATAACAGCATGCTAGTTTTCCCACTAATCCAAACTAAGGACATGATCCTGTTACAGGAAGAAAGTCAGCCATCGCTGACTCATGGCCAGAGATTAGTGGAGGTGCTAGCTCCTTGCACATAAATCACATTATTCAAGAAAACTAGAGAATAATGTTGCTTCAGGATTTCTACATTTAGCATTTCCTGTTTTAATACTTCTTAATTTCTATTCTGTATTTGTAAACATGCTTTATAATTTACTGAGTGCCAATATTTAGAATAATGTATTGCTGCTGATCTGGTTTGCTTCCATAATCCTAAACCTTGCCGTCTGTCCATTACTTGGACACCACAGTAGTTAATTTATCAATTTCACAAGATTTCAAAGATTGAAGACATTAGGCATATTATCCTAATTTGCCTCTGAAAGTAATATGATAGCCTTTCTCTCCATATTTATTCAAACAAGAATTTCAAATGCCAATGGGTGAAGTTTGCTACCAAAGGGGCCAGAGTGTGGGGCTGGACTGCAATAATGCAGTCTTTGCTGAGTTAATGCAATGGGAAATCAACTTTTCTGTGATTTCAAGCCCCCAAGCCTCCCATTCCTTTCCCCTGTTACTTAAATTATTACCAACTCCTGTTGTTCATCTTTCAAAAGTGTTTTCATAGGTCCTTCACCTTGTGCTCCTCTCTCTCCCCATGTCCTTAATCCCAGAAACATCTGCTGCTCCTGAAAATCTTGCTGGCTAATATACCCAGAATGTTAATATAGTTCTAACTTTCAAAAACTTGGTGACTCATGACCAATCAATTTACTTTCAGCTCTTGTTCCTTTGGTTTGAAAATGACAAATTAAAAATGCATCACATGTGAATTCTGGAGACAGGAACAAACTTTTTTTTAGGTACAAAAAAATTTCCCTATAGTCTTATATTCAGTGATGCTCTCTTTTCTTCCTCAAGCCCACTCCCTTTACTCCCCAGTTTTTGCCAAAGACTTTGGTATCTTCTCATCCTTCTGAGTTATCTAATTCATGCCCATGAAGCATCTCCGAAATCTATGTTTTCTGTGTAACTCTCACTCATGAATACAATATTTGCAGGTTCCATACTGGACATCCCCATCTGGATGTGCCACAGCAATCCAAATTAATGCCTTTGAAGTTGAATCCATCATTCCTTGTATCACAACCAGCTGGTTCCCTTCACCCGTTATTATATAGTAATGAGTACCACTAATGGCAACCTGGTTCTCTATAATTAGTTTTCCCATTCTCAATATCCAATCAATTGATTTTTATATTCTGCCATTTTGACATATGTATCTTTTTCCTCCATTCTGCTTCCACTTCTTTCCTGCCATTTACTGTCCCCAGTGTTTCATCATCTCACTCCAAAATGTTTACCAGGTACTCAGAAGATTTCTCCCTATTCCTCTACATACGTTATTCAATCTATTCTTCTCAATGTACCTGGAAAGGTTTTCTAAGATGGAAAATAAAATGATACTATTTCCTTTCTTAAAATCCTTTAATAGCCCTATTCTTTGGTGGCTTAGATGGTAAAGAATTTGCCTATAACCCGAGTTCAATCCTAGGGTCAGGAAGATTCACTGGAGAAGGGAATGGCAACCCACTCCAGTATTCTTGCTTGGAGAACCCCACAGACAGAGGAGCCTGGCAGGCTACAGTCTATGGGGTCACAACGAGCTGGACACACTGAGTGACTAACACTTTCACTCCACTTTTACACATAGGGGAAACAACTCAGAGACATTAACATGACACTCAAGGTCCTTAAAGATCTGATCCTTTTCTACTTCTGTAGCTTCATATCTTTCCAATCCCCTCCAGCCAAGAAAGACTCCCACCATTCTAAACAAGTATCACTTTTCTAAATTCACCACGCTCTCTCATTCCCTCTACAGACAAAATTCACCTTGTCTTAAAAACATTTCAGACTTTCTTTCCTCAGATGCTCTTTCTTTGTATTTGTAAATTCTGTTCAGTTCTCGAGATCTATCTCAGGTATTGCTCCTTGCAAAAAGATTTCTTTATTACCTCACACCTCCACTGGGTTGTCTTATGCCTGTTTCTCTTCTACCATAGGACCAAGAAAAAATTACTATATTTTCTAACTGCATTAGAAAAATCTGTGCATGTGTCTGAATTTTAATTGCAGAACATTATCTGTCACTGCAACTGCCATGGCTTAAACTGCCTGGAAGTATTTACCAATGATAACGGTAAGCATGTTACTTTCTTCCATCTAATTTATGGATTATCTGCTGTCATTGTTTATTAACTGGGGATGCCCTATCTTTATGTGGGTGGTCCAATGACTTTCTGCATTTCTCAACCTCTGTGTTCTATCATGTGTGGTGGTAAGGTGGGTTTTGGTGAGTGTTATGGCTTCCTCACTGTATAACAAAAAAAGCATCTTCTCACTCCAGAGGAAACATGAATTTGAGATCTGCTCTTTTCTGTCTACATGAAGCATCCTCGATGACTATTTCTGTTTGACCACCTCTTACTCTTTAGTCAGAGATGCTACTATTATTGATACACATAACTTCCATTAGAAGCCTTTTTGATATCTGAATGTCTTTTCCTATGAGATGCCTAAAATATTTCAAAGTACTACTGAATTTTTTTAAAAAAATCAATGAAATAATCAATTAACATAGGCACTTAATGAATAATAACCCAATAAATGACCTTACCCTGATATGATTTAATGAAGTTTTAAAATAATTCTCCTCTGTTTTCTAATACCAATTAATAGTGTAAAAAAAAAAAAAAAAAGACTTTTCTGCCTTTTAACAGGTGTAGGAACATATGAGACCCTTAGTAGCAGCAGCAGTATTAGTTGCTCAGTCTTTAGGCATCCTTCCAATGATGCTACCTGAGAGCATCATTTTTATGTTACAAAGATAAATTGCAATCTGTTTAGGGATTACTTTGGTTTAAATCAATTCTATCCATGTGATGAAATCATCTTATATTCTCCTTCTGCAATGAATTTATTAAAGATAAGAATATCAGAGTCACGATACATAGTTTGTCTAATATGTTTTTTGTTTAAAGGGAATTTTTTTTTCCCCCTCAGTAACACTGTGATCCAATATGATCCTATGGTAAATGTGTCAAACTGCAGACTTTTACTTGTGCTTGAGAACTACAAATTTTCAAATGCCAATTATGTCCATTCCCTGTGTTCTTGACAAGACTTCTTACATGCAGTGAGAGAATCTAAAAATGGTATTCTTTCATTGTCTAGAGTATTTGACCACCAAGAACCATTTTAAAAATCCAAAACAACAGTGATTTTTAAAACAGTATCTCAAAACTTCTCTTTCAAAGTATTTTTTTCCTTTTTTAAACTGCAAAAAAATCAATATTGGGAAGGACACTAACATAATCAATTAATGAGCTAATAATTTTCCAAATTTTCTATTATTTTCTAGTTATAATATACAGCCAACTGAGGACAAATTCCCTTCCGAAGAATGTAGGTCATCGTAGATTTTTATATAAAAGGGGAGTGAAATCTTCTCTTTTATGCTCATAAAACAGAATACATACAGTTTTTTGGTAATCTATTGTCAAGACAGTGAAAGTAGATGGAAATAAAAGAAGGCAGTATCTTGAAGTACTAAGAGTGTGGCTTTGGAGTCACGAAAAATAGATTTGAGTTAGGACTTTGTTACTTATATTTGTAAACCTTTGACAAGTTACTTAACTTCCCTGAATTTCCTCTATGAAATGAAGATGACAGTACATGTACAATCCTTAACATGTTTTCTGTCTTTAAGGATTTTTTAAAATGATGTATATAAAGCACAAATTACAATGCCTAATAGGTAGCAAATGCTCATTAACCGATAGATGGCCATCTTTAAGGAGAGAATTCTTCAGGCATTAATTGTGTTGTAACATTAGTGTTATCTTACCCTTTCCACTACTACAGCATTCTTTTCTATATTATCACAGTTGCGTTAGTAAAACAGCCAAGGGCATAAGCCATCTCTAAATGAAATTTTTGTCCCAAGTAAGCCTGGAGCACACAAAATGGAGCACACAAAATTTGTAATTCCAAAGTCATTCTTTGTCCCCTTCCCCCAAGGAATTTAGGCAAAAGGAAGAAATTAACCCTGATTTATAGTATATTTGCTCAAAGAATGATATTCTCATATCTCAATTTTCGGGTCAGACATTAAGTGCAGTAGGTTATATAAATCTGAATTAAAAAGCAAAGTTTGTAAAGCCTCCAGTGATTTCCTGAGAAACCAGACTGCATAACTTCATTAAGAATGGAAATGAAGTTCCTTGATCCTGGTGCTTCAGAAAATGTACTTTAAGTGCACAAAAAGGAAAAACAAGCGAGCAACAAGCATGCAGAGAAGAAAAAAGGGAAAGAGAGAGAAGGAGGAAGAAGAGTGTATCTTAGTCACCTAGTCATGTCCGACTCTTTGTGACCCCATGGGCTGCATCTGTCCAAGGGATTCTCCAGGCAAGAATATTGGAGTGGGTTGCCATTCCCTTCTCCAAAGAAGAAGAGAGAGAGAGATAAATAAGGTCTGGCAATCTCAGTAGTGGCATTTGTTTTACTCAGAAGAATTCTGTAACTTCTTTAAAAAACAAACAAAAAAAAAATCAAAGAAGCTTAGAGTCATCACACATAGGAAAACAGCTGAGTTTGGAACTGCCCTCTTCTTTAAGCTTTACCACACTTCTCGTATAGATGAGTGTCATGAGCAGATGCCAGTAATGGAAAGGCATTTTATAGACACACTAAATTCTATTTAAAATAATACAGGAATGAAACAATTTCAGATTCACTTACATTGAAGTATTTCAGGGGTTACAAATCTACTTTAGATTTATAGGATGAAAATGACCTAGCAAAAAACTAACCTTCAGTCTATAATATGTTAATTACCTGTGAAAAATTCATGATAACTAGGCATAAACTAGTTATATCCCTCCCTTTAGCTGGAAAAACCAGCCATGTAAAGTGAATAAAGTTGACAGTCATCTCATTAGTAAGATGTGCATGCAGTCACTTAAAATGTCCCTTATCTCCATGTAACCTGTGATATGCCCCATCATTGCACTTAAAATAACAGCATTTGATGAGTTGATCTTTTTACCAAATATATATATGTCCTCATGCGTGCATGCTAAGTCACTTCAGTTGCGTCCGACTCTTTGCGACCCTATGGACTATACCCCACCTGGCTCCTCTGTCCAAGGGATTTTCCAGGCAAGAATACTGGAGTAGGTGGCCATGCTCTCCTCTACTGGATTCCCCCCAACGCAGGGATAAAACCCATGTCTCCTGTGGCTCCTTCACTGCAGGTGAATTCTTTACCACTAAGCCACCAGGGAAGCCTTAAAGTCTACCTATTACAACTCTATATATTACTTCCTAAGACTGTGACAGATGATATAATACCTTGCTGAAGTTTATTAATCTATTCATGTAAGTATTTACTCTTTTATATATACCAAGAACATTTTATATGAGTAGGTATGGAATAACAAGAAAGAGTCATGGCTCCTGCCATCAAACAGTAGTGGGTCCATCCCAAGAATCTCAAGTGATATTACTGCAAGAATGACTATTGTCAGGATAGGCTCCTGAGAGTATGATGAGAGAGAAAAGAAAAATATAACAATGAAGAATCAAGAATGATTTTAGGACTTTCTAAACACATTTATGCATGATTTTAATATGTCTAAATATCTATCATATCGAAGACATACCCTTGATGTAGAAAGTACTCAAGTATATAATTCACAGGTTAATTTCTTGCCAACACTATGAACGCCTGTTTTCATTGGGTCTATGACTTTACTGTAAGTTTAAATGCTGTTTCCATATTCAATCCTAAGTATACAATTATGCATATTAAAAGTACAAATATTTAATAGACCTCTATATGTACATACCACTGAGAATATATGTTAACATTTCACCATATCTGCTACCTCTCTTTCATGAAGTATAGTGCAGCTAAAGACTCACTTTTACATCCCTTTTGCATTCTTCTCTTCCTCCCCAAGAATAACCAATATTCTGATGTTACTTCATTTATTTAAACATTCAACAACTATTTGATGAATGCCTATCATGTGCTAGACATTATTTCAGGTATTTGGAACACATCAGAAAACTAAAAAAATAAAGATTGTTGACCTTTCACAGCTCATTTAGATGGGTGAGACATTATAATCAACAAACATAATTAATAAGTACATTTTATATTCACTGAGCAAGTGACTAATGCTCTAGAAAAATGAAACAATGGAACAAAGTAAGGAAGATTCAGAGTTGGGAGGGGGGCAATTAGAAATTGAAAGGTGACTTTAGAGTAAAAACCTAAAGCAGTGAAATGGTGCAACCACAAAGAAAAACAGTCTGGTACTTCCTCAAAAAATTAAACATAAAATTACCATTTTACCCAGAAATTCAAATTCTACATATATACCCAAGAGAAATGAAAATGTATGTCCATGCAAAAATTTGTATAGCATTATTTAGAATAGATAAAGGGCAGAAACAATGCAAATGTCTATCAGCTGATGTATGAATAAACAAAAGTGGTATATCCATACAATAGAATATAATTCAGCCATAAGAATGAAGTGATGTACTGATTATACTACAGCATGCATAAACTTTGAAGACTTTATGCTAAGTAAAAGAAACCAGTTACAAAATATCATATATCATGACTTCACTTACATGAAATTGCCAAAAGAGGAAAATATATAGAGATAGAAGGTAGATTAATAATTGCTTTAGGCTGGAAGTATGGGACAAGGAATTGGGGTTAATAGCTAAAAGTTTTGGGATGTCTTTCAGACATGATGAAATTGTTCTAAAATTGACTGTGATGACAGCTGCACTCTTCCATCACTATACTGCTGCTGCTGCTAAGTCACTTCAGTCGTGTCCAACTCTGTGCGACCCCATAGAAGGCAGCCCACCAGGCTCCCTGGTCCCTGGGATTCTCCAGACAAGAACACTGGAGTGGGTTGCCATTTCCTTCTCCAATGCATGAAAGTGAAAAGTGAAAGTGAAGTTGCTCAGTCGTGTCCGACTCTTCGAGACCCCATGGACTGCAGCCCACCAGGCTCCTCTGTCCATGGGATTTTCCAGGCAAGAGTACTGGAGTGGGGTGCCACTGCCTTTTCCTAAAAACTATTACATTATATGTTTTAAATGTGTGAACTGTGTTGTATATGAGATATAGCTCAGTAAAGCTGTTATGAAAAAAAGTAACACATACAAGTTATCTATTTTCAAACATTTATATGTTTTCTGCTATCTTTTGACTAATGATATCTAGCTTAACTGGTTTAATTGTTATTTCTTGTCCTCAAATACATTTAGATGTTCACCTCATCATATTTATCCTTTTATTCTACAGACTACACACAGTATTTTTATTTATTTATTTGTCTGATTTCTTGTTCTGAATTATAGCTGCTTTTTTTCTGCATCTTATTAGATGCAGGAAAAGCTTTTTGATAAAATTGAACATCAATTTATGATAAAAGCTCTCCAGAAAGTGGGCATAGAGGGAACATACCTCACAACATATAAAGGTCATATATGAAAAATCCACAGGTAACATAATACTCAATGGTGAAAAATGGAAAGCATTTCCTCTAAAATCAGAAACAAGGTAGGAATGCCCATTCTGTCCTCTTTAATTCAACATAGTATTGGAAGTCCTAGCCACAAGAATTAGATAAGCAAAAGAAATAAAAGAATCCAAATTGGAAAAGAAGTAAAATGGTCACCGTTTTTATATAGCAAAGAGAAAATCCTAAGGATGCTACCAGATAACTATTAGAGCTCATCAATGAATTCAGTACAATTGCTGGGTATAAAATTAATATACAGAAATCTGTTTCATTTCTATATACTAACAATGAAATATCAGAAAGAGAAATTAAGGAAACAATCCGATTTACCATCACATCAAAAACAATAAAACACCTAGGAATAAACCTATGTAAGAAGGCAAAAGACCTGTATTCTGAAAACTATAAGATGCTGATTAAAAGAAACTAAAGATAACACAAAAAGATGGAAAGATATACCATGTTCTTGGACTGGAAGAATCAGTATTGTTAAAATGACCATAATACCCAAGGCAATCTATAGGTTCAACACAATCGCTATCAAATTACCAACAGCACTTTTCACAGAACTAGAACAAATAATTTTAAAGTCTATGTGGAAACACAAAAGACCTGAATAGCCAAAACAGTCTTAAGAAAGAAAAATGGAGTTTGAAAAATCATGTTCTCTGACTTCAGACTATACTACAAAGCAACACTGATTGAACAGTATGGCACTGGCACAAAAACAGACATATAGATCAATAGAACATGACCGAAAGGCCAAAGATAAACCCCAACACTCATGGTCAATTAATCTATGACAAAGAATGCACAGTGGAGGCAGGATTATACAATGGAGAAAAGACAGTCTCTTCAATAAGTGGTGCTCAGAAAACTGGACAGCTACATTTAAGAGAATAAAATTAGAGTATTCTCTAATATCATATACACAGACACAAACACACATACACACAAATGCAAAACATAAGGCTGGATACTATAAAACTAGAGGAAAACACAGGCAGAACACTCTTTGATATAAATCACAACAATGTTTTTTTGGATCCACATCCTAGAGTAATGTACATAAAAAAAGAAAAAAAACTAAACAAATGGGACCTAATTAAACTTAAAACCTTTGGCACAGTGAAGGAAACCATAAACAAAATGAAAAGACACCCAATGAATTGGGAGAAAATATTTGCATATGATGTGACCGACAACAGATTAATTTCCAAAACATAGAAACAGATCATATAGGTTAATATAAAAACAAACAACCCAATCAAAAAAATGGGCAGAAGACCTAAGCAGACATTTCTTCAAAGAAGATGTACAGAAAGCCAACAGGCACATGAAAAGATGTTCAATATTGCTAATTATTAGAAAAAAGCAGATCAAAATTACAATGAGCTGCCACCTCACACCAGTCAGAATACTGGTGTGAGCCATCATTAAAATCTCTACAAATAATAGATGCTGGAGAGGATGTGGAGAATAAGGAACCTTCCTACACTGCTGCTTTAATTATAAACTGGCCTAGCTACTGTGGGAAACAGTATGAAGTTTCCTTAAAAACTGATCCCACAATCCTATTCCATGCTTGTGTGCATGATAAGTCACTTCGGTCATATCCAACTCTTTGCAATCCCATGAACTATAGACCACCAGACTCCTCTATCCATGGGGATTCCCCAGGCAAGAATACTGGAGTGGGTTGCCGTGCCCTCCTCCAGGAGATCTTCCCAACCCAGGGATCGAACCCAGATCTCTTATATCTCCTGCATTGGCAAGCAGGTTCTTTACCTCTAGCACTCCCTGGGAAGCCCATATATACCATAGAAAACTCTAATTTGAAAAGATACATTCACCCCAATGTTCACAGTAGCACTAGTTATAATAGCCAAGACATGGAAGCAACCTAAATGTTCAGCAACAGATGAGTGGATAAATAAGATGTGGAAGATATTAATTTGTATATGTACATATATACTCACACACACATAGACACACACAGGATGGCATATTACTCAGCCATAAAACAAGAATGAACTAATGCCATTTGCAGCGACATGGATGGACTTATAGATTATCATACTACATGAAGGAAATCAGAGAAAGACAAATGCCATATAGTATCACTATATGTGGAATCTAAAACAATGATACAAATGAACTTATTTACAAAGCAAATATAGACTCATAGATCTAGAAAACAAACTTATGGTTACCAAAGGGGATAGTTGGGGGCAGAAGAGGGAGAAGATAAATTAGGAGTTTGGGGTTAACATGTACACACTACTATCTATAAAATAAAGAAGGACTTACTGTATAACACAGTGAACTATAATATATTCAATAACCTATAATGGAAAAGAATCTGGAAAATATGCACACACACATATATATGTATGCATAATTGATTCTCCTTGCTGTATAATTGAAACCAACAGATTATAAATTCACTACACTTTAATTTTTTAAAATGACTTAAAAATGAATTACAACTTAATTGAAACATTTATATATTTTATAAAGGAAAATCTACAAGCATTCTTTATTCATATACCATCAGTGCCCCATTCCCCCATTCCCATTTTTATAATCTTTTCTGTGCATACATTAAATATTTCATTCTGTTTGCTTTGCCTACACACTATTTTTCTTTCCTTTTAATTTTTGGATTTCTTTTCTCACTTTCAGGTAATTTGCTTAGTATCATTCTTATTCATTAACTTTCTTTTCAGATATGCCTAATCTACATAACACTTACCCTTGTGGTGTAGATGGTAAAGAATCTACCTGCAACAAGGGAGAATCGGGTCCAGTCCCTGGGTGAGAAAGATCCCCTGGAGAAGGGAATGGCAACCCACTCCAGCATTCTTGCCTGGAGAATTCTATGGACAAAGAAATCTTTGTGTCCAAAGAGTTGGACGCAACTGAGCGACTAACCTTCACCTTCACTTTCAATCTACTTAATCTGTTTAGTTTTTAATATCAATAGTTTTTCCTTCATTTCTCAAAATTCTATTTGCTACTTTTACAAGTTGTTTTAAGTTCTTTTATGTTTGTAATCATTTAAACATAACTATTTTATATTCTTTTTCAGAGTATTATTCTATATCTAATTTTGTGCAGCTCCAATCTTCTATTTTGTTTTGAATTCCAAGTCTCATTGATGTTGCACTGCTGATCATACATTTTAAAGTTTCTGACCGAGAGCTGATCTTTGTCAGAGGCTATTTATTATGTGTCAGAGTCCCAATGGTTTATACCGTGAAAGTATCTTTCCAGGATGGTTTTCCTTTTGTCTCTACCATATGTGCAGCAGTTTTCATCAGCCAGGTCTACTTTTATGGTCATTTCTGAGTGTGAAGTGTTTTAAAATCTTTTAATAGCATAAATTCAAAATTTAAACTTCTGTAAATACAGATTCAAGTCTTCAGTGTTTCAGGTGACTCTTCTCCCACCCTAGTCAAGAATCCAGGCCTAGGTATAGCTTTCTTACCAGTTCTTTGTGATGTGGTAGATTATGATCAATCTACCTTTTGATGAGGTGATAGCCTATTCAGGCATCTTAGTCTTAATTCTTTACCTCATTCAGACCCAAGACCCCATTTCCTATCAAAATATTGGGAGTGAGATGAGCAAACTCTTGATAACCAGATAACTACTCCTACCTCCAACATAGAAGAGACACTGCCTGCTCAGGCTGCCAGTGCACTTAGTTAAAAAGTAGGGAGGAAACCATCTAAAGCACTCTCCTCCCACAGAAACTGTTTTCATGATCCAAATAATAGATTTTTCTCATTTCATTGGGCAGATGCTGATTGCATTAACAAGAATATGTGGCTATTTGCAAATCTGGTCAAGATGACCAGAAGGCATCAATCAATACAATCTGAATCACTTTCTCTCCATATTTCAAAATACGTCAGAGAAATTTACAATAGTCTCTCACTTCTTCTGAGAAAATGAACCATGCTTTTTAAAGGGAGGGATCTAACTAAAAATATTACAATGACACTAATCATCTTACTAACACTTGACAATAGTTTCCTAATTATTTTCAAAGCAAACAATCAAAATGGTATTTCTACTGAGAAACCAAGTTGTGCTAACCCTGACCATTTCATTGACATATTTTTTCAACCTGGAATGTAAGAATATGACTTACTGTCTTTGTAGTTGACATACATACAAACACACACACACAAATTACAATACATGGTTTCACTTACGTGGACCATTTTTAAAGTATTTATTGAATTTATTACAATATTGCTTCTGTTTCATGTATGGTTTTTTGACAGCTAGGCAAGTGGGATCTTAGTTCCCCCACCAGCAAACATACCCACACCCGCTACATTGGGAGGCGAAGTCTTAACCACTGGCCCACCATGGAAGTTCCTTCACTTTCAACTTTCTATCATTACAATCTCCTAAATTCCTTTGTGTATAGGATGCAATTCCACATGTGAAGTGGCTATTAATAGAAAAGATAGGGAATAATCAAATGGAGGGGAAAGGATTCATAGATAAATCTTGACAAAATTCATAATTTGTGAGCTACTAAGAACAACAAAAATGTACAGAACTCTATATTTCTGCAAGCTATTTATTCTCTTTTACTTAGTCCTGATTAATATTTTAAAGAAGGCAAAGTGGAAGAGAAGGAAGAAATTGGGGGAGGGGAGGAGAGGACATTTGTTGACTGTGTTCATACCAGGTCCTTAGTTATTTCCATTTTACATGTACTGTTGTATATAATAATCACAATTCAATAAGGTTAAATTATTATTATCTGCAATTTAGTGATAAAGAACTAGGAATGCTATGGTAGAATACAAAGGTAAAAAGACCAAACTGAATTGAGATAGATTCTCTTCCAGTTCTACCTCTAGTTACTTTGTGATTACTGGCAAATTACTTAACCTCTTTATGTCTTGATCACCTTATTTATTAAATTGGAATAATGGTAGGTAGTTCTTTCAGTCATGACTACTGATTAAAAATGTGTTATATGTAAAGGACTTAGAACAGCAAATTGTTTATATTTAGTTCTCAATATGAGGTAGCTCTGAAGGCATGGAAATATTTTAAAAAATAAATAATAACAGCTAATAACTGGCTAAACTTGTGCTTGAACACTGGTATCATGCTTAGTTGCTCAGTCATGTCCAACTCTTTGCCACCCCATGGACTGTAGCCCACCAGGCTTCTCTGTACATGGGATTCTCCGGGCAAGAATACTGGAGTGGGTAGCCATTCCCTTCTCCAGGGGATCTTCCTGATCCAGGGATTGAACCCTGGTCTCCAGCATTGCAGGTGGATTCTTTACTGTCTGAGTCAGCAGGGAAGCCCAAACACTGGTATATGTATTTTCAAAAGGGAGCCTTCCACAGTATTCAATTTAAACACAGGTATCAACTATTCTATAGTTTTAATTAATACTCATTGCTTTCTCATTTCAGAAAGGAACTTTAAAAGAACATTGTTCCCCAAAGTACTAAGAAGATAGAAGGAACCAAATAAGCTTGAGTGTCCTGTTATTTGAGTGTCCTGGCCCAAATAAGTTATGTTCCAGAATGGTAAATTTGGAAATGAAGCAATTTCAAGCCAGGATTAGAGATCTATGAGAAGAAAAAGATTGGAATCAGGGAAATCTTTCCCTAGTTTTTAATAACAGTGAGCACTAAAATCTACATTATCAGTTAATTCAACATTGACCCTGGGCAAAAATCTGAATTGCATCATCAAAAAATATGTACGTTTCAATATGGATTCTATATAAAACACAAATGCAAAGAAGGGCAAATCCTTTAACAAATCTATGCTTCATTTCTCAGAACTTGAAAAAATGGAGGAGGTATAGCAGAAGGGTCCAGTGAATGCCAGCTCTTAGATTCCAAGAAGCAATGCCTCAAAGCTTACAAAGTTGCTAAGTGCTCTGTCAAGAACAGAAAAGAGAAATACTGGTTCTATCGATATCAACAAATGTGTTAAACAACATGTAGCCTGATCCTTTGAATTTTAAAAATGATTACAGAGATAAAACTTCCAAATTAAATAAAAATAGGCATGGAATTAGCCATAAATGGGATGATCAAATTTTATCTAACATTTAAATTCAAATGCTGTCCATTCAAAGGAGTCTAAAAGGAAAATACCATTTTTAGTTTTTGCAACTGTTATTTGAACATTTGTGCTTTAATTTGCGACACCCTGATTACATTATATGGATCATTATATTATAGTAAATGCAGCATAGCACATGTACTTATTAACTCAATATTATCTGTTAGAAGATGACAGCCTATACGTTTTGAAACTATGAAATTAAGCTTCAGTGAAGACAAATTAGACTAATTAATTACATTATCATGTGTCATTTAGATTGGCAAGAATAAGATTGCAATGAAAGGAAAGATGGAATCCAGGTACAAATTTGTAATTCAAACAAAAATCTGATACCTGCTGAGCAACATTCAGATTTCAAACATGACTTAGCATCACTTTATTCCCCTAATTGAATAGTATTACCATAAACTTTTAGTTAGCAGGCAAAGCGAGTTGAGAAAATAAATTGCTGCTAGCAGCTTGGTTGTCTTTACATCTAAAATATGTTAGCCCAGGGAATATAATCATTTCTGCCCTTCATAAATCTAGTAAACTGCCAAATGCTACCTCATTTTTTTCATCTTTTCTTTAGTGACTTTCCAAGCTCTTTTTATTTTCACCCACCAAGCACATGTCTAGGAGGTTACAACCAACTGATCAAGGTGGTTTCTCACTAGACTAATCAGTCCATGCTTCTGAACCCTTCACTCCCTCATATATCACTAAGGCCACTGTCAGATCAATCCTAGAGAAAGTCATTTATCCCGCCTTTGATTTTATAACATCATATGGAATGTGTAATCTGTTATCCAAACCATAGTAACTTGAGTCTTTATGGAGAAATCTACAAAGAATTTTCTTTATTGAATATTAAACTCTTTGGAACTGGGACTTTTTAACCTTAAATATACTTAACAAAGTCTACCACAACATACTGTGGATTTTTAAAGAATATTTATAAGCAAACCTTGCACAATACATCTGCTCTGGTGCCAAAAAATTAAAATCATGGAATTAAGGCTAAACCTATGGAACAGTCAGAAGACAAAAATAGTAACTTAGAGACTCAATTTATGATATAAAGACTACATTGAGTTCAATTTAAAAAACCCTCATAATGACATATTTTTTGGCCCTCGATGGATCAGCAATACATGAATGAGAAAAACAGGAAGATACAAGCAACAGAGAAAGCACTCTGTGTTTCTCCTTATTGGTACATTAAGTTTTTGCTGGGGAACAGTGAAAAGCATCATTTGATAAGGGGAAGTGACTTCACTTTATGGAGGACCCTGACATTCACAATTATTAAATTATAAGAAAGGTATAAAAGTAACGGCCTAGTTCTTCACGACGAAGGAAATGGCACCCCACTCCAGTACTCTTGCCTGGAAAATCCCATGGACGGAGGAGCCTGGTAGGCTGCAGTCCGTGGGGTCGCTAAGAGTCAGACACGACTGAGCAACTTCACTTTCGCTTTTCACTTTCATGCATTGGAGAAGGAAATGGCAACCCACTCCAGTGTTCTTGCCTGGAGAATCCCAGGGACGGGGGAGCCTGGTGGGCTGCCGTCTATGGGGTCGCACAGAGTTGGACACGACTGAAGTGACTTAGCAGCAGCAGCAGCAGCAGTTCTCCACAACAGAGCCACCATCAATTTCCCACTAAATTATACTGAAAGACAGTAAAATCAAAAGCAAAATAAAAGCAAAATAAGACCACTGCTATTCAACCCTGGTCAAGATCTAGGAAATTTTCTATAAATTATAAACATGAAAAATTTTCCTGAAAAAGGTAGTCAATAGTACACTAATCCTGTAAAAAGTAGGCAAGCACATTGTTTGTCTTTCTTTACCTACTTCTTCAGCGGCTCAAAAAAAAAAAACCCACAAGATGTGTATACAGAAAAGTTAGCACATCCTATGTGTCAGAGTATCTTACTTTTTACATTCAGATGAAGATTTCAAATATAAGAAAGGTGTGGGCTCAGTTGCTTCAGTCATGTCTGACTCTTGGTGACCCTATGGACTGTTGCCCACCAGGCTCCTCTGTCCATGGGATTCTACAGACAAAAACACGTGAGTGGGTTGCCATCTCCTTCTCCAGGTTATCTTCCTTACCCAGGGATCAAACCCACCTCTTTTATGTTTCCTGCATTTGCAGTGGGTTCTTTACCACTAGCACCACCTAGGAAGCCCATAAGAAAGGTACTGAAAGGTATTTTTTGGAGCATGACACCCTGGGAAGTCTGGAACCCACAAATAAAGGAGTATATGAGGAAATATAGAAAGAGAAGCACTGAGAACTGTTATACAATTAGGATTCTAGTCTTTTTTTTTCCACATGCACCATCTCTTTCAGAGTTTCAAAGAACCAAACTGTGAAGCATGAAAAAAGCATGTGGGCTAGTACTGCAAAAGAAGTTTCCATCCAATTGTGTCTGTTGGAAAGAGTTTCACCCATCACCTGAATGGAAAAGATGGACCAATATAAATCTCTATACTTGGATGCTGACTCAAATTTGATTTAGATAGGTCTAACAATGTGAGGCAAAAAAATGACCTTTTGAAACAACATCAGGAAGTCATGAAAATAGAAGATGCTAAGAATGAAATACCATAGAATGAGATAAAAAGACAGCTAGAATTAATAGGAAAAAATAATAAGGAAATGAAAAGTTAAATAACTGAATTCATACACACAGAATTAGTAAAAGCAGAATACAAAAAACTGAATAAACTCCAACCTCAAAAAATAAACAGGATGCCTAGATAAAAATAAACATCAGAACTGTTCAGATTGTTTTGTAATATTATTTGAAAAAATCAAGCTACATAGCTCTATTTCAAGATAAAGTTTTGGAAGACATAAAAGTGAAACAGTCAATTTGACTTAAATAAATGAGAAGGCAAGAACAAGATGAGACTGACACAATCAGGGACACAAGTAAAAAGACTACGGACACATTTTCTGGTGGCTCAGACAGTAAAGAATCCACCTGCAATGTGGAAGACCTGGATTTGATCCCCGGGTTGGGAAGATCCCCTGAAGAAGGGCATGTCCCCACTCCAGTATTCTGACCTGGAGAATCCCAAGGACAGAGGAGCCTGGCAGGCTGCAGTCCACGGGGTCTCAAAGAGTCGGACACAACTGAGTGACTTTCACTTCACCATTTCTGAAGACAGACTTGAAATGGCCCACAGGGTAATCAAAATTTAGTATTCAAAATAGAAATATTTGAACTTAAGAGAATGTAAATAAGCAGTAAAAATAAATATCTGAGTTGATGCTGGATATGAAACTCCAAATTCAAATATAAAATTAAGATTAGAAGAGAACATCTGTAATTTAAAAAATCAGTTACAATAATACTAGGATACAACTAATGCTATATTTATAAAGATGAGATGTAGACAAAAAAAGTCCTAGTAAATCCTGTACTTTCTGCAGAGAAGAAAGAGAGCATTAAACTTGTGACTTTAATGATTAGGAAATATTTTGAAAGCTAAGGAAACCACTTACATAATTCCAGCTATAATATATACTTTCTAAAACACTAAGAATATTAAAAATATTTTACAATATGTATCAAAATATATACTTATTACTTTAATCTGGAGACTGGATTGGCTACCCATTCTAGTATTCTTGCCTGGAGAATTCCACAGACAGAGCAGCCTGGCAGACTACAGTCCATGGGGTCCCAAAGAGCCAGACATAACTGAGCAACTAATAATTCCACGTCAAATACAAATGGTTTAAACTCCTCTCTTAAAAGAACAAGATTTTAATTAGGTCAAAAATAAATAATCTTAAGAGGCACAGCTAAAATACAAAAGTTTAAAAATAAAAGAATGAATACATACGCTTTAGGCCAACACATAAAGTAAAGTAGGGGTTATAATACATACAAATAAATAAGAAGAATCTAAGGCAAAGTCCTTAAAATCTAAGACAAAAAGCAAACTGGAAAATTCTACGTGGATCAAGTCTATTTTTAACATAAATTGATAAATTCATGGACTTTGATAAATTTAAACATAATTGATAAATTCCCAGTCTGAATAAGGTTAAACAAAAGCCCATAACACTGACGTATGTACATTAAAAATATCTTGAAATGCAGGGGTTATAATAATAACTCTCAGTACCTGAGAGAATTTAATTCTTTAATATGTAGACAAATAAAATATTTGAAATAATAAATAGGGCACAGAGAATTTAACTATAAAGTATTAATGATGGTATCAAATTAAAGCATATATACTGAATTTTGTACCAAGATGGTAGAATAGGAAGCCCCAGACCCTCCTTACCGTAAAGGAGAAACATACTCTACAGTAATACAAGGACAGATACCTTTGTGAGATATTCATAAACCAGTTAATCTAAACCAGTGGAATCCCCCCCCCCCAAAAAATGAACAAATATAATTAGACAGAAACAGAGTTATAGATACAGAGAACAAGCAAGTGTTTGTTGGAGGAGTTAGGGGAGCAAAGTAATAGGTAAGGAAATCAAGAGGTACAAATTTCCAGCTGCAAAATAAATGAGCCACAGGTATGAAACATAAGTGTGGGAATATAGTCTACAACTGTGTAATATCTTTGTATAGTGACATACAGTAACAACACTATTGTGGTTATCAGTTTGAAATGTATAGAAACACCGAATCATGTTGTGTAACAGGAAGTAACGTAGTGTTCTAGATTAATTATACCTCAAAAACAAACAAACTCACAAAAAAAGAGATCAAACACTGCTATCTGTTAGATATGGAAGTTGTTAACACAGTAAATTCTAAGAATTCTCATCACAAGACAAAAGCCTTTTTTCCTATTTCTTTAATTGTGTGTGTGTGTGTGTGTGTATATATGTGTGTATATATATATATATTTACTAAACTTATGTTTGAAAATCACTTCACAATGAATGCAAAGCATTATGCTGTGTACCTTAAACTTACACAGTGTGGTACACCAATTATATCTCAAAAACTGAAAGAAAAAGAGAAAATGAAAAATACACACACACACACACACACACACACACACACACATGACAGGATATCAACAACATGGCAGAATAGGAAGACCTAGACTCTCTTTTCCCTAAGGAGCCATTTACTCTACAGCAATACAGGAACAAATTCCCTTTGTGAAATCTCCATAAACCAGCTAAGAGGTTCCCACACGGAGTTGTGTAGAAGGGCAAAACTAGCTGTATGGAAGCTGGTAAGAAGATCTGTGGCACTCACTTACCTAGTCCTCACCCTTGGTGCCCTGAAGCACAGTCAGGAGAAAATTCCCACTTCCTGGCTTCTCCCTGGGAAGGAAAATAAAAGACTGAAATATTCAAGTAACATGCAGACGTTGTGGGGAGGTACCCAAGGGGCCAGTTTCTATCTTGCCTGAATCTAAAAGGTCAGGTTGGTTGCTGCTGAGAACAAAGGCGACAATTTGGACTAGCACACGCTCTCCGCCATCATCCCTCCCCCCCAACCCC
>NW_011495081.1:3166405-3188149 GCF_000754665.1 Bison bison bison | reverse complement strand
ATCAGCAAAGGAGCAGGAAGAAATCCCCAGCTGGTGGCTTCTCCCTGAGGAGGGAGAGTTGGAACATGCAGCAATGTTCTAGCTTTTCCCAATGGCTGCCCCAGAGACTGGTTTTTGTTATGCCTATCTCAATGCCCTAATGGAACCCAGAGTACTCTAGATGCCTGGGGGCCACAGAGAACAAAAAAGAACTGGGCACGTTGCTGCTGCTCCTGAGGACCAGGGGTACAACAGGTAGAGCTAACACAGCTCGGAGGAAGGTGGGGAAGTGAAGAGTAGAGCTTGCATCCAAAGTTCCTGACTTCAAAACATAGCGGCGAAACTATTGCAAAAAAAAAAAGAAAGAAAAATTATATATAGTCCCAACATAAAAACAGACCTAGGTGGCTCAGCAGTCAAGAATCTGCCTGCCAATGCAGGAGACATCGGTTTGATCCCTGGGTGGGAAAGATCCCCTGGAGCAGGAAATGGCAACCCACTCTAGTATTCTTGCCTGGGAAATCCTCCGGACAGAGGTAACACTGTAAATTCTGGTGGCAATAGTCCATGAGGTCGCAAAAGAGTCAGACATGACTGGCCACGCACGCACAACATAGATCAATGGCACAGAATACAGAGCCCAGAAATGTGAACAAAGCACATGGGCCGGAAGTCACGGAACACACCCTGCGGACTCCGTGCCTTCCTCAGAAATTCCACAGTCCACCTCACTTGAACCAGGTCCCCAGTCCCTGCCTCGAGCCTCTCTGATGATGTTGAAGGAGAAAATAGTTCCTGATGAAGGAGACTGAGTGGAGGAACTAGCTTCTCCAGGCTGCTACCAGTCGGGCTGGGTCAGAAATTAAGTAATGCTTTGAAGCTGCCCTTAAAGGCAAATGTGTCAGAGACAGGCAGAGTTGGTCTCCTAGTCCGAAGTTTAGATACCTCTAAGAAGTTTAGCAATACGTGAACCGTGAACTTCCAGATGTTCAAGCTGGTTTTAGAAAAGGCAGAGGAACCAGAGATCAAATTGCCAAAATCCACTGGATCATCGAAAAAGCAAGAGAGTTCCAGAAAAACATCTATTTCTGCTTTCTTGACTATGCCAAAGCCTTTGACTGTGTGGATCACAATAAACTGTGGAAAATTCTGAAAGAGATGGGAATACCAGACCACCTGACCTGCCTCTTGAGAAACCTGTATGCAGGTCAGGAAGCAACAGTTAGAACTGGACATGAAACAACAGACTGGTTCCAAATAGGAAAAGGAGTACGTCCAGGCTGTATATTGTCACCCTGCTTATTTAACTTACATGCAGAGTACATCATGAGACGCTGGGCTGGAAGAAACACAAGCTGGAATCAAGATTGGCAGGAGAAATATCAATCACCTCAGATATGCAGATGACACCACCTTTATGGCAGAAAGTGAAGAGGAACTCAAAAGCCTCTTGATAAAGTGAAAGAGGAGAGTTAAAAAGTTAGCTTAAAGCTCAACATTCAGAAAACCAAGATCATGACATATGGTCCCACCACTTCATAGGAAATAGATGGGGAAACAGTGGAAACAGTGTCAGACTTTATTTTTGGGGGCTCCAAAATCACTGCAGATGGTGACTACAGCCATGAAATTAAAAAACGGTTACTCCTTGGAAGGAAATTTATGACTAACCTAGATAGCATATTCAAAAGCAGAGACATTACTTTGCCAACAAAAGTCTGTCTAGTCAAGGCTATGGTTTTTCCAGTGGTCATGTATGGATGTGAGAGTTGGACTGTGAAGAAAGCTGAGCACCGAAGAATTGATGCTTTTGAACTGTAGTGTTGGAGAAGACTCTTGAGAGTCCCTTGGACTGCAAGGAGATCCAAACAGTCCATTCTGAAGGAGATCAGTCCTGGGTGTTCTTTGGAAGGCATGATGCTAAAGCTGAAATCCCAATACTTTGGCAGCCTCATGTGAAGAGTTGACTCATTGGAAAAGACTCTGATGCTGGGAGGGATTGGGGGCAGGAGGAGAAGGGGACGCCAGAGGATGAGATGGCTGGATGGCATCAGTGACTCAATGGACATGAGTTTGGGTGAACTCCAGAAGTTGGTGATAGACAGGGAGGCTTGGCGTGCTGCAATCATGGGGTCGCAAAGAGTCGGACACGACTGAGCAACTGAACTGAACTGAAGATGTTTAGATACCTCTAAGTCCATGGGGGTCACAAAGAGTTGGACACGACTGAAGCAACTGAGCAGGCACTCAAGCTCCTGGAATAAACAGCTGGACTCAAGAACAGCAGAAAGGTTGGTTGAGTTGCTGCAGCTTTGACCGTGACAGGCTAGTGTTAGGAGCCCTACCTAAGTCATTTGGGTTCCTTTGGAAAGGGCTAGAGCTATGCATCCCACACATGCACAATTCACTCATTCTGGCTTCCAATGTCCTGCGCCTGTTGGGTGTTCGAGCCAGTGTGGATTTGCACAGGGGCTGGCCTCTGTGGCCAGGAACTACTGCCCTGTGGCTCTGAGGGGGAAGGGGGTTGGGGCACAGAGTACAGCAGCCTTGGGGTTGTGTGCCAGGTGATGTGAGCTGAACTCTATACAGAAGTCCCTGAAGCAGGGGTGGAGGAGGTGGGGGCGGCGGTGGTGGAGGGGGGATCCGTACACTCTGGTTCCCAGGTGTCTCTCATCCCAAGACTCAACTGCCCTATTTTTAAGTGTGAAGTTTTAAACAGCAGTGAAAACGCTTCCCAATGGGGAAAGGATAGTTTCTTTAAAAAATAGTGTTGGGTAAACTACCTATCTGCGTGTGCAAGAAGACACACATGTAAGACCTGAAACCATAAAACTCTTAGAAGGAAACATAACGGAAAAAAACTTTATAAACTGAGCTTAGAAATAAATTTTTGAACATGATGCAAAAATCATAGGCAACAAAAGCAAAAATAGACTAGTAGGACTACCTCAACTAAAAACTAAAAAGCTTCTACACAGCAAAGGAAATAAGAGTGAAAAGTCAATCTACAGAATGAAAGAAAGTAATTGCAAATCGTATATTTTATAAGGACTTAATTTCCAAAGAGTATATATTCATAAAACTTATAAGCATAAATAAATAAATGGATTAAAAAATGAGCAAATGAGCAAATGACTTGATTTGACATTTCACCAAAGAAGACATACAAATGGCAAACAAGTATAAAAAAAGATGCTTAACATCACTAATCATCAGGGAAATCAAAGTGAAGACATATTACCTCACAAATGTTAGAATGACTGTTAGCAAAAAAAAAAAAAGGAAATAGTAAGCGTTGGTGATGATGTGGTGAATTTGGAACTCCTGTGCACTGTTAGTAGGAATGAAAAATGATGTATCTGCTATGGAAAATAGTGTAATACAGTTTCCTCAAAAATAGGACTACAATATGAGCTTGTCATCCCATTTTTAGGTATTTATCCAAACATACTGAAAACAGAATCCTGAAATGATATTTGCACTCCTATGTTCATTATTATTATTCACAAGTCAAGAGGTGGAAACAACATAAATGTCCATCAACAGATAAATAAAGCAAATGTAATTTTCATTTATTCAGCCCTAAAAAAGAAGGAACTCTTGACATATGCTACCACATGAATGAACCTTGAAGAAATGCTAAGCAAAATAGGCCAGTCACAGAAAGACAAATACTGCATGATTCCACTTTTATGAGATATCTAAAGCAGTCACACTCATAGCATAAGAAAGTAGAATGGTAGTTGCCAGGGGCCCTAAGGAGGGGGAAATTAAAGTTGCTGGTCAATAGACATAGAATTTCAGACATAAAAGATGAAAAAGTTTTAGAGCTCTACTGTACAATAATTTGCATAAAGTTAACAATGCTGTACTATACACATGCAAATTTGTTGAGTGTCAACTTCATGTTATTTTTTTTACTACAATAAAATATACATATATGAATATATATATCACATTTATTTTTAGAAAATTTATAAACTTAAATAGTATTCAAATAAATATTAATTATTCACCTAAAATCAGAAATTTTACAGAATAATTTACCTGGTCATGCCATTATAAAGCCAAAAATTTTAAATAAAAGCTTAAAACAAAAAAAAAATTTAAGTTATACTATTCTGGATAAATATAGCTGTAAAAGGATAAAGAAAACACAACTTAAAACTAAGGCATATTTAATAATGAAAGAAAATCATATGTATTTCTTAGGTCATATATGGGAAAATCTTCAGTATTCAGCAAATACAATCTTTGCTATTCAGCAAATGCCTACCATTCAACTTCTCATATTACAGGAAGTTATGAGGACAATGAAGTCTAGTTAAGACAATAAGGACAGAAATTTGTTTTTCAAAAGTGGTAAAAACAATAATATAAAGGTTTAATCTTAAATGTTGTAAAAAATATGTAAATCAAACATATCTAATAATAATAATATAAAATAACATTTTAAATAACCAAGATATAGCAACAGATATGGGATTTTTCTTAATTTGCAAATAATTACTATAAATCACACTTGTTCTCTGATCTTCAGAGCCTGTTTAGTATATCACAGAAGAGTTTTGGGGCAGCTAGGCCCAGAGGTGAGTAGAAGAAAACCAGAATATGAAAATCCTTTGGGAATTCCCAGAAATGTTCAGGAAGGACTAAGAAGAATCATGGCTGTGAATAAATTGAAATATGGAGCCAAGGTGATTTGAGAATTTGTTCTTTGGTGACTTTGTAAACACTGATTGATTTGGTTGATAACACTGAAATTAATTTGAGCATGGGAACATGTCTCATTCAAGATGAAATTCTGAAAATTAAGTGTAATTTTTTATAATGTAAAGGATATTTCAGTATGATTCTCTCTATATTTTTCTATCAGTATATCTCTAAGTCATTAATTTTTTAATTTATATATAGGAAGAATCTGAAATCAGGTTTGATCAACATTAATATTGGTAATTTCTGGCTAATGGAATTCTGTGTGAATTTTGCATATTTCTATTCATTGGTTTTTTGCATTGTGTGAAATTTTTATAATTATAATGCATCATTTTTATCAAAACAATAGTTCTTATGGTACAAATGATGATATTTGGAACACATGTGTTTGTCTTCTTTCCCTCTCAAGACTTCATTGTAATGAGAGTCTACAAAGCTGAAAAGTAATACATTCATAACAGAGAAGAAATCATGTCAGAGACATCAACAGGTCAAGATCTACAGTATAAGAGAGTTCAACAAATTACTGGAAAATGGATTGTAGTTGAAGTGGTTGACAAGGCAGTTGAAGTACTTGCACTCCAGAATAAATACACGGGGGAGGTTCAAAGTTGAGAATGGAGCACCATGGAGTCAGCAGATAAGAGGAGATGTGAGGGGAAAATACTAAATAAAAGAATTTGTTACAGTTCTGCAAACAAAACTGTCATGGTAGTCAGGACTCTGCCCATTTCCCATAAACCACATTTCAAAATGAAGGACTGTCAACCCAGTGTTTTCTGTCTGAATGAAATCAGAGGGCTTTATGAAACAGGAAAGAAAGATGAAGGTGAGAGAATGAGAGAGAGGAAGGAAGGACAGAGGGAAGGAGAGAAGAAAAGAAGGGAGGGAGGGAAGGAAGAATCACCCTGGGATAGCTAAGACTTGAGGTTGAGACACCAGAATAAAGCTGTGATTCCAGCAGTGGAGGCCAACTACCTATCCCCACACCCTACTGATAAGCCTTCCTATCCATAACCCTGTCTACATACAAAACACTTTGAGCAAACTTTCCCATTTTGGAGAAAAGGCTATTGTTAAAACTGATCTCCATATACAGCAATAGAAAAAAACACAGGCTAGCTACTGAGAAGATTTAAACAAGTCCTTTATTCTTAAATATGGACATTTGTGAACCAAAAGAATATATGAGAAAAGGCAGTAGCACAGAGGAATAATATAAAGTTAAAAATAAACATAACAATAAATCCCAGAGGAAATATAATTTATATAGTTTAAGGGGAAAATGTAATATGTCTTAAGAGACAGCACTGATAAAATATAAGCACAGTGAGGAAAAAGACCTTTTGGAAATCAGTTTTTAAAAAATCAAAGACCTGGGAGATAAGCTTTTTGCTTTGTTTTGTTTTAATCTCTCATCTCAGAGCAAAGAAGATAAAAAATGAACTACGAAAAATACAGGTAAGAGATATAAAGGATCATTCAGGAAGTTCAATAACCCACTGACAGTCATTTCAACATGAAAACATGGATGAAAATGAAAGGGAGCCAAATAATATTGACAACAGTGACAAGAGCAAATTCAAAACTGCTAAAGAAAAATATTATTATTTAGAATGAATGTGTCCAGGGAGTGAAGTACTAGACCTCTCCTCAGATTTTCAAAATTAAAGATAAGACAATGAAAGTTTACAGAGAAAGGAGGGAAAAACAGTACCTATAAAGGTCTAAAAATCACTTAAACTAAATGCTTGAAGATATTGGAGAAATGGTTCCAAGGACTGAGGGAAATATGTTTGAATTCTAGAATCTTATATTCAGTCGTTCAAGAAAAAAGAGCAAAGTAAGATATTTTCAACATGTAAGGTTCGGATCACAATAAACTGTGTGGATCACAATAAACTGTGGAAAATTCTTCAAGAGATGGGAATACCAGACCACCAGACCTGCCTCTTGGGAAACCTATATGCAGGTCAGGAAGCAACAGTTAGAACTGGACATGGAACAGACCGGTTCCAAATAGGAAAAGGAGTACGTCAAGGCTGTATATTGTCACCCTGCTTATTTAACTTATATGCAGAGTACACCATGAGAAATGCTGGGCTGGAAGAAGCACAAGCTAGAATCAAGATTGCCAGGAGAAATATCAATAACCTCAGATATGCAGATGACACCACCCTTATGGCAGAAAGTGAAGAGGAACTAAAAAGCCTCTTGATGAAAGTGAAAGAGGAGAGTGAAAAAGTTGGATTAAAGCTCCACATTCAGAAAACGAAGATCATGGCATCTGGTCCCATCACTTCATGGCAAATAGATGGGGAAACAGTGGAAACAGTGTCAGACTTTATTTTTCTGGGCTCCAAAATCACTGCAGATAGTGACTGCAGCCATGAAATTAAAAGACACTTACTCCTTGGAAGAAAAGTTATGACCAACCTAGATAGCATATTGAAAAGCAGAGACATTCCTTTGCCAACAAAGGTCCGTCTAGTCAAGGCTATGGTTTTTCCAGTGGTCGTGTATGGATGTGAGAGTTGGACTGTGAAAAAAGCTGAGCACTGAAGAATTGATGCTTTTGAACTGTGGTGTTGGAGAAGACTCTTGAGAGTCCCTTGGACTGCAAGGAGATCCAAATAGTCCATTATGAAGGAGATCAGCCCTGGGATTTCTTTGGAGGGAATGATGCTGAAGCTGAAACTCCAGTACTTTGGCCACCTCATGTGAAGAGTTGACTCATTGGAAAAGACTCTGATGCTGAGAGGGATTGGGGGCAGGAGGAGAAGGGGCCGACAGAGGATGAGATGGCTGGATGGCATCACTGACTCGATGGACGTGAGTCTCAGCGGACTCCGGGAGTTGGTGATGGACAGGGAGACCTGGTGTGCTGCGATTCATGGGGTCACAAAGAGTAGGACATGACTGAGTGACTGAACTGAACTGAACTGAAGGTTCAGAAATTTAAGCATCCACAATTCTTATTTGTGTTTATTTGAGGATATCCTCTAGGAAAATTAAGGATTAACCAATACACAGGAAGACATAGCTGCAATACTGTAAGTATGTATTCTTTCTAATTAGAAAGCCTAGAGATTAAAAGACCCAAGGAAAGGAAAGAGGATTTCATACAATGGAAAGCATGATTGAACTGGATAAACTTGACTAAATGGTTTAATATTAAGTAATTGATATTACTAATATACAACTGACCTACCTGAATATAAGCTAGGTTCAGAATATGCCTGAACCCGTCCACCCCACAAACTGGAAGCTCTCAGACGTGCCTTTCACTTGAAATGTATTACACTTTAGGATGTAATCGGTATTGCTGCAGCATCCCAGGGTCAGAGTTTGGAAGAAACCCTACATCTTCACGAAACTCAGTATAGAACTGGTAGTATAGAAAAGTTGGAAAGATTCATAGAGATATTTGATTTCTTGAAGGCTTTTATCTGTAGTTATGTGTGGTATGAATCCATAATAAACCAAGCATCTTTCTTTAAAGGGTATCTTTCTTATAAAAGAAACCACCAGTAGAGGGGAGAGGGTGACTACAGGCCTTTCTCAAGAGGTTTCAACATCAGCAAGGAGACCAGAAGGGAGGACCATGAGATTAATTCTTCCTAAATACCCATTAAATATCTTCTGGAAACAAACCAAAAAATCACTAACATTTGGGGTAAGGTAGAATCAAGTTAGAGCTATTAGTGGAGCAGGATTCCTGACAAATGAGCCATCAACTTTTAGATTATCAATATTAACATATCTTAAATCATTCCCACAAGCTCATGGAAATAGGCAACATTCATTTTACACTACGGAATTTATTAAAGATTATATTGCAGAAGTAATTAAAAGGGAAAAACATATTTTTCCTTCTCAGATGATGGCAAAGAAATCATTTGATAAAAATTAAACACCTTTTTCTAAAACTATTAGAAAGCAAAGAAAGGATACTTAGGAACATATATCATAAAACCATTCCTAACATAATACTTAATGAAACACTAGAGTCATTGCCACTGACATCAAAAGCAAGATAATGATGTGAACTATTTCCATTATTAGTTAACATTTTCCTGGAAGTTCTACCCAAATTTAATAAAATGTTGAAAAGAAAGGAGTAGAAATATTATCATTTTTTGAAGAATATAAGATTATGTGCCAAGAAACTGCAAGAAAATAGACTGAAAATTCTTAGAATCATTGAGAGTCGAGTAAGTGAAAATATTTTAAAATTAACAGATATCTACATTTTTATACAAAACTTTGATAACCAATTAGGAAATACAAAGGAAAAAGTTTTGAATTACAATAGCTGTTAAAAATATTTAGAAATACCACACAGAAGAAATATATGACCTTCATGTAGACGGTTACAAAACTTTATAGAGATATGTAAGACAATTTTACATTTAAATTCAGAATATAATTATTCCATATTCTTAGTGGGAAGACCAAATATTTCAAAGAATTCAAATGGACTCTTTTTAAGGAACTTTATTTTTTTTTATTTTTAATTGGTGGATAATTGATTTACAATGTTGTGTTGGTTTCTGCCATACAACAATGTGAATCAGCCATAAGCAAACAGATATCCCCTCCTTCCTGAGCCTCCCTCCCACCCCTCCCCAACCCATCCCCTAGGTTGTCACAGAGCAGCAGGCTGAGCTCTCTGTGTTACATAGCAACTTGCCACTAGCTGTCTATTTTGTATGTGGTAAAGTATATATTTCAATGCTACTCTCTCAGTTCGTTCCACCCTCTCCTTCTCCCACTGTGTCTGCAAGTCCATTCTCTATGCATGCACCTCAACCCAGCAACCCCACTACTGAATGTACACCCTGAGAAAACCAGAATTCAAAAAAACAAAAAAATCACATGTACCTCAATGTTCATTACAGCATGATTTACAATAGCTAGCTCATGGAAGCAACCTAGTTGTCCATCAACAGATGAATGGATAAAGAAGTCACAGTACATATATACAATGGAATATTACTTACCCATAAATAGGAACAAATTTGAATCAGTTCTAGAGAGGTAGATGAACCTAAAGCCTGTTATACAGAGTGAAGTAAGTCAGAAAGAGAAAAACAAATGTCATATATTAACACATATATATATATATGGAATCTAGGAAAATGCTACTGAAAATGAATTTTTTTTAACATGACCGTATTTTTCATTTTCTCTATGAATAGGTGAAATTCTTATAATAAAAAAAAAAAAGGGTAGTAAGTATACTGAAGGAAAAAAAAAGGCAGAATGAGATAAAGCTGGGATTCATTATATGCTTTGCCAAAAAAATGATGAACAGAAGCAGTGATGTAGGAAGATCACCACATATACACCCTTAGAAGATACATCTAAGGGTGTATGTGTGGTGAATCCAAGGGGGAAGAGACCAAAGTGTGAAACATTGGCAAGATTACAGCTATGGCAAGAACTAAGAAAGAAAAGGAGAGGGAAAGTGAGAAGCATAAATATCTTTGAGAAAGAACTGATAGCATTTTATGAGAATAAAATAGAGAGACTAAAAGGGAGCATGATCTACGATGACCCCAAGGATTTCTTCTCCCTTATGAACTGGAGTGTGGATGATAGATAATCGAAGTACAAAACCAGGAAGAAAAACAGATCATGAGTTCCAGTTCAGATATAGTGTTTCAGAAGTATTAGAGCATTCTTAACAAGTTCAGGGTATTAGATATACTGTTTATGTAGATGTGTAAGTTAGCTACGATGATAGCTGAACTTAAAATACAAATTGCATGCAGCAAGTAAAAAAGCCTTCAAAGAAAGAAGGCAATAGACAAGATAGTGGCTAGATGATAGTGACAACGAGAAATAGACAGTTGTATGCTCAAATATTATACATTTCAAAAGGAGGGAGGAATTGTAGTCTGTAAGACAAATATGGGGGCAATGCTAATTTAACACAACAATTCTGTTATTTCAAAAGATATTACAGCATTTTCTATAAAACAAACTTAATAGAAAATACATTATGATTCTGGTTTTAAAATGTAGTCTCTATATAACCTGAACAATTGAAAGTCTCAAAGTCAGTCTGTTTTATAATTCTATTACATTAGAAGCTGCTCAAGGGATAAAGATAATTCTATTTTGATTCCTTATGAAATCAAAATATAACTAGGAAGTCAAGTTATATTCTATAGTGCAGTATTATGCTTCCCTCTGAATCATAATGGAAAAAATCTGGCAATGCAAAGTCCCATGTAGTTATAAAGTCTTTGAATCATCACAGCAGATACACACAAAGTTATTTAGCACAGGTGCTTCTGAAGTTGAGACACGTTTGGGGAGCTCAAAGTACCTGTGGTTCTCACACTCGTACTTCTCCTGGTGTGATTCTGGGCTAATGTTAGTACACAGAGATATAACATTAATTGTGTCATATTTCTGGGTGACTCATTAGCTGCTAGGAATTTGTTATAGAGAGCCAAAACTTTCCAAAATGTCTATATTTATTCTGTAGTTTCTGCAGTTTTATTTCTTCATTTAAAAAAATTTCAGAGAATATGGAAATCATGTGAGTGGATTAAAGTCTTATGTAACACATATTATTTTGATTTACCCCAACACTGAAAGTAGAAACTCCCCCATCTGTGTTCCTAAAACATACATGTGTCTTTGCAATTTATTGTTGCTGTTCAGTCTAAGTTGTGTCTGACTCTTTACCACCCCATGGACTGCAGCATGCCAGGCTCCCATATCCTTCACTATTTCCCGGAGTTTGTTCAAATTTTGCACATTGGATTGGTGATGTTATCTAACCATCGCCATTTTCTTGTATCTTTGCACTTAGATGATACTATATTTATGTCCACATCTAAATTTTTTACTACTGAAAGACCTTTGGCACGGTTACCATGTTTTATTCATTTTTATATTATTATTTACAAAAACACTGTCTTGCTATCAGAAGCATTTATTAAATGTTTCTTAGTGGATGAATTAATCGTTGATCATTTTAAAGCTGCATTCTTATGAAGCAATTCAGCAAGAACCCCTATGATAAACTACATTAATTATTCAGCTTACTGAAACGCGGTGTCTGCTTAAGGAGTTTTCTGGTTACCTCATCATTCTAATTTCCAAATATTATTTGGTTTGAATTCCAGTTTAGAAATTCTTTATCCTGCTTTCTTGCCTTCAACTCTTCAAGCAAGAGCAATATGTTAAGATATTCAATTATTTTATAGCTACTAATTTTGTAGACTCTTAGAATTCACTATCAGGCCATCATTCTTAGTTGCAAAGGATGTGAGATAAAGATACAAATTCTGAAGGAGAGATCTGAGTGACTCTATGCTATGTGAGTCATGGGGTCAATGATATCAGATTTTTTTAGCTCAGTTTTCTCTTAAAACTGGGCAATTCTCCTCCTCCAGTATGTTGTCAAAACAACGGAAAAAAAATACCATTCATATATGTATATGACTATCATATATATGTGTGTGTATATATACATATATAATGAACTTATATAGTACTGAATGAGTTTTCTTAGTATTTGTTATCACTCTGAATAAACTTGACTCTCTGTATGCACAAAATGGAGTACTTAATGTTGAAATTCAGTTCAATAAACATTCATTTAGTGTCCATATGGGAAGGTCTATGCTGGGCGTTATGATATGCAAAGATACAAGACCTGCTGGAACTTAAAGTTTATTGGGGAAATCAGGCATGTGAATAACAATTAAAACTAATAAGTACAACATAAAATGTTCTATCTTTGTGACTATAAATGCGTTGTTTAACATCTATGATCCTCAGTTTACTTATTTGCAAGATAATGGAAGTAGAGGAACCCATTTCAGATTATTTTTATGAGAATAAAATAAGATAACGTATATAAAGTTCTTAGTGCATAACCTATTAAAGTCATTCAGCAATGATATCTATTACTAGTAAGATCATAGAAATCAGGTACTACATTGGGCTTTCCACTTATTAGCAATGAGGTTTCATAAACTCTGAGGCTGTTTTCTGACCTGTAACCTGCAAATTATATTTTATAGAGCTGAAGAAGTGAAGTGAAAGTCACTCAGTTGTGTTCTACTCTTAGCCACCCCATGGACTATACAATTCATGGAATTCTCCAGATCAGAATACTAGAATGGGTAGCCTTTCCCTTCTTCCAGGGATCTTCCAAACACAGGGATCAAACCCAGGTCTCCGGCATTGCAGGTGGATTCTTTACCAACTGAGCCACCATGGAAGCCCAAGAATACTGGAGTGGGTAGCCTATCCCTTCTCTATGAGATCTTCCCAACCCAGGGATCAAACCAAGGTCTCTTGCATTGTAGGAGGATTCTTTATCAGCTGAGCTACCAGGAAAACCCTATTTATAGAGCTGAATGAAGGTTAAATAAGATAAGGTGTGCGGGGGGGAAAAAAAAAAAGCCTGATATATAGCAAACAATGATGAAAAGAAAGAAGGAAAGAAAGGTGGGGGGAGGGGCAGAAGAGGGAAAATAGGGACTTTCCTAGTGGTCCAGTGGTTAAGACTCCATGCTTCCAATTCATGAGGCACAGGTTTGATCCTTGATCAGGGAACTAAAATCCACACATGCCACATGGCCAAAAAAAAAAAAGAAAAAGAAAAATAATAAAAGTGCTAAAGTTCTATCAGTTTTCTATGATTGTATAACAAGTCACTCCAAAAACTTAGTGGCTTAAAACACCTATTATTCACAGTTTTGGTCAGGAAGCTAAGTACAGTGTACCTGGGTTCTCTCACAAGAGAGGACATTTGCAAGAGAACAATTACAGAGTTGGCTT
This sequence comes from Bison bison bison, assembly GCF_000754665.1. NCBI lineage: Eukaryota > Metazoa > Chordata > Mammalia > Artiodactyla > Bovidae > Bison > Bison bison. The sequence continues at coordinate 3,174,643 of NW_011495081.1, read as the reverse complement.
GGTCTGCCGTCTTTACAAGGCCAACTGTGGAAGGATCCACTTCCAAGCTCACTCACATGCTGGTTGGCAAGACTTCGTTCTTCACTAGATATTGGACTGAAAACGTCAGTTTGTTGCTGGTTGTTGGCAGTCAGCCGCCCTGAGTTGTTTGCCAAGCAGGCTTCTCCATAGGACTGCTCACAACATGACAACTTGCTTCATCAGAAGAAAGAGCCAGAGAAAAAGCAAGAGAGAGAACAAGATGGAAGTCACAGACTTTTTTAACCTGATCCCAGAGGTGGTTATCTCCTCACTTTTGCTGTATTCTATATAAATATTTGAAGCAAGTTATTAAATCTGGGCTTTACACAAAGAGAAGAAATTACAGAAGGGTTGAATGTCAGAAGTCAGGGATCATTGAGGGGGTCATTTTAGACGTTGCTTAGCAGAGGGGTTCACATAGTGGTTAGGTGCATAGACTAGAGCCATACTGACTGCATTGAAGTCCTGCCTCAATTACTTAATAACTTCTCATTCAGAACAAGTTATTTAACCTCTATATTCCTCTGTAAAGGGTGGAAGAAAATAAGTCCTACATTAGGAGTAAATAAGTTAATACGTGTAAAGTTTTTAAACAGAACCAAAACAAAGTAAGAGGCTTCCTAGATAGCTTAGTGGGAAGGAACCCACCTGCCAACCCACTCCAGTACCCTTACCTGGAATATTCCATGGATAGAGGACCCTGGAGGACCACCGTCCATAGGGTCACAAAGAGTTGGTCACCACTGAGCACGCACGCAATGCAAAAAAGTACAAAGTAAATTCTCAGTAATATATGCTTTTGCTGTTGTCATGTCATGTCATGGTTACAACTGCAAAAAAAAAGGAGGCAAAGTACCAAGTCACAGAATGATGGAAAATAAAGGAGCAGAATTGCTCAATTGAGTCTATTTTTGTAACACATCTCACCAAGGCATCATGGGAACATGGCGTCAGAAACAACGCCTGCAAACTGGGAAGTGCACTATGTTTTGTTGTAACAGGAAGTCACATAGGGGCAGGGAGGCAAAACTTCCCCACTGCCTCGTAATGGAATAAGCCATACCACCATAGGCAAAGAGGTTTCCTGGTAATTACTCTGAGGCAAGTCCACAATTTAATTAAATAGATCGAATCAGAATATTGCACCCTTCCAGGCTTCCCAGGGGGCGCTAGTGGTAAAGAACCCACCTACCAATCCAGGAGCCGCAGGAGACGTGGTAGGGAAGATGCCTGGATCAGGTAGATCCCCTGAATGAGGGCATGACAACCCACTCCAGTATTCTTGCCTGGAGAACCCCATGGACAGAGGAGCCTGGCGGGCTACAGTCCATCAGGTTGCAAAGAGTCAGACACAACTGAAGTGACTTAGCACGCATGCAACCCCCTTCCTCAGAAAAGAAAATCTAGAAATATGGGAGAAGCTGTTGCAGTTTTTATAAATGGTAAAAGTTGTTAATTCTGCAGTGAATTTTATACATGTTTTTATCACAGCAGAGAAATCGTGTTATTTCCAGCTTCTCTTTTTATTGCTAGTAAGCCTCACAGAATTACAACTAGTGAAATATTCCCCATTTCTCTTGGGTGGTAATGAATTTCCCAGTGGAAAAGGAGTTGTTTCTTGTTCTCAATACATTAAAAACTTAAATATATGGCTATGCTGTAGCATAATATTTTTTAAATTGTCCAATCAAGATGGTGTTTTATATGCTGAAAATAATCCAGATATAGTTCTTTCCTATGCTAACAGATAATTATATAGGTAAAGAGGACTCTTCCCAGGAAATAGTCTAAAGCTCTCATTTTAAAGATGAGCTGAGACCAGAGGGCTATGAAAAATGCCCAAACTACACAATTTGGAACCCTAGTGCTTGTGCTTGTAACAATAACATCCAGTCTGGGTCAGGCCCTCTTCCAGATCCTTCCCATGTCTATCTCACCTAAATTTTACTCCAACTTATTTATCTTCTTTACAGGTTGAGCAAGTGAGGCTGGGAAACACAACTGTCCAGAGCTTTAGTCCCCTTCTCCTGTCTCCCTGAGGCACTCCAGTTCAAGATAATGCTAGTTCCCCGAACTCTAATGCTGGAAGAATTGCTAACAAAAAAAGTTTTCATGGTCCAATAGCAGTTTTGGCTGCAAGCGTAACAAGTGAGTCTTAGCTTAACACTGAGGAGAGAAGAGAATGAATAGTTCTTGACCACCTGTGCTCATCTCATCTCATTTTCTCCTCATAGCAAACTAAGATATATAGGTCTTTTAAAAATGTAGCTCAGAAAAAGTTAAAAAAATTTTTTTACTCAAACTGACACAAGTTAAATTGAAACTCATGCCTAATTCACTGTAGATTACAGTTTTTATATTTTCTCAGTACAACTGCATTTTTGAGGTAAAATTCTGGGCAGAGTTCGCAGCATAGATGGGAGAGGATATCATTGCATATTACAGTAGACGAACAGCCTTTGGTTTAGTAATCCCTTTATTGGGAATATTAGCAAGAGCAGGTTAGTAATGGATTATACTCCACCTAATTGGCTAACAAGTGGATACATTTTGATATATCATGATTATTGGTGGGTGATTATACCTGAGCAGTCATATAAAAGGAAGAGAAAGCCTGTGCTGTAACTTAGCACTGAAATAAAGGCTCCCTGAATTCCAATCTGTAAGCAAAGGCAGATACAACTAATCTCTTAGGACAGCCTCTGGTGTAGGCAGACAATCTGGCACTGATGCAAACACCCCCATACATCCCACACTTGTGTGCTGAGTCAAAATGCTATGGGAATATAAATTCCTACCCAGCAGACTCCGGGGCCCCGTGCTTGCTTTCAGAGATCATTTTATAAGGTACTGTCCCAATTCTCCATTTCTACACTAATGGGCAGATTGCCTTACAAGTACAAATCATTATCAAAATAGACCAGGGATTTGACAGTACCTTTCATCAGCAATTTCAAATGCACTAGTTGGATGCTAGTAAAATGAATCAACCTTTTCCTAAAAGCAGGTGAGCTGAGATACAAGTTAGCTTCTGGAAAAGGCAAGTGTAAATGAGGCCAACCGTCCTCTGAACTGAAAAGGGAAAAAAGGGGTATTTTAATGTAGAAAGGTGTTACTTTTCTCCATTCCCCAAAGCAGTTCTTGAAATTCATATTTCCTTTTTTTAATCCTCTTTCAGCTTTCTTGCTTATTTAAAAAATGCCAGAATATGAGTGTTAGATTTAAATACCTCCTTAAAAAGTTATATAAGTAATTGCATTACAGGAATGTCCAATTGAGACTTTGCAAGTAAAGTAAAACAAAACAAAACAAGTAACATTTCTGAGTCCCATAATATGCCAGGTGCTGTGCTATGAAGTTCACATATGAGCCTGAGTGTAAAATGGAACATTTACTGTTGTCTGAGCATTTTGGCTGAAATTATATACTAACAGACAATGGGAGATAAGTCCCTCTGGGTTCTGAAGGCAGCAATAAAGGAGGCATGTTATATAGTGGGCACACCAGTCCTTCAACCTTCAATTTATCTCTCCATCCAAATCTTGTAAGGTAAGATGAGGAACGGCTAGCCTAGCTGGGAGCGTGTCCACTTCTTCCTAGTGGGAGAGAGGAGGTAGGTGGTTTTCTCATGCCTGCCAGCCAAGAGGCCCAGAGCAACACTCACAGACATCTAAAACACCTGGAAAAAGAGAAGATGGACATCTCCCTCCAAGGCTGGATGCTGGATGACCTAGCAAAACCCACAGGCCCAGCTCAGTGCTGTCATGAGAGTACAGTGTGGGCGTAAATGCCCGAGGATCTTGACATGTGTCCTCTAGAGTTCTGTCCTCAATCAAGATCAGTATCTGCTTCAGAAAATTCCGATGGTGGGAGCATGACTAGAGATGCTTTAGAGCATAAGACAAGAGGGTAGCAATAGAATGACTTCACATGTCTGCATTTGTCATGGAAGAAATGAAGGAGTCTTTTGGGTCCAGTTGGATTGCACAGAAGATAACCAGCTTAAGCCATGCTACTGAGACTCCTCAAGACAAAAGTGTACTATAGGTATCTTGGGGTGAACTGCAATACAACTGGTAGACTGGTTAGTGAATGCGACAGGCCAGGTATTGAATGCATCATTTATATTAGCAGCTGCCCAGTGCGGAAGTCTCGGATGGGTATTTAATCACTCACACATTTGTGCCTTACACAAACAGAAGCATTTAATAATTTGCCAAGACAGAGGGAATGACAAGTAATGTAAGCCAAGATAGAACTTCAGACAGGACAAGATAAGTAAAAATAACTTTGACCATTTTCCTCTTCTTCTTCTTAACCCTGGAGGAGTTGGAGGATGAAAAGTGGGGGAGTTAGAGAATAAAAGAAATATTGAGGAATACTAAAAGGAGAAACCATGCTATCTCCCCAGAATAGATGGAATGAAATTGAGACCAAAGTTTAGAATTTAGATTGAAGTCTATATGAAACTTTTTAATTGCCTGAAATTTAATCTTTATTATCAAAGTGGAATTAAGATGAGCTCTAGCTGTAATGTCTTGCCTAAATATTATTGAACTAAGGGAAGTACAACAGAGCATGTTTGAAGACTGTAGAAAAATAAAATACTTTCCTGATTGAGCCAAACCATGTTCAGCCTAATCAATAAATCAGTCATATGGTGTTACCTTATATTGACTTCACGACATCCCTGTTACATAAGGTTGAAAGCAATAGAGCAATTCATCCAAGGTTACATGCTTTGTTAATAATTTCTTGAGGGTTCACACCAAGGTCCTTCTTATCCCCAATTCTCTTCTTTTCCAATTATACAATGGAATCCATAAAAAGAGAGAGATGAAATAAAACCTGGAATATCTAGAATTTAGACCTATGTGAGCAAGTGGCTTTGAGAGGTATTTGGAGAAGTAAGCAAGGAAAATCATAAGAAGTTCATTAGTGAAAGTCACTCAGTTGTGTCTGACTCTTTCATACATCATATAATAAGACTTTTTTCTGTCCTCATCTTACTCTTTCAATTCCCTGATGGCTCGAGGGGTAAAGAATCTGCCTGCAATGCAGGAGACACAGGAGATGCAGGTCTGATCCCTGGGTCAGGAAGATCTGCTGGAGGAGGAAATGGCAACCCATTCCAGTATTCTTGCCTGGAAAATTCCATGTACAGAGGAGCCTGGTGGACTCCAGTCCATGGGGTCTCAAAGAGTCAGACACAACTGAGCACATGGCATACATGTAAACTAGGTATGGGACAGGAAGAGAGGAGGGTCAGATGTGGCAGAAGGGGAGGGGATATTCCAAGAAGAGCAAACAGCAAGAGCTCACAAGACTTGTGGGTCTCCCTCTTCACTTGTTCTTTCTTCCTAACTGAAATACCATCCCCATTGTGCCTTCACCCATCACATCCATAACTTATATTTGCAGTGAAGTTTTTCTGACCTTCCCAATCAGGGTTAGGACTTGGCTCTCTGATTTCACACTTCATAGTACTTTAAACCACATTGTTATTCTTTAATTTTAAGTCCTCTTCTCCATAATTTTATATCTTCTCTGAAGATAGGATCTGTCTTCAGATCCTGTTTAAGCAGTAGTGAATATGTGTTCTATTCGCCCTTGAATATCCTGTAGCAGCAGAGTATCTGACACGTTGTTGTTGTTGACTATGAGAATGAATGGGTAGGGAGAGGGTAGGAGGAAGGGTGAAGACATGAATTTTAAATTACTGAGGCAATTAAATTCATCTGTGAAAAGCAAAATCTTTTAGAATTCAAAACCAATGAATTCAGATGTTATTCCAGGAAAATTAGGCATATATTTCGTTCATTGGTTGGTAGACTATAAAGTTTTAGAATCACAGTATAATGCAGCATCTATCTGCCCATGTTCTAAAGCTTGGATGATGTGATCTCCTCTGTCAAGGTTCATTTGAATTAAAAATGCTCTGCATGTAAGTGAGTTAATATAATATCCAATTACATGTTGTGGTAGTCAAAATCATGTCTCTCCCAAAAGATGCTCATGTCTTCATCTCTGAGCTCCGTGAATATGTCATGCTGCTGCTGCCGCTGCTGCTAAGTCGCTTCAGTCGTGTCTGACTCTGTGCGACCCCAGAGACGGCAGCCCCCGTCCCTGGGATTCTCCAGGCAAGAACACTGGAGTGGGTTGCCATTTCCTTCTCCAATGCATGAAAGTGAAAAGTGAAAGTGAAGTCACACAGTCGTGTCCGACTCCTAGTGACCCCATGACTGCAGCCCACCAGGCTCCTCCGTCCATGGGATTTTCCAGGCAAGAGTACTGGAGTGGGTTGCCATTGCCTTCTCCGATATGTCATGCTATATAAAAAGAAAGGATTAAATTGGCAGATGAAATTGCCTAAAATCTAACCATCCCAGCACAAACTGGATGTCCAGACAAAAGCATGCTGACTCATTTCTTTTTCTTCTGTGCAATATCTCACTGATGGCATCTTAAGCCCTCTATGATCTTTCTTATTGTTGTTACAGCCCTCTGAGAATGTTTGCTCTTACTTGAGACAGTAACCTATAATATCCTGTCATGGTTCAGGTTGCTTTGCGGTCCTGTTGGGAAACCTTATTCATCATTTAGGTTCCACAAAGTACCATCTCTCCAGTTGGGTGGAATAAAAAGGTTGGCAGGAAACTACCTGAGTAGAAACACTGTGTCCCTTTCCTGTTTCTCACTTCCCATTCATGCCCATTCTTTTCTCCCATAAGCATCTCGAATGTGTGAGTTACAACTCTCTCTCACCACCTCTTTCCAACAATGCAAAATGTATCACATTTAAAACCTTAGCATCTTCTATAACCAAGTGCCCACAGTCATTCTACGTGTAGTAGATGGTGAATCCTCAGAGAGTATATATTCTAGAGTTTGTGGGAATAGAACAATTTTGTGACAGTGAAATATCTGAGCATTTTCCCCAACACACTTCTGACCTTTACACTGAGACAGACATTTCGGTGGTAATGAAATCCTTAGTCTCTATTGACAGGAAAAGCATTTACAAATGACAATTTTTATCACATAGTAAATTGTCCCAAATGCAGCTAAAGCTAATAGTACTTTTGCCAAGTAGAAATCTCAGAATTGAGCTTAAGCTGCCGATAAAAATCTTTAAAAATAAAATAAATAAAGTAAAAACAGCAAAGCCATCCTTGGCACTTAATTCGCTTTCTGCCATCTCCTCTGAGGTTCAAATACTGAAAGATGCTTTATGCCTAAAGAAATGGCTCCCTTGCCATGAATGGGATGCCTCAGTGTAACAAATTCCATTTCCTTCATAAAGGCCTCCATGAGTTTCCACTGAAAGCAGATCAGTATAGCGTCACTCTATCTGTATCTCTCACACTGCACTTTATACTTTGGTTATTTATGAATGTGTCTTATATCCCCTATTAAACTTCATTTTCCTTTTGGCATAGGGACTTAATGTGATGGCAGTGATGGAAAATAAATTTGGGGATAGTTAGGGACTTTGGGATGAACATGTACACACTACTATGTTTAAAATGGGTAACTGACAAGGACCTAATATATAGCACAGGGAACTCTGCTCAATATTATGTGGCAGCCTGGATGGGAGGGGAGTTTGGGGGAGAATGCATACATGTATATGTATGGTTGAGTCCCTTTGTCGTCCACCTGAAACTATCAAACATTGTTAATTGGCTATATGAAAGTGAAAGTCACTCAGTCGTGTCTGACTCCTTGCCATCCCACAGACTATACAGTACAGGGAATTCTCCAGGCAATAATACTGGAGTGGGTAGCCGTTCCCTTCTCCAGGGAATCTGCCCAACCCAGGGATTGAACCCAGGTCTCCCACGTTACAGGCAGATTCTTTACCAGTTGAATCACCAGTTCAGTTCAGTTCATTTGCTCAGTCATGTCCAACTGTTTGCAACCCCATGAATTGTAGCACGCCAGGCCTCCCTGTCCATCACCAGCTCCCAGAGTTCATTCAAACTCACGTCCATCGAGTTGGTGATGTCATCCAGCCATCTCATCCTCTGTCATCCCCTTCTCCTCTTGCTCCCAATCCCTCCCAGCATCAGAGTCTTTTCCAATGAGTCAACTCTTCCCATGAGGTGGCCAAAGTACTGGAGTTTCAGCTTTAGCATCATTCCTTCCAAAGAACACCCAGGACTGATCTCCTTCAGAATGGACTGTTTGGATCTCCTTGCAGTCCAAGGGACGTTA
>NW_011495081.1:3159421-3166305 GCF_000754665.1 Bison bison bison | reverse complement strand
CCTCCCAGCATCAGAGTCTTTTCCAATGAGTCAACTCTTCCCATGAGGTGGCCAAAGTACTGGAGTTTCAGCTTTAGCATCATTCCTTCCAAAGAACACCCAGGACTGATCTCCTTCAGAATGGACTGTTTGGATCTCCTTGCAGTCCAAGGGACTCTCAAGAGTCTTCTCCAACACCACAGTTCAAAAGCATCAATTCTTCGGTGCTCAGCTTTCTTCACAGTCCAATTCTCACATCTATACATGACTACTGGAAAAATCATAGCCTTGACTAGATGGACCTTTATTGGCAAAGAATGTCTCTGCTTTTTCCAGGGAAACCCTAAATTGGCTATCTTAAAATATAAAAGTTAAAAGAAAACTTTTAATTAAAAATGTTTTAAAATCATGATAATATGCTCCTCAGAGTAAATTAATGCTTTTTAAAAGACATTAATAAATGGAATAGCTAAATATAGAGAATTCAATAAATTAGATATTTTTCTGGCTCTATCTAGTGGATAAAATGTGTGTGTTTGTATGTATGTGTGAGATCAGTTATATTCAGGTATAATCCAAACTACTGGAAGCAAGAATTATTTGAAATATTGGCTCAAACTATGGATGTTCTCAGAATGAGGTTATTGGCATTTGGGCCATCTGGAAATGGTAATAGATATATAATAAGCTTAGCATTGGCTATAGTGTATTAAGAAACAAAGTTTCTAAAAAAATAAGTTTTGCTTTTTTGTTTCTAAAACAATAAAATAAGTTTTGGTTGTAGGATTAAGAGACTCACTTCCAAGATATGGCTGAACAATTAATTGAGTACTTAATCTTCAGAAGATCCTTGTAACTTTTGGGGCTCATGTTCCTGTTTCTGTTAGAGGTATTTTAGTCAGAATTGGGGGAGCTACTCAAGTGTCTCTTTACTACACAATGATGATCTGCATTCACTTTTCATTAGAATATACTGTCTTAGTTGGTTTTTTTTTTTCTAATTGAGGTATGTAATCTATACTCTTCTGTTGCTACCAGACATGGTAGAAGACCCAATTACACCTTTTAGGCTAAGTTATTTCAGTTGTGTCCGACTCTTTGCAACCCCATGGGCTGTATCCCTCCAGGCTCCCCTGTCCATGGGGATCCTCCAGGCAAGAATCCTAGAGTGGGTTGCTGTACCCTCCAGGGGATCTTCCCAACCCAGGAATTGAACCCAGGTCTCCTGAGGCCCCTAGCATTGTGGGTGGATTCTTTTACCACTGAGCTACCAGGGAAGCCATCCCTTTTACATGATATATTTAAATGTGAGTTAAAACCTGGATTCCTTAGTCCTTTGGCATATATGCTGGCGGTCACCAGATTAACTCCCAAGGAGAGATTATCATAGAAGATGTCTGGGGACAAGTGTCTCCCACAAACAGCTTAGTGACAGGCTTTTAGCCCTGTTACTTCTAGTTGTAACTCTGATAAGAAGAACTGAAACTCAGAGAAGACCACTGAATTATTACAGTGAGAGAAATGGTTGTTGCTGTTGTTCTTGCAATTATTTTAATCATATACTCTGTTCAAAATGAGGCCTTTTGAACTGTCAAGGGGAATACTTAACTTAGTTCCTACGGTGCAATTGACTAGTAATAAAATTGATTTATTCTCCATAAGCCAGAGAGGTCTCTGCCTTTATTACCTGCCCTCTAGTTCCCCCAATGGACATGGTTTTCAAGACAGTCCTGGTATTATCATACAGGTAAGATATGTTTGAAGATATTGATTTGCAGACTCTTGTTTTCTGGTGTAGTTGAACTTGTATCTGATTTTTTAATGGTTTATGAACTATTAAGTGAAAAATGAATTTATTAGAGAAATGTTATATTACTTGTTTCTGTTTCTCTCCTAGTGCTTTGAATCTGGTCAAAATTGATTAATAATATGTTGGATAAATAAATGAACAGATATATACAAATGCTGTTTACCTTTTCCTATAAACAGACATTTTCACACACCACAGAGCACTTATTATCATGTGACCTACTTATCTTAATTACCATTTCCTTGACCTCCCTGACTATGTTAAATTTCCCATTTTAAATGTTGTCATAGCAACCTGCATTTTTCCTTTCTAGCACTTTACACTTTTCCTTTCTAGCACTTTGCACAAATCTAATTAATTACTTTGTTGGGTTATTAGTTTCAAAGATTGTTTGTACCTGAAGTGCAATAATCATGTTTAGCTTGTTATGACTAATAAGATTCCATATATTGTTAAATATTTATTGAATGAATAAATACATGTAAATTTGACTCTGCAAAGTATTGGGGGGAAAATCTGGCATGCTGCTTCTATTTTGGAGGGGGGAGGATTTTATGAGTGTTTTAAGCACAACTGTTATCTCTTATACTTACCAAGAGTTCATCATACCTGCGTGAAGTCCTAGTAGGAAAAGAAACAATCTCCACACATGACGTGTAAATGTTCATGAACGAGTCCTGAACCAGACTCTACAAACTTTGACTTTTCATCCTGCTTCTAACTTTCTAGCCACACTAGACTATTATTCTCTAAACACTTCATACTTTTTTATCCTCCTGCAAACTACTTAAACTCTTTGTGGAATGAGGAATATAAATAACTAAGTAACGTTATTTAGATAAACTGGTGCCCTTGTTAAGCCTTTCCTCTGCTTTCCTTCCCTCTCTGTCTTCACTAACCTTGAAGGTCTAGCTCAAATACCCTCTTCTCTGTGAAAGCTTTTCCTGATATTTAGCCCACACATCCCCTGGAAAATCAGGCAGAATGACTCATTTCCTTTTACTTTTCCATGTTTCCATGGCACTAAGATGCTTCTAAGTTTTATCACATCATGTTATACTCTGTTGCTAATCAATCAATTTCCCTCTCTGTCTCTTGCTTGAGAAAGCCCATGACCAGAAGGTGTTGTATCCACCAGCACAGTGGTGGGCACATAATGGATACCCAGTAAATGACCAAAGCACCATCATCCATCCAGGACTAAAGGCAGAAATGTGTTATTCATCTTTAACTCCTCCCTTTGCCTTCTCTCCAGCTGCTTCAGCTCATCCAGTGATTCTTCCTCCAGAAGGACCTGTTTGTCTATCCATCACTCTGTCTCCATCCTGATCCAGGCCCTCATTCTCTCTCACTCAGAATACTGTAAGTATACCCTCACTGGTCTCTTCATATCCATTTCTATTCCTTTCACACCATTCTCTGCACAGCTGCCAAGTCATTTCCCTGTGTAAAATAACTCTATTTTGTTTTCTAAGAGGTAGTCTCACTAAGAATAAAATAAACCTCTTTGCATGATCCAAACCTCACATCCTGCTCCAATAGCACCAGTGTTCACTGGAGCCTGGTGGCACTGGCCTTCTGTTGACTCCTAGATATGCCAACTCTTTCTCTCTTAATGGCTTTTTCCCTTTTGTTCATTCTTCCAGAACTGCACTTCCCCTGGCTATTTGCATCTTTGGGTTCTTCTCATCTATCACATAACGACTAAAGTTATCTCAGAGAAGAATTTCTGATCACTCCATTGGAAGCAGGTCTTTGTTTAAGAACATAAACTCTGGAGCAAACTGGCCACAGTTTAAGTCTCAGGTCTGCCACTGACTCACCGGGAAACCTTGGACAAGTTGTTTAATGTCGGCACCTTAGTTTCTTCATTTATAAGATGAATGTGCTAATCAGAAATACTGTACCAAAAAATGTATTATTAATTTAGTTAAAATGCTAGAAATTCATTTACATTACCTAAAACAAAGTATAGATTAATACATTTTTTGAAAAAACCACTTGACATAAATGCTCAATGATCACTATTATTAATGTTATTATTTACCACCATCTTATTTATGTGCTTTATACTATTTATCACAGCCTACGATTATTGGCTTTGACTATGATTAACATTTATCACAGCACATACCTATTATTCCTTCCTACTGAATTCGTCAAACTGGACAGACCAATTCCTTCTTTATGTTTCTACTGATCTTGCCCAAACCCTATTCATAGTACCTATATGACATGATGGTATTCCTCTCATCTAAACCAAGACACCTTCAAGGTTATGCATCACAAAATCTTTATAAACATTTGTGCAGTAATTTACTAAACAAATGAACCCTGATATAAGGAACAAACATTATAATATAGGCTACAGTTTTAGTGTTCCATTACTGAGTAGCAATATTACCACAAGCTTGTCAGTTTAAGACAATACATAAATTTCATTATCTTACAATTTCTATGGGTCAGGAGATCAGTCACAATTTAATTGTGTCTCTCCTTCAGGGTCTCACAAAGCTTCATTCTAAGCATCAGCTAGGGCTGCGGTCTCATTCAAGGATTGAATGGGGAAGAGATCCACTTCTATGCTCACATGATTATAAGCAGAATCCAGTTCCTTGCAAGATGTTAATGGATGGTTCCAAGATTCTTGCTTGCTGTCAGCTGAAGGCTGATTTCAGTTCCTTGACACAGGACCCTCTCTATTTAGCAACTTGGAACATGGCAGCTTGCATCTTCAAAGCCAATTAGGAATAAAAAATGTCTCAGCAAGATAAATGTTGCAGCCTTAAGTAAGGTAATTATGGACACATCATCATATGTTATATATCCCCTTATATTTGCAGTATTCCATCATTTAGAAGCAAGTCATGCCCTGCACACACTCAGGAGGAGGGGATTATACAAGGGTGTGACTATTAGGAAATAGGAATCATGGGACCAGCCTAGAGACTGTCAATGGCCTCCCTGGAAAAGGAACAGCATGGGACAGAGATAATTCTGGACTCTGAATAATTCAGCATAATGAACCTAAACCAGGCCAAAAGAGAGATATCCAAAGCAAACAAGCTAAGAAACTTCCAAGTTCATTATCTAGTGCTCATGTCTGTGCAGACAAACATGCGTAATTTAGATAGAAATAGTACCGAGTTTTTATTCCTTAGTGTGACAGAGAAATCATTATTATGTAATCAGTTTTAACATATAATAAAAATTCTGTGTCAACTATAATTATTTTATTTTATATTTACTAGTCATAATTATGTTACCAAATTAATGGAAAATAACTTTCAAGGTTCTGGTGTGGAGCTATCAATTCAGTTCAGTTCAGTTCAATTCAGTCATTCAGTCGTGTCTGACTCCTTGCGACCCCATGAATTGCAGCACGCCAGGCCTCCCTGTCCATCACCAACTCCCGGAGTTTACTCAAACTTATGTCCGTCAAGTCAGTGATGCCATCCAACCATCTCATCCTCTGTCGTCCCCTTTTCCTCCTGCCCTCAATCCCTCCCAGCATCAGAATCTTTTCCAATGAGTCAACTCTTCGCATGAAGTGGCCAAAGTACTGGAGTTTCAGCTTTAGCATCAGTCCTTTCAATGAATACCCAGAAATGATCTCCTTTTGGATGGACTGGTTGGATGCCCTTGCAGTCCAGGGGACTCTCAAGAGTCTTCTCCAACACCACAGTTCAAAAGCATCAATTCTTCGGCACTCAGCTTTCTTCACAGTCCAACTCTCACATCCATACATGACCACTGGAAAAACCATAGCTATAAGCAGGTACTTTTTCTCTTTAAATAAGTAAGTTATTTTTTTGTTTTTTGAAGAGCACAGACCAGGTTCATCTCAGAGAGAAATAATTATTTGGGTACTCTTTAATGGGTCTAAGTAAATGTAGTTCAGAATTAGCCTGGTACTTTGGGGATGAACCATCCAGACACAAGACACTCATAGAGTCTTGCAAACACGTAGATACACAGCAGTCCTCAATCGTACCTTTCAAACATAACTTATGTGCCTAAATGCCAACCGCTGGAAGTTGTAATTGCTAGTTTCTATATTCGTTTCCAGAACTTTTAAATAATTCAGGAGAGAATTCAATGACCAAATAACTGAAAACTTATATTAAAAGAGAAGATATTTCTTGGGAGAGAGGATTTTATTTCAGGACTTCTAAAAAGATATTTGTCCCCAGAAACCCAGAAACCTCTTGCCAAGACAAGCTAAAACATCCTTCCAGGTATTACTAAAAATAGAAATAATACCAAATAGCTATTGCAGTTCAGAGAATATGCTGAGGGTGAATAGTATCAGATAAAGTGTGCATGTATATATTTATGGGTGTGTGTTTCAGTGGTCTTTCAAAAGTCTTAATGCCAATTAGGTATACCATGTTAAAATTAATGAACTTTTTCATGGTGTGTGATGCCAATTTAAACATTCTAAGATTTTTTTCCATTGCTTCCTGGATATTGAAATGATGTTTATACTATAAAGAATGGTTGAAACATAAAACAAATATAGTTGAAAATGCCTTGATCTTAACATAAGAAGCCCAGGCTGTGACTTTTAACAACAAGTCTTCTGATTTTATCAAATTCCTCTGAAGAAGTAGAGGAAAACTGAAATTGAAAAATCTCAAAGACCATTTTCTGCTCTAAAAGGCCACTGATACATTTTATACCAAAAGTTATCTTGGAGATACTCAAAGATAATATATTGAAATATGGCAATATTTATGAGACTTCAAAAGCTGTCCCACACATGTGCTTTAAAGCCTCCTTATTTGAAGAATTCCATAATTCATATTTGCAGTAACAACAGGACAGTAAGAACTCTTTTTACCTATTTATTTACTTTTACTTTTTTCCAACTAAATTTTCTTTCTAAATTTACCTGCTGCTGGCTAATGCTTTCCAAAAAGCATCTTAGTGGCTGTATCAATTTCAGATCAGATCAGATCAGTTGCTGAGTCGTGTCCAACTCTTTGCGACCCCATGAATCACAGTACGCCAGGCCTCCCTGTCCATCACCAACTCCCGGAGTTCACTCAGACTCACATCCATTGAGTCAGTGATGCCATCCAGCCATCTCGTC
>NW_011495081.1:3154882-3159225 GCF_000754665.1 Bison bison bison | reverse complement strand
GGTCATAACTTTCCTTCCAAGGAGTAAACGTCTTTTAATTTCATGGCTGCAGTCACCAACTGCAGTGATTTTGGAGCCCCCCAAAATAAAGCTTGACACTGTTTCCCCATCTATTTCCCATGAAGTGATGGGACTGGATGCCATGATCTTAGTTTTCTGAATGTTGAGCTTTAAGCCAACTCTTTCACTCTCCTCTTTCACTTTCATCAAGAGGCTTTTGAGTTCCTCTTCATTTTCTGCCATAAGAGTGGTGTCATCTGCATATCTGAGGTTATTGATATTTCTCCCGGATGTCTTGATTCCAGCTTCTGTTTCTTCCAGTCCAGTGTTTCTCATGATGTACTCTGCATATAAGTTAAATAAACAGGGTGACAATATACAGCCTTGACGTACTCCTTTTCCTATTTGGAACCAGTCTGTTCTTCCATGTCCAGTTCTAACTGTTGCTTCCTGACCTGCATACAAATCTCTCAAGAGGCAGATCAGGTGGTCTGGTATTCCCATGTCTTTCAGAATTTTCCACAGTTTATTGTGATCCACACAGTCAAAAGCTTTGGCATAGTCAATAAAGCAGAAATAGATGTTTTTTCTGGAACTCTCTTGCTTTTTCCATGATCCAGCGGATGTTGGCAATTTGATCTCTGGTTCCTCTGCCTTTTCTAAAACCAGCTTGAACATCTGGAAGTTGATGGTTCACGTATTGCTGAAGCCTGGCTTGGAGAATTTTGAGCATTACTTTACTAGCGTGGGAGATGAGTACAATTATGCGGTAGTTTGAGCATTCTTTGCCATTGCCTTTCTTTGGGATTGGAATGAAAACTGACGTTTTCCAGTCCTGTGGCCACTGCTGAGCTCTCCAAATTTGCTGGCATATTGAGTGCAGTACTTTCACAGCATCATCTTTCAGGATTTGAAATAGCTCAACTGGAATTCTATCACCTCCACTAGCTTTGCTCGTAGTGATGCTTTCTAAGGCCCACTTGACTTCACATTCCAGGATGTCTGGCTTTAGATCAGTGATCACACCATCATGATTATCTGGGTCGTGAAGATCTTTTTTGTACAGTTCTTCTGTGTATTCTTGCCATCTCTTCTTAATATCTTCTGCTTCTGTTAGGTCCATACCATTTCTGTCCTTTATTGAGCCTATCTTTGCATGAAATGTTCCTTTGGTATCTCTGATTTTCTTGAAGAGATCTCTAGTCTTTCCCATTCTGTTGTTTTCCTCTATTTCTTTGCATTGATTGCTGAGGAAGGCTTTCTTATCTCTTCTTGCTATTGTTTGGAACTCTGCATTCAGATGCTTATATCTTTCCTTTTCTCCTTTGCTTATCGCTTCTCTTCTTTTCACAGCTATTTGTAAGGCCTTCCCAGACAGCCATTTTGCTTTTTTTCATTTCTTTTCCATGGGGATGGTTTTGATCCCTGTCTCCTGTACAGTGTTACAAACCTCATTCCATAGTTCATCAGGCACTCTATCTATTAGATCTAGGCCCTTAAACCTATTTCTCACTTCCACTGTATAATCATAAGGGATTTGATTTAGGTCATACCTGAATGGTCTAGTGGTTTTCTCTACTTTCTTCAATTTAAGTCTAAATTTGGCAATCAGGAGTTCATGGTCTGAGCCACAGTCCGCTCCTGGTCTTGTTTTTGCTGACTGTATAGAGCTTCTCCATCTTTGGCTGCAAAGAATATAATCAATCTGATTTTGGTGTTGACCATCTGGTGATGTCCATGTATAGAGTCTTCTCTTGTGTTGTTGGAAGAGGGTGTTTGTTATGACCAGTGCATTTTCTTGGCAAAACTCTATTAGTCTTTGTCCTGCTTCATTCCTTATTTCAAGGCCAAATTTGCCTGTTACTCCAGGTGTTTCTTGACTTCCTACTTTTGCATTCCAGTCCCCTATAATGAAAAGGACATCTTTTTTGGGTGTTAGTTCTAAAAGGTCTTGTAGGTCTTCACAGAACCGTTCAACTTCAGCTTCCTCAGCGTTACTGATTGGGGCATAGACTTGGATTACTATGATATTGAATGATTTGCCTTGGAAACGAACAGAGATCATTCTGTCATTTTTGAGATTGCATCCAAGCACTGCATTTCGGACTCTTTTGTTGACCATGATGGCTATCCCATTTCTTCTGAGGGATTCTTGCCCGCAGTAGTAGATACAATGGTCATCTGAGTTAAATTCACCCATTCCAGTCCATTTCAGTTCGCTGAATCCTAGAATGTCGACATTCACTCTTGCCATCTCTTGTTTGACCACTTCCAATTTGCCTTGATTCATGGACCTGACATTCCAGGTTCCTATGCAATATTGCTCTTTACAGCATCGGACCTTGCTTCTATCACCAGTCACATCCACAGCTGGGTATTCTTTTTGCTTTGGCTCCATCCCTTCATTCTTTCTGGAGTTATTTCTCCACTGATCTCCAGTAGCATATTGGGCACCTACTGACCTGGGGAGTTTCTCTTTCAGTATCCTATCATTTTGCCTTTTCATACTGTTCATGGAGTTCTCAAGGCAAGAATACTGAAGTGGTTTGCCATTCCCTTCTCCAGTGGGCCACATTCTGTCAGATCTCTCCACCATGACCCGCCCATCTTGGGTTGCCCCACGGGCATGGCTTACTTTCATTGAGTTAGACAAGGCTGAGGTCCTAGTGTGATTAGATTGACTAGTTTTCTGTGAGTATGGTTTCAGTGTGTTTGCCCTCTGATTCCCTCTTGCAAAACCTACCGTCTTACTTGGTTTTCTCTTACCTGGGCATGGGGTATCTCTTCACAGCTGCTCCAGCAAAGCGCAGCCATTCCTCCTTATCTTGAACAAGGGGTATCTCTTCACCGCCACCCTTCCTGACCTCCAATGTGGGATAGCTCCTCTAGGCCCTCCTGTGCCCATGCAGTCATGGCTCCTTGGACGTGGGGTTGGTCCTCCCGGCCACCTCCCTTACATTCCCACTAATAGTGGAAGAAGATTCCCTTTTCTCCACAGTCTCTCAAGCATTTATTGTTTGTAGATTTTTTTCATGATGACTGTTCTGACTGGTATGAGGTGATAACTCACTGTAAAGTGTTTTTTTTTTTAATTACAGATAATTGCTATACAATATTGTGTTGGTTTTTTGCAGTAAAACAACATGAATCAGCCATAATTATACAATATATACCCTCCCTCTTGAGCTTCTCTCCCGCCTCCCATCCCACTCCTCTAGGTCATCCAGAGCGCCACACTAGGCTCCCTATGTTAAACAGCAGCTTCCAACTAGCTATCTACTTTTCAAATAATAGTGTATGTATGTTAATGCTACTTTCTCAGTTCATCCTGCCCTCTCCTTCCCCTGCTGTGTCCACAAGTCCATTCTCTATGTCTGCATCTCCATTCCTTCCCTGCAATAGGTTTATCACTATTTTTCTAGATTCCATATATATGTGTTAATATACAGTATTTGTTTTTCTCTGACTTATTTCACTATGTATAATAGGCTTCAGCAATACATGAACCGTGAACTTCCAGATGTTCAAGCTGGTTTTAGAAAAGGCAGAGGAACCAGAGATCAAATTGCCAACATCCACTGGATCATCAAAAAAGCAAGAGAGTTCCAGAAAAACATCTATTTCCGTTTTATTGACTATGCCAAAGCTTTTGACTGTGTGGATCACAATAAACTGTGGAAAAATCTGAAAGAGATAGGAATAACAGACCACCTAACCTGCCTCTTGAGAAACCTGTATGCAGGTCAGGAAGCAACAGTTAGAACTGGACGTGGAACAACAGACTGGTTCCAAATAGGGAAAGGAGTACATCAAGGCTGTATATTGTCACCCTGCTTATTTAACTTATATGCAGAGTACATCATGAGAAATGCTGGGCTGGAAGAAGCAGAAGCTAGAATCAAGATTGCTGGGAGAAATATCAGTCACCTCAGATATGCAGATGACACCACCCTTATGGCAGAAAGTGAAGAGGAACTCAAAAGCCTCTTGATGAAGGTGAAAGAGGAGAGTGAAAAAGTTGGCTTAAAACTGAACATTCAGAAAAGGAAGATCATGGCATCTGGTCCCATCACTTCATGGGAAATAGATGGGGAAACAGTGGAAACAGTGTCAGACTTTATTTTTGGGGGCTCCAGAATCACTGCAGATGGTGACTGCAGCCATGAAATTAAAAGACACTTACTCCTTGGAAGGAAAGTTGTGACCAAACTAGATAGCATATTAAAAAGCAGAGACATTACTTTGCCAACAAAGGTCCGTCTACTCAAGGCTATGGTTTTTCCAGTCATCATGTATGGATGTGAGAGTTGGACTGTGAAGAAAGCTGAGTGCTGAAGAATTGA
>NW_011495081.1:3138906-3154782 GCF_000754665.1 Bison bison bison | reverse complement strand
GACCAAACTAGATAGCATATTAAAAAGCAGAGACATTACTTTGCCAACAAAGGTCCGTCTACTCAAGGCTATGGTTTTTCCAGTCATCATGTATGGATGTGAGAGTTGGACTGTGAAGAAAGCTGAGTGCTGAAGAATTGATGCTTTTGAATTGTGGTGTTGAAGAAAACTCTTGAGAGTCCCTTGGACTTCAAGGAGATCCAACCAGTCTATTCTAAAGGAGATCAGCCCTGGGTGTTCTTTGGAAGGACTGATGCTAAAGCTGAAACTCCAGTACTTTGGCCACCTCATGTGAAGAGTTGACTCATTGGAAAAGACTCTGATGCTGGGAGGGATTGGGGGCAGGAGGAGAAGGGGACGACAGAGAATTGAGATGGTTGGATGGCATCACCATCTCGATGGACATGAGTTTGAGTAAACTCTGGGAGTTGGTGATGGACAGGGAGACCTGGTGTGCTGCAATTCATGGGGTCTCAAAGAGTCAGACATGACTGAGTGACTGAACTGAACTGAACTGATACTTGTCCACATTGTTATGCAGCAGAAACTAACACAACCTTGTAAAGCAATTGTGCTCCAATTTAAAAGAATTGAAAAGTAAATAAATAACAACAATACCAAAAATAAAAAAGAGAGAGAGAGTGAAAAAACAACCTATAATATAGGAGAAAATTTTTGCAAATCATATTTGTAATAAGTGACATGTATCTATAATATATAAAGAAATCTTACAACTCAATCCGAAAACAAGAAACACAACTAAAAAATGGGCAAAGGACTTGAATAGAGCTTTCTCCTAAGAAGATATACAAATAGCCACTGAGCGCATGAGAAGGTGGTGAACATCATTAGCTTCAACAA
Organism: Bison bison bison; assembly: GCF_000754665.1. Taxonomy (NCBI): domain Eukaryota; kingdom Metazoa; phylum Chordata; class Mammalia; order Artiodactyla; family Bovidae; genus Bison; species Bison bison. The sequence continues at coordinate 3,153,921 of NW_011495081.1, read as the reverse complement.
AACAAATATCAAAGTCACAATGAGATACCACTTCACACTCTCTGGAATGGCTACAATAAAACAAACAGATAAAAACAAATGTGGAGAAATTGGAAGCCTTGTACAATGCTGATTGGAGAATAAAATGGCACAGCTGTTTCAGGAAACAGTATGGCAAGTTCTCAAAAGTTAAACAAGAGTGATGATATGACCCAGTAATTCCTCTCCTATGTATATACCCCAAAGAAATGAAAACGTATATTTACTCAAAAAACTTGTATATTTTGTTCATAGTAACATTAACTATAATTGCCAAAATGTATAAACAAATGAAATATCCATGAGCTGACAACTGGTTAAGTCAATATGGTACATATTAACATACAGTGAAATGTTATTCAGCAATAATAAAAAATTAAATACATTAAGGATGAGCCTTTAAAATATCTTTTAAGTCAATGAATTGAGTCATAAAGAACAATATACTGTATGATTGCATGTATGTGAAATGTTGAGAACAGACAGACAGACAGAATGTGCAGTGCCTAACAATAGGGTTTCTCATTTGGGTGATTAAAGTATTCTTACATATTCTTAAGTAGTGTTGATGGTTCCACAATTTTGTGAATATACTAAATACCACTTACATGTTCATTTTCAAGAAGTCCATTACATGCTTTGTAAATTACATTATAATAAAACTGTTAAAATTGATATAAGTAAATAAATTAATTAAATAACATTTCAAAAAAGTATCTTAAAAGGAGTTTTCCTTATAATCAGCTCAGAACCACTTTGGCATTGAATTCCTTGGAATATATCAGATATTTGATTATTATGTCTTGTTTCCCTGCCTCCAAGGCCATTCCAGTATAATTTAGTAGAGACTAACCAGCAATGCCCATGTGAGTGGGTGTTTTCATGGCATCTTCACTGTGAAGCAAAAATCTGTGGGGGCATATAACACCCATCTTTGAAATCTAGGTGCACAAAAAGTTTATCATTAATGTATTGAAAAACCTTTTTATTTCATCTTCTAAAAAGTCTTTTTTTTTTTTATATGTACTTGTCATCTGCTTCAGAACCCAAAGCCAAATAGCAGAACTTGACATCAAGCCAGAGAAAATTAATCCTGCTAATTGAATGGCCTTTGACACACAGAAGAAGAACAACACTTGATGCTCAATTTATAAATGAGCAAATTATATGTTCAACCTGGGAAGAGGCACAACCTAATTTTTCTCCTATTCTAAGGTTACTTAGACTGTATATTCCTAAACAAAAGAAACCGCTAATTGAGACACAGGGAAATTGCTCTTGCTCCAAAGAAACTACATGACTAGCAAGCAAGACAAAAATACTGAAATGCTCATGGTGTACTCTCAAGATAGACACTGCAGATTAAGTAACTTTGAGAAAATGAATCCCATTTAATATAGGAACATTAAATTCACAGGATCTAAATAAAATATAGATAAGTCAACACACGATATGCTTCAATATTTAGGGAGAGCAAACACCTCACTTTACACCCCCTGCTGAGTGCACCCCTTTTCACCCCAAATATGCCTATGTTTGATTGCTAAAATACATGGTCAATCTGTTTATAGATGCCAAAGTCTTACATGACAGTAGCTAGCAAAGGTTAGAAAACATTCTTAGGCATCAATTATAAAATATCTGTTTTCATGAGCTACTTCTTCATTTTTCCAATTGTCAGCCTTTATGTAGATTAGCACAGAATGTTAAAATTATTCACCCAGCAATCTATGGGGAGAACCTACTCATGAATATGGAAATGGAAGATTACAATTGTGGGTCCAACTAGCAATCTCTCTGGCCCAGCACTGTTCTCATCATGGATGCTGAGGCAGATGTTGCAAATTGGCAGGCTGTGAGCTGAAAAAAATCCCGTAGGCACTTTTAGTGAAGCTTGGAACATTTTACAATTGGCAGATTTCATATGAAATACAAACTGAGTTTCAGGTTTATGTGTGTGTGGGTACGTGTGTGTGCGTGTGCGTGCAATGTGCTCAGTCATGAAAAGCCAAATATCTGGCAACACTGACCCATATTCCCACAGGGCAAAACTAGGCAGGACCTAGACAGCAGCTTCCACTTGTGGACAGGGTGACCTCTGCCATAGGACAGTCTTGTTCATCATGCTATACCCAAGCTTTTCTGCCCATTAAATTCCACGTCTGGCTCCCATTTGTGTATGCTAAGTTGCTCCAGTCATGCCTGATTCTTTGCAACCTCAAAGACTGCAGCCCCACAGGTTCCTCTGCTCATGAAATTTTTCAGGGAAGAATACTGGAGTGGAGGAGAACAAGATGGCGGAGGAGTAGGTGGACATGGAGTACATCTCTCTCCACGGATACATCAGAAATACACTTTCAGACACAGAAGTGCATGCAGAGTATCAGCTGAGAGTGGACAGGAGTACCTGACCAGTAGAAAAGAATATACAGAACCACACAAAACTTGGTAAGATGAAGGAACTAGGGGGAAAACAGGAGTGTTAGTAGGCCTGGACCTGCCCTCAGTGGATGGCGGAACTGAAGCAGAGGTCCAATCCCCACATCGGGGCTATTGTCTGAGTCAGAGGAGAAACATTTAAGGCTGAAACAGCTGATCTGTGGCTGCCTAAATGGAATGAGAATCAGACAGTCCCTGGGCAGGGACGCAAGTCCCCTGGAAGGCACAGTGTCTGGGAGCTGGAGTTTAAGAATTGTGGAGCAATCCCAGGGTGAGGGCTGCTGTTGACTGTGGAGAGACAGATTGAGGGGATGTGAGGGAGGAGGTTGTGGGAGGAAATGTGGGTGGAGGAAAGCCGGGCACCCATGGAAGCAAAGCGATACTGCTGAGTCACACATAGAGGATGGAGCCGTCACCATACTCTCTTCTCCCCATAGGCCAGCATCGGCAGCTGAACAATAGATAGGCTGGCCCATCAAATGTGGGCACTGAACTAAAGAGGGGAACCCCACCCGGAGTGTGCCTTTAAGTGACTGATGCTCTGATCTACAGAGTAGAACCCCAGCCAGGGGTGCCCCGTATGTTCCTGACTCATGGAACAACAGAGAAGGACCCCAGGCAAGGGAGCCCTCTAAGTGCCTGAATGGGCAGAGCTACCAGAGAAAGACTGGCTAAAGAGGCCTTCTGATCACCAGCTACCAAAGAGGCTCGGAAAAAAGACTCAGGTAGGATCATAACTCCCGTGGCAGAGGCAGTCTTGTGTCCTTGCACACTTTGCACTGCCAGGGTACCTGCAAGCCAAGCAGCTCCACCACCTTCATGCTCAACTCTCATTGGGGCAGAGCTGCCACAGCCAAAAAAGTCTTGTGTCTATGTGTGTGGGGTCACTTTGGTCGTGTCCAACTCTGCAGCCCTGTAGACTGTGGCCTGCCAGGCTTCTCTGTCAGGGGATTCTCCAGGCAAGAATACTGGTGCGTATTGGTCAATACTGGTTGACTGCTTCTAGAGCACTATATTTTCTGCTTCCTTAGCCGCCAACTCCCCTGAGTACCTGGTACTGCCAGAACCCCTGTGACTCAAGCAGCTGCACCACCTCCACACCTGGCCCTCAGAGGGGCAAACCCAACTCCTCCAGGGCAGCCTCAGGAGCAAATTCCAGTGGACAACCCACTTGCAGAGGTGGAAATAAAACCACAATTGAAACCTAGGGGCAGTGTGGCTAAGAAAAGATTCAAAACCTTCCCACCAGCTGTACAAGCTGCAGATTAAATCCACATGATCAACTAGGCAGACTCTGTGTCTATGGAATATATAAAAGGACACTGAGAGCTCCCACAAAAGAAAACACACTAGTTCTGATAGCTGTGGACACTGGGGGCAAGAACACACGGGAGTAGGACCAGATTAGAATCTGAGCTGCCCCTACAGCAGGTCCAGAGACCAGCACAGTGTTGGAGGGCATCCTAGGGAGGAGGGCATCCTAGGGAGGTGAGGTGGACTGTGACTCCAGAGAGGGAAAAGACTCTGACAGCAGGGACTCAAGAAAAACATTTATTAGTCTTATGTTTTAGTTGTTGATTTTATCGGCACTACGAAATCTAATTAAACTTTTGAGCTTTTTTTCCCTCAGTCATATTTTTTATTGTTGTTATAAACCTCTGCCTCTATGTTGGGCTTTTGCAGTTCTGTGGCATTTTCCTTTATATTTTTTTTCTTTCTTTTCTCTTTTTTTATTTTTAATTTTTAAACCTAGTATTATTTTTTCTACATTTATTCCCTTACTTGCTTTTCCTACTGTTCTTTTCCCCTTGAAGTTAATCTTTATATATATCTTCTTCATCTACCTCTATTTAACTTTGCATATCTATTCTTTCTTTCTTTTCTTTCTTTCCTTTCCTCTCAACATATTTGTTAGTTTTATTTTCATTGCTTTATTCCCCACTTGACACCTTGCTTTAGTTTTGTTTCCCAGTCTGTTCTTTAGTTAGTTTTGTTCTTAACTGGTATATATAATTTTTGATTTCCTTTGTCCGCCAGGTCAATCTGCTGTACCTTATTTTAGTTGGACTATTTCTACTTTGATTATGGGTATATGTGTATATTCCATTATTTTAATTCTTATTTGCCTGATTTTGTAACTGCCATTTGTCTGGGGTTCATCTTTAGTTTCTCATTTTTGGGTATTTGTTTTAATCTCACTAAATGCCATAACAAACCACTTGTGGAATCTTCATTCCAGACCAGAGATCAAGCCCTGAGCCTTTGGAGTGGGAGCACTGACTCCAAGACCCTAGACTACCAGAGAACTAACCCTAGAGAGTATTAAATAGTGAGAACACACACTAAGGAAACCACTTGAATACAAGACCTGGCATCACCCAACACCAGTCACACCCTGTGCAGGATGCCCCATCTAAACAACAAACAAAACAAAAATACAAACCCAATCATCAGCAGACAGGATTACCACCTCACTTAGCCTTGCCCATCAGGGTAAAAACAAACAACAAGAACAACAACAAAAATATCAGCTCAAATCTCACCCTATATGAAGCTTACACAAACCACTGGACCAAACTTAGAAAGGCAGAAATCAAAAGGAAGAAAGAATTCAACCTTGAAGCCTGAGAAAAGGAGACCTCAAATACAATATATATATATATATATATATATATATATAAATAAAACGAAAAAGCAGAGAACTACTACACAAATGAAGGAACAAAGTAGAAACACAGAAGTTCAAATAAATGAAATAAATGAAAAGGAAATAGGCAAACTACCTGAAAAAGAATTCAGAATCATGATAGTAAAGATGATTTTAAAAACCTGAAAGCAAAATGGAGAAAATGTAAGAATCAATTAACAAATACCTAGAAGAATTAATGGAGAAGGCAATGGCACCCCACTCCAGAACTTTTGCCTAGAAAATCCCATGGACGGAGGAGTCTGGTAGGCTGAAGTCCATGGGGTCGAAAAGAGTCGGACACGACTGAGCGACTTCACTTTCACTTTTCACTTTCATACATTGGAGAGGGAAATGGCAACCCACTCCAGTGTTCTTGCCTGGAGAATCCCAGGGACAGGGAAGCCTGGTGGGCTGCTGTCTGTGGGGTCACACAGAGTCGGACACGACTGAAGCGACTTAGCAGCAGCAGAAGAAGAATTAAAGAATAAACATACAGAGACATACAACACAATTACTGAAATTAAAAATACTCTAGAAGGAATCAATAGCAGAATATCCAAAGCAGAAGAATGAATCAGTGAGCTGGAAGATAAAATAATGGAAATAACTTCTGAAGAGCAGAATAAATAAAAAGAATGAAAAGAACTGAGGATAGTCTCAGAGACCTCTGGGACAACATCAAATGCACCAACATTCAAATTATAGGGGTCACAGAAAAGAGAAAAAGAAAGGATATAAGAACATTTTTGAAGAGATTATAGTTGAAAATTTTCCCAACATGGAAAAGGAAATAGTCAATTCCAAGAGATGCAAAGTGTCCCATACAGGATAAACCCAAGGAGAAACATGCCAAGACACATACTAATCACACTAACAAAGACTAAACACAAAGAAAGAATATTAAAAGAAGCAAGGGAAAAGCAACAAGTAACATACAAGGGACACCCCATATGCTTAACAGCTGACAGCAGAAACTCTTCAGGCTAGAGGGAATGGCAGGATATTTTTAAAGTACTGAAAGGGAAAAATCTATAACCAAGATTACTGTACCCAACAAAGATCTCATTCAAAATTGATGGAGAAATAAAGTTTTTAAGACAAGCAAAAGTTAAGAGAGTTCAGTACCACCTAACCAGCTTTACAACAAATGTTAAAGGGACTTATATAGTCAAGAAATACAAGAGAAGGAAATATCTACAAAATCAGTTCAGTTCAGTCGCTCAGTCATGTCCGACTCTTTGCGACCCCATGAACCGCAGTATGCCAGGCCTCCCTGTCCATCACCAACTCCCAGAGTCCACCCAAACCCATGTCCATTGTGTCGGTGATGCCATCCAACCATCTCATCCTCTGTCATCTCCTTCTCCTCCTGCCCTCAATCTTTCCCAGCATTAGGGTCTTTTCAATGAGTCAGCTCTCTATATCAGGCAGCCAAAGTATTGGAGTTTCAGCTTCAACATCAGTCCCTCCAATGAACATCCAGGACTGATCTCCCTTATGATGGACTGGTTGGATCTCCTTGCAGTCCAAGGGACTCTCAAGCGTCTTCTACAAAATGAATCCCAAACAATTAAGAAAATGGCAATAGGAACATATATATCAATAATTACTTTAAATGTGAAAGTGAAAGTGAAGTCGCTCAGTCGTGTCCAACTCTTTGCGACCCTGTGGACCGTAGTCTACCAGGCTTCTCCATCCATGGGATTCTCCAGGCAAGAATACTGGAGTGGGTTACCATTTCCTTCTCCAGGGGATCTTCCCGACCCAAGGGTCGAACCCAAGTCTCCTACATTGGAGGCAGGTGCTTTAACCTCTGAGCCACCAGAGGTTGGATTAAATGCTCCAACCAAAAGACACAGACTGGCTGAATGAATACAAAAACATGACACATATATATGCTGTCTACAAGAAACCCACTTCAGATGTAGAGACACATTAGACTGAAAGTGAGAAGATGGAAAAATATATTCCATGCAAATGGAAAGCAAAAGAAAGCTGGAGTAGCAATCTTTATATCAGACAAAATGGACCTTAAAATAAAGAAGATTAAAAGAAATAAGGAAGGAAACTATATAATGATCAAGAGATCAATCCAAGAGGAATACATAACAACTGTAAATATCTATGCACCCAGCATAGGAGCACCTCAATACCTAAGACAAACACTTAACAGACATAAAAGGAGAAATGGACAGTAACACAATAATAGTAGGAGACTTTAACACTCCATTCACACCAATGGACAGATCTCCAAAACAGAAAATTAATAAGGAAGCACAAGTCTTAAGTGATACATTTGATGAGATGGATCTCATTGATATATTCAGGACAAGGACATTCCATCCAAATACAGAAGAATAAACCTTCTTCTCAAGTGCACAGGGTATATTCTCCAGGATAGACCACATCTTGGGTCATAAATCAAACGTCAGTAAATGTAAGAAAGTTGAAATCATATCAAGCATCTTCTCTGACCACAATGCTATGAGACTAGATATCAATTACAAAAAAAAAAAACAAAAAACTGTAAGAGACACAAACATGTGGAGATTAAATAATACATTTCTAAATAACCAATAGGTTACTGAAGAAATCAAAAAATTTCTAGAAACAAATGACAATGAAAACACAACAACTCAAAACCCATGGGATGCAATAAAAGCAGTTCTAAGAGACAAAGTGAAAGTGAACGTGAAGTCGCTCAGTTGTGTCCAACTCTTTGGGATCCCATGGATGGTAGCCTACGACACTCCTCCGTCCATGGGATTTTTCAGGCAAGAGTACTGGAGTGGGTTGCCATTTCCTTTTCCAGAGGGTCTTCCCCACCCAGGGATCAAACTCAGGTCTCCTAAGTTGTAGGCAAACGCTTTACCATCTGAGCCACCAGGGAAGTCTCTAAGAGGGAAGTTTACAGCAATTCATTACTACCTCAAGAAACAAGAAAAACATTGAATAGACAACCTAACTTTACATCTAAGACAATTGGAAAAAAGAAGAAGAAGAACAACAACAACAAAACCCCAAAATTAGTGGAAGGAAAGAAATCATAAAGATCTGAGCAGAAATATATGAAAAAGAAATGAAAAAAACAATAGTAAAGATTAATAAAACTAAAAACTGGCTCTTTGAGAAGATAAACAAAATTGACAAACCTTTAGCCAGACTCATCAAGAAAAAAAGAGAGAAGAATCAAATCAACAAAATTAGAAATGAAAAAGGAGATGTTAAAACAGACAGTGCAGAAATAGAAAAGATTATAAGAGCCTATTATGAACAACTATATGGCAATAAAATGTATAACCTGGAAGAAATGGACAGATTCTTAGAAAAGTTCAATCTTCCAAGACTAAACCAGGAAGAAATAGAAATTATGAAAGCCTAATTACAAGCACTGGAATTGAAGCTGTGATAAAAAATCTGCCAAAAAACAAAAGCCCAGGAAAGACAGCTTAAAAGGAGAATTCTATCAAACATTTAAAGAAGAGCTAATGCCTATCCTTCAAAAACTCTTTCAAAAAATTGCAGAGCAAGGAATGCTTCCAAACTCATTCTTCAAGGCCACCATCACCCCGATACCAAAACCAGACAAAGACAACACACAAAAAAGGAAAACTATAGACCAATATCACTGATGAACATAGATGCAAAAATCCTCAATAAAATTTTAGCAAACAGAATTCAGCAACACATCAGAAAGCTCATGCACCATGATCAAGGTGGGTTTGTGCCAGGGATGCAAGGATTCTTCAATACATGCAAATCAATCAATGTGATACAACATATTAACAAATTTCAAGATAAAAACCATATGATAATCTCAATAGATGCAGAAAAAACCTTTAACAAAATTCAGCACCCATTTATGATTAAAACTCTTCAAAAAATGGGCATACAAGGAACCTACCTCAACATAGTAAAGGCCATAGATAATAACCCTACAGCAAATGTTAATCTCAATGGTGAAAAACCGAATGCATTCCCCCTAAGATCAAGAACAAGACAGGAGTGCCGACTTTCCCCATTATTATTCAACATAGTTGTGGAAGTCCCAGCTACAGCATCAGAGGAAAAAAAGTAACAAAAATAATCCAGATCAGAAAAGAAGTAAAGTTCTCACTGTTTGCAGACAACATAATACTGGGCATAGAAAACCCTAAAGATAGAATCAGAAAATTACTAGAGCTAATCAGTGAATTTAGCAAAGTTGCGGGATACAAAATCAATACACAGAAATCACTTGCATTTCTATATAGTAATATTGAAAAATGAGAAAGAGAAATTAAGGAATCAATCCCATTCACCATTGCAACAAAAAGAATTAAATATCTAGGAATAAACTTACCTGAGGAGACAAAAGAACTGTACACAAAAATTATAAAACACTAATGAAAGAAATCAAAGATGACATAAACAGATGGAGAGATAATCCATGTTCCTGGGTAGGAAGAGTCAATATTGTAAAAATGACTATACTACCAAATGCAATCTGCAGATTCAATGTGATCCTTATCAAATTACCATAGAATTTTTCACAAAATTAGAACAAAAATTTTTCACAATTCATATGGAAACACAAACACAAGACTCCAAATAGCCAAAGCAGTCTTGAGAAAGAAGAATGGAGCTGGAGGAATCAACCTTCCTGACTTCAGATTATTCTACAATGCTACAGTCATCAAGACAGTATGGTATGGGCACAAAAACAGAAATACAGATCAATGGAACAAGATAGAAAGCCCAGAAATAAACCCATGCTCCTATGGGCACTTTAAATTTGACAAAGGAGGCAAGAATATACAATGGGAGCAAAGACAGCCTCTTCAATAAATGGTGCTAGGAAAACTGGACAGCTACATGTAAAAGAATGAAATTAGAACACTTCCTAACACCTTACAAAAAGAGAAACTCAAGACCAGAAACTATAAAACTCTTAGAAGAAAACATAACCAGAACACTCTATGATATAAAGCAAAGCAAGATCCTCTATGACCCACCTCCTAGAGTAATGGAAATTAAAAAAAAAAGTAAACAAATGGGACCTGATTAAACTTAAAAGCTTTTGCCCAGCAAAAGAAACTGTAAGCCAAGTGAAAAGACAGCCCTCAGAATGGGAGAAAATAATAGCAAATGAAACAAATGACAAAGGATTAATTTCCAAAATATATAAGCAGCTCATATAACCTAATACCAGAAAAACAAGCAACCCAATCAAAAAGTGGGGAAAAGGCCTAAACAAATATTTCTCCAAAGAAGCCATACAGATGGCTAACAAACACAAGAAAAATGCCCAGCATTGCTCATTACTAGAGAAATGCAAATCAAATCTACAATGAGGTATCATCTCACACCAGTCAGAATGGCCATCATCAAAATGTCTATTTACAATAAATGCTGGAGAGGGTGTGGAGAAAAGGGAATGTTCTTACACTGTTGGTGGGAATGTAAATTGATACAGCCAATATGGAAGACGGTATGGACATTCCTTTAAAAAACTAGGAATAAAACCACTATATGACCCAGCAACCCCACTCCTAGGCATGTACCCTGAGGAAACCAAAATTGAAAAAGACACCTGTATCCCATTGTTCATTGCAGCACTATTTGCAACAATAGAACATGGAAGCAACCTAGATGTCCATCAATGGATGAATGGATAAAGAATTATGGTACATATACACAATAGAATATTACTCATCCATAAAAAGGAATGCCGTTGAGTCAGTTCTAATGAGGTGGATGAACCTAGAACCTATTATACAGAGTGAAGTAAGTCAGAAAGAGAGAGATAAGTATCGTATTCTAATGCATATATACAGGATCTACAAAAATGGTCCTGAAGAATTTACTTACAGGGCAGCAATGGAGAAAGAGACACAGAGAATAGACTCGTGGACATGGGGAGCGGGGAGGAGAGGGTAAGATGCATGGAGAGAGTAACACGGAAACTTACATTACTATGTGCAAAATAGATAGCCAAAGGGAATTTTCTGCATGGTTAAGAAACTCAAACAGGGGCTCCGTATCAACCTAGAGGGGTGGGATGGGAAGCGAGATGGGAGGGAGGTTCAGAAGGGAGGGGATATATGTATACCTATGGCTGATTCAGGTTGAGGTTTGACAGAAAACAAAATTCTGTAAAGCAATTATCTTTCAATAAAAAAGTAAAGTAAATAACACACAAAAAAAGAATACTGGAGTGGGTTGTCATTTTCTCCTCCAGGGGATCTTCCTGACCCAGGGATCAAACCTGTGTCCCCTGCATTACAGGCAAATTCTTTACCACTGAGCCACCTGGGAAGCCCATAGGTCACTGAATTTGCTACTTCAGGGTTAGAAAGCAAGAGTAGCAATTGCCACAATATTTGCTTCCCTAGTGGCTCAGATGGTAAAGAATCTGCCTGCAATGTGGGAGACCCGGGTTTGATCCTTGGGTTGAGAAGATCCGCTGGAGAAGGAAATGGCAATTCACTCCAGTATTCTTGTCTGGAGAATCCCATGGACAGAGGAGCCTAGCAGGCTACAGTCCATGGGGTTGCAAAGAGTTAGACATGACCGAGCAACTAACACACACACAATTGCCACAACATTTGCTTCATATCCTAAAGTTATTCCCTTCTTCCTATTTTATCAGCCTTTAAATCTTTTAGTCACATGTCTTCCTTTCATTTATTTTTTTCCTCTAAATAGTAGTATTCTGGAACTTATCTACCAAACAGAAACAGACTCATAAACTCAGAGTAAAAAACTTATGGCTGCTAGAGGGAAAGGGTAGAGGGATGGAACAGTCAGGGAGCTTGGGATCGACATGTACATATTGCTATATTTAAAATGGATAACCAACAAGTTTCTACTGTATAGCACAGAGAACTCTGCTCAATGTTATATAGCAGCCTGGATAGGAGGGAAGTTGGGGGAGAATGTATGCACGTTTACCTATGACTGAGTCCCTTTGCTATCCACCTAAAACTATCACAACATTGTCAATCAGATATACTCCCATATAAAACTAAAAGATAAAAACAGAACAATAGTCTGTATGCCTTCATTCTAAACTATTTTACTCTTCTTACTTTCTTTGAATGAATTTAATCATACCTAGAGGAGGGTAGGAGAAGGCAATGGCACCCCACTCCAGTACTCTTGCCTGGAAAATCCCATGGACAGAGGAGCCTGGTAGGCTGCAGTCCATGGGGTCATTAAGAGTCAGACATGACTGGGCTACTTCACTTTCACTTTTCACTTTCATGCATTGGAGAAGGAAATGGTAACCCACTCCAATGTTCTTGCCTGGAGAATCCCAGGGACAAAGGAGCCTGATGGGCTACAATCCAGGAGTCACAAAGAGTCGGACACAACTGAAGCAACTTAGCACACAGCACAATCATGCCTACAGACTCAATTCTTAGTGAATATTGCATACACATATATGTCTATCCCAACTTTTCTTCTGACACCTACGCCAAAATATCCAACTATACAGATGATATTTGCAATATCCTATGTTGTGCATGTACATCATGAGAAACACTGGGCTGAATGAAGCACAAGCTGGAATCAAGATTGTTGGGAGAAATATCAATAACCTCAGATATGAAGATGACACTACCCTTAAGGCAGAAAACAAAGAAGAACTAAAGAGCCTCTTGATGAAAGTGAAAAGAAAGAGTGAAAAAATTGGCTTAAAGCTCAACATTCAGAAAACTAAGATCATGGCATCTGGTCCCTTCACTTCATGGTAAATAGATAGGGAAACAGTGGAAACAGTGGCAGACTTTATTTTTGGGGGCTCCAAAATCACTGCAGATGGTGACTCCAGCCATGAAATTAAAAGAAGCTTACCCCTTGGAAGGAAAGTTATGACCAATCTAGATAGCACATTAAAAAGCAGAGACATTACTTTGCCAACAAAGGTCCATCTAATCAAGGTTATGGTTTTTCCAGTAGTCATATATGGATGCTAGAGTAGGACTGTGAAGAAAGCTGAGCACTGAAGAATTGATGCTTTTGAACTGTGGTATGGGAGAAGACTCTTGAGAGTCCCTTGGCCTGCAAGGGACCAACCAGTCCATTCTGAAGGAGATCAGCCCTGGGTGTTCTTTGGAAGGAATGATGCTAAAGCTGAAACTCCAGTACTTTGGCCACCTCATGCAAAGAGCTGACTCATTGGAAAAGACTCTGATGCTGAGAGGGATTGGGGGCAGGAGGAAAAGGGGATGACAGAGGATGAGATGGCTGGATGGCATCAGCGACTCGATGGACGTGAGTTTGAGTGAACTCTGGGAGATGGTGATGGACAGGGAGGCCTGGCATGCTGCAATTCATGGGGTCGCAAAGAGTTGGACACGACTGAGCGACTGAACTGAACTGGATTCCAAGGAGATCCAACCAGTCCATCCTGAAGGAAATCAGTCCTGAATATTCATTGGAAGTACTGATGTTGAAGCTGAAACTGCATTACTTTGGCCACCTGATGCAAACAACTGACTCATTTGAAAAGACCTGGATGCTGGGAAAGATTGAAGGTGAGAGGAGAAGGGAATAATAGAGGTTGAGGTGGTTGGATGGCATCACCAATTCAATGGACATGAGTTTGAGTAAACTCTGGGAGTTGGTGATGGACAGGGAGGCCTGGCGTGCTGCAGTCCACGGGGTCACAAAGTGTCGGACACGACTGAGCGACTGAACTGAACTGAACTGAACTGATGTTGTGCGTGCTGTCATGTCCGACGCTTTGCAATCCCATGGACTATAGCCCACCAGCCTCCTCTGTCCATGGAATTTTTCCATGTAAGGATACTAGAGTGGGTTGCCATTTCTCCTTTAGGGGATCTTTCTGACCCAGGGACCGAACCCACATCTCCTGTAGTTCCTGAACTTCAGGCAGATTCTTTGCCCACTGAGCAATTGGGTAAGCCCAATATCCTCTAGGTACTACCAACCAAATAGATGCACAAACTCATTGAATAGCCTTTTTACAAAAATTGTCTGTTTTCCTATATTCCCCATTCTAGTGACTATACTATCATCTACCTGAAATAAATTCTTTAGTTCACTTCTGTCTTATTGAACCTAGATCCATAGATTTAGTTTGCCACACATAATCATGCCTATTTCTATTTTTTGGCTAATGTCCTTATTACTTAATCGGATTACTGAAATAGTATTTTAGTTGTTTATTCTAATTGTTTTATTTGTATGTAATCTCTCTATCATTTAATCCAGCCTTGACAGGACACCAGATTGATTTTTTCCAAGTCACAGATATTATTGTATTCCTTATAGTTGCATTCATTGCAGAATGAAAGTCAAATTGTCCAGCACAAAAGGTCACTCACAACTTAGTGCCAGTCAGCCTCCAAGCCTATCACTCTTCTATCTTGCCATTTAAAGGTTTCCTGGAAGCATTATGCCAGTTTATGCTTTTGACAGTGATGTGGACTCTTCTTAATGAGGCAGTTGTTACTTTTCCTTGAAGTCTCATGCCAAGCAGTGCCCACAAGAATCGCTACCTTCTTGTACAGTTTGAGGTTAGATGTTCTTATATTATATATACAGTTCTCCACCATATTATCACTGCCTACTCTCTATCTTTGCTTATTTATTTATATGATTTTTCAACAGGACTCTCAAAATCTCAGAAAACAATCAGATCAGATCAGATCAGTTGCTCAGTCGTGTCCGACTCTTTGCGACCCCATGAATCGCAGCATGCCAGGCCTCCCTGTCCATCACCAACTCCCGGAGTTCACCCAGACTCACGTCCATCGAGTCAGTGATGCCATCCAGCCATCTCATCCTCTGTCATCCCCTTCTCCTCCTGCCCGCAATCCCTCCCAGCATCAGAGTCTTTTCCAATGAGTCAACTCTTC
>NW_011495081.1:3132670-3138806 GCF_000754665.1 Bison bison bison | reverse complement strand
AAAATACTGGAGTTTCAGCTTTAGCATCAGTCCTTCCAAAGAACACCCAGGGCTCCTTCATAATGGACTGTTTGGATCTCTTTGCAGTCCAAGGGACTTTCAAGAGTCTTCTCCAACACCACAGTTCAAAAGCATCAATTCTTCGCTGCTCAGCCTTCTTCACAGTCCAAGTCTCACATCCATACATGACCACAGGAAAAACCATAGCCTTGACTAGACGGACCTTTGCTGGCAAAGTAATGTCTCTGCTTTTGAATATGCTATCTAGGTTGGTCATAACTTTCCTTCCAAGGAGTAAGCGTCTTTTAATTTCATGGCTGCAGTCACCATCTGCAGTGATTTTGGAGCCCAGAAAAATAAAGTCTGACACTGTTTCCACTGTTTCCCCATCTATTTCCCATGAAGTGATCAGACCGGATGCCATGATCTTCATTTTCTGAATGTTGAGCTTTAAGCCAACTTTTCACTCTCCACTTTCACTTTAATCAAGAGGCTTTTGAGTTCCTCTTCACTTTCTGCCATAATAGTGGTATTTTAATTTTATTTGCATTTTAAAACATTCACTCCAGTGCTTGACACAGAATAAGAACTCAATATAAATATTTTTGTATGATTGATGAATAGGTACTTCAATACTAAATAGCTCAATGGTCTTTGAAAATTGGTGAAACTTAATTGATCATGTTACTTAATCAAGTCTACCAACCTATTTTCTGAAAATGCTAGTCTATCGAGAGTTCTCTTTTCAAAATTTTTTAATAAAATTACTTCTTGAAATTTTAGAACTGAGGATGATGTCTTGACTCACATAATATTTTTCAGTAATATTTATAGGCCCCCTTTGTATAAAAAGTGTTTTTATACAGCTAAACCATATAACCATTCTCAGTTTTATTTCTGCTGACTGAATAGCCCTAACTAAGGCAATTGCACCCCACTCCAGTACTCTTGCCTGGAAAATCCCATGGACGGAGGAGCCTGGTAGGCTGCAGTCCATGGGGTCGCAAAGAGTCGGACACGACTGAGCGATTTCACTTTCACTTTTCACTTTCATGCATTGGAGAAGGAAATGGCAACCCACTCCAGTGTTCTTTCCTGGAGAATCCCAGGGATGGGGGAGCCTGGTGGGCTGCCATCTATGGGGTCGCACAGAGTTGGACACGACTGAAGCAACTTAGCAGCAGTTCATATCTACCAGTGCAAGTTGATCTCTCTACAGTCATGCTCTGTTCTATACTCTGACTTTAGAGTGGTTATGTCTCCTAGAGCCTTAGATTATAAACTTAATCTGATGCACTTTATTTATCTAAAAGCTGTAATAAATTATCTTTTATTCTCATTGTTCTGTAAAACAAAACCTAAAATAGAGATGGGGATAAATGATCATCTGAGTGTATTTTTAGGAAAACCACTTTGAAAAATGTAGCTCAAATTTGATTCAGTCAAAAACTTTAAGGAATATTTATTTTAAAAGTTCTTATCATGGTTTTCCTTTAACCAGATAATGTGTGCATGCTAAGCCACTTCAGTCAAGCCTGACTCTTTGCGAATCTATAGACTGTAGCCCACCAGGCTCTTCTATCCATGGGATTCTCCAGGCAAGAATGCTGAAGTGGGTTACCATGCCCTCCTCCAGGAGATCCTCCCCATACAGGGATTGAACCCACCACTCTTATTTCTCCTGCACTGGTAGGTAGGTTCTTTACCACCAGCACCACTGGGAAGCCCTAATCCTGTAATACTTAAACATTTTTGTCTTGTATCCCTTAATATATTTAGATGAGTACTGTATCCTAAATAGACATCTTTCTGCAGTAAAACTGATAATTAACAAACATCAGATCTTACAGCAGCCTTGGTGAGCAAGTATGTGGGTGGAGAGAGTAAAAGATGAAAGGGTATCAAGAGTTTTATAGAAATTTTCTCTAGCCTTTTAAATTTATACTATTTAGAAGGTTTTCAAAATAACATAAAATAAGTATCTCTAAATCTAAACCTTGTAGGCTGACTCATGCCCCCTTGATGATGTCTGTATTCTAATCCCAAGAAACTGTGAATATGCTACCTTACACGGCAAAGGGAACTTTGCAGATGAGGTTAATTTAAGAATCTTGATATAGGAAGATTATCTTGCATTATCTAGGTAGACTCAGTATAATTATTATAGAAGGATCTTTATAAGAAGGAAGTAGGAGGGTCAAAAAGCATGAAGGCTATGTGATAAAGTAAATAGTTATATGATATACTTTGAACAACAGAGAAGGGTCCATAAGCCAAGGAATGCAAATGACCTCTAGAAGCTAGAAAGGGCAAGAAAACAGTCTCCTATAGAGCTTCCAGAAGGATCCAGCCTGCAGATGCCTTGTCCTTATCCCAGTGAAATTGATTCCAGAATTTCTGGCCTCCAGAATTGTAAGAGAAATAAATTTGTGCTGTTTTAAGCTGCTAAGTTTATGGTAATTTTTACAGCAACATTAAAAATTAATATATGTTGCATTTCCTTAAAATGTGGAAATAAAATTTGTGTGGCTTATAACTTAATATAAAGTTATAAATAAATTACTTAGAATAATATTATGATCTGATTTTTTAAATTAAAAGTTGACCATTTACTCAAGTGACATTGAATGAATAATAACATTGGTGGGCACATGATAACAAATGGAGGATGTTCAAAATAGTATCATGAAGAATACATAAATTGGGGTAAAAACCATTGTGTTCTACGCCTGGCTGTACTGCTTACTAATGGAATGATATTATGCAAATTATTAGCTTCTGTAGGCCTCAATTTTCCCATTTTTAAAATTAAAAATTAGTTACCTCTAATAATGCTACAAGAATTAAGTTATAATAATGACAATTTAAACATAAATAGTAACTTTTATGTGCCAAGAATTGTTCTAAGCACTTTCTATTTATGAACTACTCAATATTAACAAAAACTATATCAAGTAGGGACTATTTACATTCCCATTTTACAGAAAAGGAAACTAATTCTTCCAAGCTCACCAACTAAGTAACAAAGAGAATTCTATACAAAAGTCTGGTGGCATATTCCATGCTATTAACCACTGCATTAAACTTGGACCATGGCCCATAGACAGAAAATAACTAGCCTAAAGCTCCTATGTATGAACTTAAGAGTTCTTTATCTTTTCGTCTGAATCTACTTTAAGGGAAATATTTACAGAAACAGAGAAATCTTAAAATAATCCCTGCTAGGTTGATCACAAAGGCCTTTTCAGGCCCAATGAGCCTATAAAATTGCCACTGTTGCTGCTCCAAGGTACTGGATTGTCAAAGTTCCTGATCCAGAAGATAAAACTCTTCTATGTCCAGATGTTTTGATTAACTGACCACTTCTAGAACTTCCCATGTGGCTCTGAGGGTAAAGAATCTGCCTGCAATGCAGGAGACTCAGAAGACGTGGGTTCGATCCCTGAGTCGGGAAGATCCCTTGGAGGAGGACATGACAACCCATTCCTGTATTCCTGACTGGAGAATCCCATAGACAGAGGATCCTGGGGGGCTACAGTCCAAAAAGTTGCAGAGTTGGATACAACTGAAGTGACTGAGTGCACATGACTGCTTCTATCCTTCTCATGCCACTGAATCTCTAATTAAATTACCAAGGAGAAATATTTTTTTTTAATCTTAGTTTAAAATATCATTATTCCAAAGGATAAAAATATTTGTCATTAGAAAAGTACTTGGTCATGAATTAATTCCAGCTTGTCCTTTCTGGAAACATGTTTATGTTAACACAAGTCAAAGTTTCTGCTTCAGTGCAAGATATAGAAGGAAAAATACAACCACCCCTAAAAAGGTCTTAATGGGATTTTTAGCAGTTTATTTTTATCTTCAAAGGAACTGAGAGAGTATTTCTAAAGGAAACCATAAAATGTGTCCCATTCTACCCAAAGCATTTGCATTTTCAGAGTGGCACTTTATTTAGCCCACTGTGTTCATATTAATTTTCAGTGCTGTGAGCAAGCATGTCAGTGTATATTAACACCTGATCTATAAAGGGAATGCTAAGGCCTTACTCAAGGTATTAGTCACCGCACCTTGGGAAGCTGTTGTACTTCTGCTGTTGGCTTCAGTGAGGCAGGATGCATATACTTTGATTCTTAATGAAACATGTATATGATCGAATTTGTCATCAAGAGCCCAGAAGCTTCAACAACTTTTCCAAAGTTCAGAAGGATTTTCCAGGCATCTTCTGTTTTTTTAAATACCATTGGTCTATGCTGTATAAAACCCCACTTCCCAAATAGAATGTCAGAAAAAGAATTATAATGTGAAGGAGAGAGTTCTTTCTTAAAGAGTCTTGTGTGTTTAGTACCCTTATTGAGACGTTCAAACCCAATATTCCCTGATGTTTAGGCTTCACAAATCAGAACTTAAAACTTCAGCTTATTTGTCTCTCATTTTCGAGGTTATACATTATTAAGGGTAAAGACTATACCATGTTCATCTTTGTAACCCAGTCACTAGGAACTGAAGATTCCCCTGTAAACATCATTGAACATTAAGTGAAAAGAAGAAAGAAGCCGGGAATCAAAGAAATTTCTCTTCCTTAGGTAACTGCTATATATTCAGTTCAGTCGCTCAGTTGTGTCTGACTCTTTGTGACCCCATGAATAGCAGCACGCCAGGCCTCCCTGTCCATCACCATCTCCCGGAGTCTACCCAAAGCCATGTCCATCGAGTCGGTGATGCCATCCAGCCATCTCATCCTCTGTTGTCCCCTTCTCCTCCTGTCCTCAATCATTCCCAGCATTAGGGTCTTTTCAAATGAGTCAACTCTTCGCATGAGGTGGCCAAAGTATTGGAGTTTCAGCTTCAACATCAGTCCTTCCAATGAACACCCAGGATTGATCTCCTTTAGGATGGACTGGTTGGATCTTCTTGCAGTCCAAGGGACTCTCAAGAGTCTTCTAACACCACCGTTCAAAAGCATCAATTCTTTGGTCACAGCTTTCCTCACAGTCCAACTCTCACATCCATACATGACTACTGGAAAAACCAGAGCCTTGACTAGACAGACCTTTGGTGGCAAAGTAATGTCTCTGCTTTTCAATATGCTGTCTAGGTTAGTCATAACTTTCCTTCCAAGGAGTAAGCGTCTTTTAATTTCATGGCTGCAGTCACCATCTGCAGCGATTGGAGCCAAAAAAAATAAAGTCTGACACTGTTTCCACTGTTTCCCCATCTATTTCCCATGAAGTGATGGGACCAGATGCCATGATCTTCATTTTCTGAATGTTGAGCTTTAAGCCAACTTTTTCACTCTCCTCTTTTACTTTCATCAAGAGGCTTTTGAGTTCCTCTTCACTTTCTGCCATAAGGGTGGTGTCATCTGCATATCTGAGGTTATTGATATTTCTCCCGGCTATCTTGATTCCAGCTTGTGCTTCTTCCAGCCCAGCGTTTCTCATGATGTATTCTGCATATAAGTTAAATAACACAGAATGGCCTCTGTTCGTTTCCAAGGCAAACTGTTCAATATCACGGTAATCCAAGCCTATGCCCCAACCAGTAACGCTGAAGAAGCTGAAGTTGAACGGTTCTATGAAGACCTACAAGACCTTTTAGAACTAACACCCAAAAAAGATGTCCTTTTCATTACAGGCGACTGGAATGCAAAAGTAGGAAGTCAGGAAACACCTGGAGTAGTAACAAGCAAATTTTGCCTTGGAGTACAGCAGGGCAAAAGCTAATAGAGTTCTGCCAAGTGAATGCACTGGTCATAGCGAACACCCTCTTCCAACAACACAAGACAGGACTCTACACATGGACATCACCAGATGGTCAACACCAAAAGCAGATTGATTATATTCTTTGCAGCCAAAAATGGAGACACTATATACAGTCAGCAAAAACAAGACCGGGAGCTGACTGTGGCTCAGATCATGAACTCCTTATTGCCGAATTCAGACTTACATTGAAGAAAGTAGGGAAAACCACTAGACCATTCAGGTATGACCTAAATCAAATCCCTTATGATTATAGAGTGGAAGTGATAGATAGATTTAAGGGACTAGATCTGATAGACAGAGTGCCTGATGAACTATGGAATGAGGTTCGTGACATTGTACAGGAGACAGGGATTAAGACCATCCCCATGGAA
>NW_011495081.1:3103238-3132309 GCF_000754665.1 Bison bison bison | reverse complement strand
GTGTGATCACTCACCTAGAGCCAGACATCCTAGAATGTGAAGTCAAGTGGGCCTTAGGAAGTATCACTTTGAACAAAGCTAGTGGAAGTGATGGAATTCCAGTGGAGCTATTTCAAATCCTGAAAAATGATGCTGTGAAAGTGCTGCACTGAATATGCCAGCAAATTTGGAAAACTCAGCAGTGGCCACAGGACTGAAAAAGGTCAGTTTTCATTCCAATCCCAAAGAAAGGCAATGCCAAAGGATGCTCAAACTACTGCACAATTGCACTCATCTCACAGGCTAATAAAGTAATGCTCAAAATTCTCCAAGCCAGGCTTAAGCAATACGTGAACCATGAACTTCCAGATGTTCAAGCTGGTTTTAGAAAAGGCAGAGGAACCAGAGATCAAATTGCCAACATCCACTGGATCATTGAAAAAGCAAGAGAGTTTCAGAAAAGCATCTATTTCTGCTTTATTGACTATGCCAAATCCTTTGATTGTGTGGACCACAACAAACTGTGGAAAATTCTTAAAGAGATGGGAATACAGACCATCTGACCTGTCTCTTTGGAAACCTGTATGCAGATCAGGAAGCAACAGTTAGAACTGGACATGGAACAACATCCTGGTTCCAAATAGGAAAAGGAGTACGGCAAGGCTGTATATTGTCACCCTGCTTATTTAACTTATACACTATCTGTTAGATATTGATTTAAATGTGCTGTGCTTAGTCGTTCAGTCATGTCCAACTCTTTGTGACCCCATTGATTTATATATTTCCTGCCTAAATAAATATTTGGATAGTTCCAGTCTAAAATGTATTCATAAACTTTCCTCAACACTGACAACTTTTGGTTGACTCAGTTCTGTTTCTTTGTCTTTTCACTATCAAATTCCTGAAAAAGCAATCACTATTCTCTGTTTTCTTCTCTTCAAAACATGTTCACTTCTTAGCTCCTGCCAACTGTTTCCTCTTCTCAATTTTCTACACAATTGTTCTACTCAAGTTTACCAGTTACCTGGTTATTATTTTTTTTTCTACTCCTTAATCATCCCTTCATAGCATTTTACATTTGCCAACACATTTCTCTTGGAACAATTTCCACCTCTCTCTTAATCTTTGCTCTCTCAGTCCCTCTCCAACCCCAACTTTCATAAAATAGCAATCTTTCTACAGGTATTTTTAAAGCTCTTATTTCAGTCTTTTGTTCTTACTCTGCAATATCTGCCTAGGCAATCTAATCTATTGTTGTCTATCTTCTATCTTTTTCTACCAAGTTTCAATGCCATATTGAGGGAGAGATCAGGAACTGGCTACTCCTCCTTTGCTTCTCCCAGTTAGAGAAGCCAAAACAGTACAGCATTCATCTTGCATAGTAACTGTGCTTTTTTTTTTTAAGTGACAATCTCTGCTGACACATCTTTTGAGCTTTTTCTTTCCTCCATCTCCCTTTTTCTGCTCTAAATATTGACATGGTAGCTGAAGACAGAGTGGTCATTTTGTGGCCATGCAGGCAAAGCTTAGGAATGGTGGAACAGGAAGATATATATTACCTGTGTCCTAATATATAAGGTAAGGACCACTCACCTTTTAAGCCAGTTCATATATTTGAAAGCCTTTCAATCCATAAGGCTTGAATAACAAAATTAGTTTAACACTGAAGCACTTACATCAATGACAAAGAATTTTTCAAACAAAGAATATGAAACTCAGTGATCTGTTTTGAATTGGTTACCCAAGCTGGGGATTGTGTACTGCAAATGAGACCCGAGTCATTTAGCTCAGTACCCATACAGACCAAGTGAACATTTACATACGAAAAATTGTATGTCATATTTATAGATTAAAGTTATACCCAAGCTTGTCTTCTTCTCCTTTGTTAAAAAAGTTTCTTCATTGATCAAACTTGTCTTCTTAAAAGGTTGTGCCATTGACTACAATGAATGTTACAGATTACTTGCATGTCTCTAATTTATTCATAAATTCCTTCAAAAAACACTGAACACATGTCATTAGATTATATGCTAGGTAGTGAGGATACAGAAATCAGTCAAGCATGAACTCCTCAAACACAGTAGGCAACTCACTTTACCTTATGTAACACATTGATAAAGTGATGCAGGAATATTATTGACTGAAATTTAATGTGCTTGTGTAAGTTCTTGGATTAGTGCATGACTATGCATAATAACCTGGTACTGCCAAGGGACCTTTGTATTTCCCCAATAACATTCATTCAGCCCAGATAAGTCTAAATTTACTATTTCTGCTTAGCTGTTTTGTGAGAATATCAAGTTCACATACCAATAAAAGATAAAGAGTTGGATTGGGAACATATTTTGGTTGGAGAAGAAAAAGCAATTGTTATTTATGAAGATTGATCTATTAAGGTTTGACAGAAAACAACAAAATTCTGTAAAGCAATTATCCTTCAATTAAAAAATAAATATATTTTAAGAAAAGATTGATCTATCTACCCATTTATCTATTATCTATACGCCTACAATGTGGGAGACCTGGGTTCGATCCCTGGGATGGGAAGATCCCCTGGAGAAGGAAATGGCAAACCACTCCAGAACTCTTGCCTGGAAAACCCCTGGACAGAGGAGCCTGGTAGGCTACAGTCCATGAGGTTGCAAAGAGTTGGACACGACTGAGCAACTTCACTTCACTTTCACTTACCCTATAACTTCTTGGGGTCAGTGTCTTCCTTTACTCTGTTATGCATATGAAGAATTTTAAAACTTCTCACTACTTTTCATTTTCTTCATCGCTGTGTGAAATGATTTGCTGTCACTACTGGAGTTTTAGGTCTTTTAGACAAGCTCACTCAAAATGTTATCAAGAGAGGAACTTGACTATACCATGAACTCTTGATAGATAGATAGATAGATAGATTCTCAGCTTGCTACTATAGTGGCTAATGCTCTAAAGAGAAAATAGCCACATTGATATGCTATCTTCCTGGCACAGTTTTTTATGAATGAGTTTATGCCTTTTAGTATCAGGTCTTGAATCAGAATGAGTATTGCTTAGCAATTAACAATTGCAAGTGAAAATTTATTTTTGATGATGGAGATGAAAATGATGGTCACTATCTTATTTGTTCACCTCTTTCATAAAGCTTGCCCAGTAATGTCAGTTCCAAGTATTTTTTCTCTTTTCTGACTTCATGGCACAGATTGCTTGTAACTTCTCACTAACAACTGCAGTTATTAGTATTCTTTTTCTCTTCAAACCAGTGAATATATATTTATTGTCAGTTTTAAGCAAGGGAGTTTCTAGGTATTATGGGGAATGTGGGTTGACCAATGAAGACGTAAAGTGACATATTCATAAGTGATTAATGTAAAAATGGATTATGAGATAAGCTATAAAATACACAAAAGGAGCACTTGACTTTCTAGAGAAAGACATTGTGGAGTCAAAATGTACACTTACAAAATACATTTGTTGCAGATATAAGATTCCATTTCCTGAGAGCTTTACTCTAAGTATATTTAGTCTTATGTTAAACACAGTCATAAGTAACTGGTTCACATGAAATTTGGATTGGCCAAAACTCATGATAGACTTCTAAAATGGTTGAGAATTAAAACTGCCAAGTCTCTCATAGCAACTAAGTGAACTAACTGGAACCTTTGTAAGTGGCTGATAGAAATCCTAAGACAAAAGTAGAGAGTAAGTGATAGGTCAAATTGGCCAGGTTCTTTGAAGGAATCCTGTGGAAGAGAAGGTGATCAAGTTCCTTAGCCCCCAGAACTGTTTTATATCATAAATGACTTGCTAATTTCTAAGCCACTTTCTTGTCTTTTATTGCACAAGTGTTAGTACATTCCCTTAGGCATGGTCATCTGGAAAGCTTTTCTGCCTCTGTTATTTCAACATGCATCTCCAACATATATACACAAATACACACACACACACACAGAGATATGCTCATACGTTTATATACATACACACTCACTTCCACACCATACCTTATTTCCTATTCCAAAGACCAACAAGTAGAAAATATTCAAATAGTGCATCAAGAGAGAGAAAACCAGAGAAAGTACCACTACAAAATTATCATTAGGAGTTCCTAAAGATCTAAAGAACACAACTCTCCCTGTTTTGTAACAGTTAACATTTGCAACCACAGTTTTGAATCACCAAGAAAAATGTAATTTATTGATATTGTCATTGATATGGTTAGTAAGGGAGAAGTATATGTATAACACTGCAACTAGAATACCGTTAAACTATTTTTTAAAATCCAGAACACTTCAGTACTTAAAATAATAAAAATCATTTACAATTTTTAGGAGATTACTTCCCAAATTTTTCACAAAATAAGATATTTTAATATATTCCCTTGGAGCTTATAATACCATTTTGAATTTTTACTGATCTCCTGTGTATTTATATCTTGGTTCTCTAAAAGAGATTTTGAGCTCTCTAGGCAGGAACTAATATACATTTACATCATTCTTCTTTCGGAGAAGGTATAGAAGTGTTCATTTTTCAATATCCTCTTAACAGAGATGTAAAAACATAAACCCCTTATTTTGTATTACTTTAAAGCACACAACTCTGAAACACACTCCAGCTCAAATATAACAGAGAATACTTTTTAATCATTAGATTAAGCCTACTCATTGTCAATGACATGAGGATGAGATTGGAAATAGAATATCATTAAGTCAATGATTTAGATGAGGGATAATAATTTGCATGTGTAGTGCAGAGCACATTTCATTCACAAAGGGGATGAGTAACTAGATTTGTTTTCCTTCCTCATAAATTACTAGAATTCAAGTGGCATAGTAATTATGAGTGGACTGATTGCTTTCCATGTTTGCAGCCTGGATTTTCAGAGCTACTTACAGCATTTAATCTAGCATTTATATGAGCTCCCCAACTGGGCTTCAATGATACTTTCCATGTTTTGGAAAAAAATCCAACTTTAAGTTAGTTGTACAGTAAAGTATTTGGTCCCAAGGATCAACTACAGGCTTTGTTTATATAGTTTAGACTGAGCTTTTTAAGGGCCAGAGTGTTTAAATAACAAAATTTATAAAATTCTCTCTACCTTCTTAGTGTAGTGAGGTATGAGTGAAATTAGAATATTAAGAGAGACAAAAATTGGGTCATCAATGCACAAATAACCCTTTTGTAATTCAAAAACATTTTCCAAAAGCAGTCAGAACATCAAGCTTTGAACTGAAATCAAATGACTTGGTTTTCCAAGGTGAATTGAATGTTTGAGAGATATTTGTAAACCTCTACCATAGTTTTTCGCCTGTATATTTTACTAAAATTTTACTTTGCATGCCAAAAATAGCAAAAAGCTTTTGGATTTGGGTTCCTGGGGTCAGTCAGATGGCATTATAAAACATATCTGCAAAAGTAGGATAAACAGGTTCACCTACAAAAGGAGGTAATTATCTCTTGATACTCTTGTTTCTCAAATTATTTCTTAGCTTCTCTGAAAAGTAGAGTTACATGAAGGTTTGCTTTAATTTCTACTATCATTTCCAGTGGACATCTTTCATTATCATGTTGCTCACACATATGACGTACTACATGTATGTTTTGTGTGCCCAGTCATGTTTGACTCTTTGCAGCCCCATAGGCTAGAGCCCACCAGGCTCCTATGTCCATGGATTTTTCTAGGCAAGCATACTGGAGTAGGTTTCCATGCCTTTCTCTGGGCAATCTTCCCAACCCAAGGATTGAAACTGCTTCTCTTGTGTCTCCAGCATTGACAGGCAGATTCTTTACCTGAGAAGTCCCACTATATTACATGGTATGATTTGAAATTACATTAATATAGAAGCTATTGTTTTACTTAAATAGGGCTTTCTGACATGGGCATTTCTCATTATTTTCTTCTCTCTCTCTAAATATATTATATATAATTGACTTTTTTATAAAAACTTTCCTCTTTGAAGTCTGAGATAGTCATTTTCAAACTGCTTTGAAATCTGCACACCTTAGTTAACTGCTAATATCAGTTAAAATCATGATTGGGATAAATCTAAAGATGAATTTATAAAGTCATCACAAGAGAATCTATTCTCTTAAATTTACTGAACAATACACAAAATTTATATTTTCCTATTTTTTTTAATATTTGGTGAGAAAAGAGAAATAAATGTGTCTGAGAGGAAAATATTTTGAAAATAAAATTTGTGCAAATAATAAATTGATGTAAGTAGGATTAACTTTATAAAAAGGTGATTTTTAAATGTTAGTTTTTAAAGTGTTGTATAAAGATCATGTTGTATCACCCCTAAGAAATCATCTAAAACAAAAATAATAAAAATTAGAACTACAATTGCATCTTTAATGAAACTAAAACAAATTTATAATTCTCAGTGGAAAAGGTTGCAAATGTAATGAAGATCCAACAAATAAGAAAACTGCAGCTTCAGATATCAGAAAAACAAAGGCATAGAATATAATCTCCCAAGGCTGATGACATACCATGAAGGGACAAAACTAATAACTCCTTGTTTCATACAACAGGAATTAAATTTACCAGGCAGCAGTGGAATCCTCACAAGCTTCAACTTGATACCAACATAAAGCACAGGGAGATGGTCTGAAAGAAAACTCAAAACTGCCCTATTTGCCCAAAATAATGTCAATAGAGTGGATATTAGATAATAGATATTCCTTGAGCCAATATCTTTGGACTGAGAGGGCATAATGACTTCGATAATTCATTATGAGTCAATGCTCTATCCTGGAGAAGTTAAGTTTAAATACTTTCTATCATAGAATACAGTCCTGGATTTGAAATAGCAAATAAAGCCAGCCCTATGTTACCTATAAGAGAGATACCTAAAACACAATAACTCAGACTGACTGAAAATCAAAAGCATATCTGAAAAATATAACCACCACCACCCCAAAAAAGCATTGGCTTCCCAGAGGATAAAGTGGTAAAGAATCCTCCTGCCAATGCAGGAGACATAGGAGATGAAGGTTCAATTTCTGGGTCAGGAAGATTCCCTGGAGGAGATGGCAACCGACTTCAGTATCCTTGCCTGGAAAATCCCATGGACAGAGTCTGGCTGGCTACAGTCCATGGGGAGGGAAAGAGTTGGACACAACTGAAGCGGCTTAGCATGCATGCACACAAGATGTATTTTGATAGATTACATAAAAATAACATTGGGGAGGCAAATAGTGTGGCTTAGCAAAAGGGAAGGAAGAGAGACTTAACTGTATACCCTTTTACAAACTTCAGAGTTTTGCACTGTATTTATGAATTAACAATTAAAAGGCAATTTATTAAAATACATATAACATAAAATATATAAAGTACAAGTAATAATACTATGGGCAAGTTTTGCATATGATATAAATTAAATGATATTCTCTCTGAAGGTGGCAGTTTCCTCATCTATATAGTAATTTTTATCCCTGTGTACTTTCCAACTATAAATTTTATCTGTATCTTATGAAGTGTTCTTGAGAATGATACATGTACATTATATTTTGGGGGTTTTTTTTGTTTTGTTTTTGTTTTTAACATTTAAATTTTACTTTATTTTTAAACTTTACAATATTGTATTAGTTTTGCCAAATATCGAAATGAATCCACCACAGGTATACCCGCGTTCCCCATCCTGAACCCTCCTCCCTCCTCCCTCCCCTACCCTCCCTCTGGGTCGTCCCAGTGCACCAGCCCCAAGCATCCAGTACCGTGCATCGAACCTGGACTGGCGACTCGTTTCATACATGATATTATACATGTTTCAATGCTATTTTCTCAAATCTCCCCACCCTCTCCCTCTCCCACAGAGTCCATAAGACTGATCTATACATCGGTGTCTCTTTTGCTGTCTCGTACACAGGGTTATTGTTTCCATCTTTCTAAATTCCATATATATGCGTGTATTGTATTGGTGTTTTTCTTTCTGGCTTACTTCACTCTGTATAATAGGTTCCAGTTTCATCCATCTCATTAGAACTGATTCAAATGTATGCTTTTTAATGGCTGAGTAATACTCCATTGTGTATATGTACCACCACTTTCTTATCCATTCATCTGCTGATGGACATCTAGGTTGCTTCCTTGTCCTGGCTATTATAAACAGTGCTGTGATGAACATTGGGGTACACGTGTCTCTTTCCCTTCTGGTTTCCTCAGTGTGTATGCCCAGCAGTGGGATTGCTGGATCATAAGGCAGTTCTATTTCTAGTTTTTAAAGGAATCTCCACACTGTTCTCCATAGTGGCTGTACTAGTTTGCATTCCCACCAACAGTGCAAGAGAGTTCCCTTTTCTCCACACCCTCTCCAGCATTTATTGCTTGTGGACTTTTGGATCACAGCCATTCTGACTGGCGTGAAATGGTACCTCATAGTGGTTTTGATTTGCATTTCTCTGATAATGAGTGATGTTAAGCATCTTTTCATGTGTTTGTTAGCCATCTGTATGTCTTCTTTGGAGAAATGTCTATTTAGTTCTTTGGCCCATTTTTTGATTGGATCATTTATTTTTCTGGAATTGAGGTGTAGGAGTTGCTTGTATATTTTTGAGATTAGTTGTTTGTCAGTTGCTTCATTTGCTATTATTTTCTCCCATTCTGAAGGCTGCCTTTTCACCTTGCTAATAGTTTCCTTTGTTGTGCAGAAGCTTTTAAGTTTAATTAGGTCCCATTTGTTTATTTTTGCTTTTATTTCCAATATTCTGGGAGGTGGGTCATAGAGGATCCTGCTGTGATGTATGTCGGAGAGTGTTTTGCCTATGTTCTCCTCTAGGAGTTTTATAGTTTCTGGTCTTACATTGAGATCTTTAGTTCATTTTTAGTTTATTTTTGTGTATGGTGTTAGAAAGTGTTCTAGTTTCATTCTTTTACAAGTGGTTGACCAGTTTTCCCAGCACCACTTGTTGAAGAGGTTTTCTTTAATCCATTGTATATTCTTGCCTCCTTTGTCAAAGATAAGGTGTCCATATGTGCATGGATTTATCTCTGGGCTTTCTATTTTGTTCCATTGATCAATATTTCTGTCTTTGTGCCAGTACCATACTGTCTTGATAACTGTGGCTTTGTAATAGAGCCTGAAGTCATCATAATAAAAGCTATATATGACAAACCCACAGCAAACATTATCCTCAATGGTGAAAAATTGAAAGCATTTCCTCTAAAGTCAGGAACAAGACAAGGGTGCCCACTTTCACCATTACTATTCAACATAGTTTTGGAAGTTTTGGCCACAGCAATCAGAGCAGAAAAAGAAATAAAAGGAATCCAAATTGGAAAAGAAGAAGTAAAACTCTCACTGTTTGCAGATGACATGATCCTTTACATAGAAAACCCTAAAGACTCCACCAGAAAATTACTAGAACTAATCAATGATTATAGTAAAGTTGCAGGATATAAAATCAACACACAGAAATCCCTTGCATTCCTATACACTAATAACGAGAAAACTGAAAGAGAAATTAAGGAAACAATTCCATTCACCATTGCAACGGAAAAAATAAAATAGTTAGGAATATATCTACCTAAAGAAACCAAAGACCTATATATAGAAAACTATAAAACACTGGTGAAAGAAATCAAAGAGGACACTAATAGATGGAGAAATATACCATGTTCATGGATTGGAAGAATCAATATAGTGAAAATGAGTATACTACCCAAAGCAATTTATAGATTCAATGCAATCCCTATCAAGCTACCAACGGTATTCTTCACAGAGCTAGAACAAATAATTTCACAATTTGTATGGAAATACAAAAAACCTCGAATAGCCAAAGCTATCTTGAGAATGAAGAATAGAACTGGAGGAATCAACCTGCCTGACTTCAGGCTCTATTACATTATATTTTTGGACAACATGTAATGTGCTGAGGGAGTTAATTTTGAAATAATTAATTTCTTGTTATATTTTATAAATGTCAATCAAAAAAACTGTCAAATGCAATATAGGCTCAAGGGAATTAAAATTAAAATAAAAACTGAAGTTCTGATCTTGGTATGTTCACTCAGAATTTTTAGCTGGCTTCTAATAATATGGGTTCAAATTGGGAAAGGAGTACTTCAAGGCTGTATATTGTCACTCTGTTTATTTAACTTATATACAGAGTACATCATGCAAAATGCCAGGCTGGATGAAGCACAAACTAGAATCAAGATTGCCAGGAGAAACATCAATAACCTCAGAGATGCGGGTGACAACATCCTATGGCAGAAAGCAAAGAGGAACTAAAGAGCCTCTAGATGAATATGAAAGAGGAGAGTGAAAAACCTGGCTTAAAACTCAACATTCAGAAAATGAAGATCACGGCATCCAGTCCCATCATTTCAAGACAAATAGATGGGGAAACAAAGGAAACAGTGACAGACTATTTTCTTGGGCTCAAAATTCACTGTGGATGGTGACTGCAGCCATGAAATTAAAAGATGCTCATTCCTTGGAAGAAAAGCTATGAAAAACCTAGACAGCATATTAAAAAGCATAGACATTAGCTTGCTGATAAATGTCCATATAGTCAAAGCTATGGTTTTTCCAGTAGTCACATATGGATGTGAGAATAAGACCAAAAAGAAGGTCAAGCGCCAAAGAATTGATGCTTTTGAACTGTGGTGCTGGAGAAGACTCTTAAGAGTCCCTTGGACTGCAAGGGGATCAAACCAGTCCATTCTAAAGGAAGTCAACCCTGAATATTCATTGGAAGGACAGATGCTGAAGCTGAAACTCCAATACTTTTGCCACCTGATGCATAGAGCCAACTCACTGGAAAAGATCCTGATGCTGGGAAAGATAGAAGGCAGTAGGAGAAGGGGATGATAGAGGATGAGATGGTTGGATGGCATCACAGACTCAATGGACTTGAGTTTGAGCAAGCTCCAGATGGTGAAGGACAGGGAAGCCTGGCGTGCTACAGTCCATGTGGTCATGAACAGTCAGACACGACTGAGCAACTGAAGAACAACAAATGATTTGGGGTCTAAGAGAAGCAAATCTTATCAGATACTTGAATTAAAAGGGTTTATTTGGACATGACTAAAATACACACCACCAATATTATGCATATGTTAGAGAATAAATGAAAATGAACGAGCAGGTGGGTCACAGATAAATGTACCTTATTAATTAGTTAAAAGGTAAGCTAATTAGTTGAGTCGAACAAGAGTTAAGAGGCCATTCAGAGTCAAGATTCTAAATGAACAGAGCTCCATCTTGCCTCCCTAGAGGCCCCTAGGGATCAACCTCAAGTGCTTTCCAAACCTTTCAATTTGTTGAATGGTTTCTGTTGTTAGGATAAAGTCCAAATTTCTTAACATGGCATTCAATGCCTTTGTGACACTACTTGTGCTTACTGTGGAGACCCATTACAAGTTATTCTCCTTCCAAAATGTACTTTAGCCTTTTTAAATTTTCAATTCCTTGAATGCAACAAGTTCTCAGTTCCTTCTGAGTCGTCTTTGAACTGTTTTTTTTTTTTTTTTCTGGTGCTGACCCTCAACCTACTTCACTTCTCCTCTGGCTTATATTACATTTTGGCCTCAGAGTTAATATCAACTGACCCATGAAACCATTCCTGATCCCCCTAGACTATTGAAAGTCTCCTTTTCCTATGTCCTCATTCATAGCATTTTATATACATACATATATATATATATATATATATATATCTTTTTCTAATGCCACAACTTAATGTAATTACCTGTATAATCACCTTTCCTCTCCAGTAGTATGCTACATGAGTATGTTTGTCTCATTTATTACTTTCTCTCCAAAATATAATGCAACTATCACTATTTTCAAATCACTGCCTATAAGACACACACACACAGAAAATATCCCACTTTTTTACCTTATTTTTCTCCACGTTTTTTTTTTTTTCCATTTAATTTACTATATACTTTAACTTCATTTTATCTACATAGGGCAGGGATTTTTCTCCATTTTACTTACAGCTCTATCCCCAGAGACTGACACAGTGTCTGGCACAAAATAGACTCTAAAAAAATGTTCCCTAAATGAATGATGAGAGGTGCTCAAGAAAACAAGTGTGCTTTGACTGAGTGCATCATGCCAACAGGCAGGGTTGAGAAGAGGGCTGTACTTCAGATGAGCTAGGTTGGATCGCCAAGGCTAACAGATACCATGTTCTCACTTAATCAACAGCTAGACTCTCCTTAAAAGATAAAAAGTGATTTCACTTCATAGTGTCACTTGATTCTACTTTAAGGTCAAGGCTTTGGTCCTAATCCTGCTGAACCCCAAGTGTACCAGCACACTGCTTTGCATATATTACACAAGATACTCAGTAAATGGAAAAAAGTAAATGGAATCACCAATAAACTTTCGGCATTGTTGTAATTCTAGGAGTTACTAAAATAGAATGATTGCCTGTAAGACAGTTGGGTGGGAAGAAGGTAAATCTCAACTTTGGCCCTGGCTGAAATGTTCCTTGAGGGCAGCTTATGTCCTCATAATTCCCACACAAACAGAGAGGCTAAATGATGACATGAGACAGTTTTTGACTATATATACATAGTCTTTAACATACAGTTAAGGATATCAACAAGCAAACATCCCACTGAAGGTTATAAATCATGTTGAAATCCAAGGGCTATTCCCATTGACCGGTGAAAGAATTAGGAAAGAGGAGAAATTGATTCTGAGCTGCCACTAGGCACAGTTAAGACTCTTATGTGATCCTTTAATCAGTTATTACTAAATACTGAAAAGAGACCATTCATCACTAGAACCCAGGTTTGGAGTGTCTTCTTAGCAACGGGCAGAAAATAGTTATTCTTCTCACAGATCCTATCAGCTCGTTATAGTCATCTGGAACCAGTCTCATTCCAAAGTTCCAGATGACTCGTCCCCTTTGGTTTGTTGTCCCTTTGAGAAGCAGAAGAGATTCCAAGTTACTAATTACAGGTCACAATTTGTGTTATCCACTGTTAACATGGAATATCCTTCTATTGCTTTTTTTCCCCTATTGATACAGGCAATCATAAATGAGAAGAGTTTAAGAGACTATATTTCATTGAGACACCTTTGCTTCCTGCTGCCTCTATTTCAGAAATCAATGGTTTTCACAAGACATTATCAGAGTTAACAGTAGCATTTTCAATAAATGCTTTAAATACCTATTTTGGAGGAAAATGTTTGGAGAGAATTTGGACCGAATTATCCAGAATAAAAGTATTCACAGAGTCTGTTGACTTCTAAAGAAAACTGTGCATGTTATGTGTCACATCCAAGGGGTGTTGAACTAAAAATGATGGGACATTTTGCCTGAGTCTTATTCTTGATCATTTAAAATTTTCTATCTATGAAGAACTCTTACCCATAGTTATTTGAAACCAGCTTCCATAAGAACCACTGTGACTCTATTCCCACTTTGCAGAGAACACTATGGTTCTACATTGAATCTGAGTATTTGATTCTAAAGCATGTAATAACAAAACTGCTATATGCCTAGTCTCAAAACTAGCACTCTCCAACTTCACCATGGTTCCTAAGAGGAAACAATTGAAATAACTGACATCACAATACCAGACCAGAGAACTCCAGAACTGTATAAACAGCATATTTGCGTGACCCCAAAGCACTATCACATTACTGAAATATGATGATAAAACAAAAAAGAATTTTTTATAAGTACAGATATGATATATAATTAGGCACGATCTGTCTGACCATGGATTACCATGCTTTGCCATTTTTCCCAAACATGTCTCTGGCCAATTTTCCTCCAGAAAATTATTTCCAAGGCACAGAGAGGAATAGCAGAGGAGTAAGACATAAATATATGCATGTGTATGTACACATATAAATTAACAACTTTGAAAGGGGACCAAGTAGCATAGTCAAATCAGATGAAAATTCTGAAGAGAACTCTGTGTGTGAGGACAATAATTCCCAGGGAAAACAGAAGATGAGTTGTTAGAAATAGCCTGAAGGTGGAAGAGAGAATATGTGAATCCACTGGCCCTGGGACTAGGATAAGATACAGCTTAGAATGATAGGATTTAGAACAAAATGTCTCAAAGAACTTCATAAATTCTAAAAGTAAATTGACCTTTAGCTCCCATCAGGAAGATACTGTGTAGCTTAAATGCTCCTTTTCTCTCTGAGACAATTTTGCTTCCTTTTGCCTTTTGCATTCTTCAATGCCAAACCAAATCCATGTAGCAGATTAACCCTGAACAGTTGAGAAATTACTTGCTTTGCAACAGTTTTAAATTGGCTGATGTTACCATGTTTTTACTGTATATGTTACCGTGTTTGACACCTGTATCATTGCTAGATCTAAAATAAGTCGACATCTGATGTTTTCATTGACAACAATAATGCCTGAATCTAAAATAATGAAAACCAAAATGTCGAAAGTCAGTTTTCTTTGAAAAGCTGTGGAAAGGGTATTAGCAATCTTTCCCAGTGAATCTAAGGAAGCATTCCATTCGCTGACAATTAGTGGTAAACCTGATGAGTTTTTATAGATTATCCTCTGTTTTTGATTTTAGTCACTAAGTCGTGTCTGACTCATGGGATCCCACGGACTGTAGCCCTCCAGGTTCATCTGTCCATGGAATGGTCCAGGCAAGAATACTGAACTGGATTTCCATTCCTTTCTCCAGGGGTCTTCTGGGTGAAGGATGATGAAACCAGTAGGGTATATTTTGCCACTTAAAAATCCACCCCAAGACTTCACATCTTAAAACAACACAGATTTGTTATTTGTCATGATTCTGAGAGTTGACTGGGCAGTTCATAGTGGGCCAGCTCAGATGGGGCTGAATGGTGTCGTATGGCCTTGCTGACACATCTGATGATCGACTCTGTGTTTACTAGAGTGATGGAGATAATTTGGTGACATATCTCTCATCATCGAAAAGGCTAGCACAGACCAACTCATGTGGTGGTGGGCTCCACACTCCCCAAATAGCAAGATAAACCCCAAAGTGCAAACACTTTTCAAGACTCTGCTTGCATCATATTTGCTAAGAACCCTTTGGCCAGAGCAAGACATATGGCCAACCCAGAAGTAAGGGGCAGAGTAATAAACTCCACCTCTCTTGATAAAAGTTGCTTTTTGTAAAATTTATTTATGTATGGTTGAGCTGGGTCTTCACTACAGGCTTTTCTCTAGTTGCAGAGAGCAAGGACCACTCCCTAGTTGCCATGTGCAGGCTTCTCACTGCAATGGCATCTCTTGTTGTGGAATACAGGCTCCAGGGCATGCAGACTTCGGCAGTTGCAGCGCATGGGATCAGCAGTTGCAGTGCTCAGGCTCTAGAGCAGGGATTCAGTAATTGTAGCACAAGGGCCTAGTTATTCCATGGCATGTGGGATACTCCAGGACCAGGGATCGAATCTGCATCTCCTACATTGGCAGGTGGATTCTTTACCACCGAGCCACCAGGGAAGAATAAAAGTTGTATTGTTAAAGACCTGCATACAGGAGGAAGGGTCTTTTTGCAATCTACCAGAGGAACAACAGAGGAAAAATGGCATGTGAAACTGACCTTGTTCTAGGTACCCTACAGAAACCCATGTGTGCTTTGTCAGTAGGTCATGTCCAACTCTTTGTGACCTCATGAACTGTAGCCCACCAGGTTCCTCTGTCCATGAGATTCTCCAGGCAAGAATACTGGAGTGGGTTGCCCTGCCCTCCTCCAGGGGATCTTCCCAACCCAAGGATCAAACCCTCATCTCCTGCGTCTCCTGCATTGCAGGCAGATTCTTTATCGCTGAGCCACTAGGGAAAGCCAGTGTCCAAAAATTGATTTAGAAGACTTTTTGTGGTTTCTTGGTACCGAAAATTATTCTAGAATTAGAAAAATGTTTTCCTGGCATGATTCAAGGACATATTACAAGTCATTATTATTCCAAAAAGAAACTTTGATGTGTAGATGAGTACAAGCATAGCCCAATGAAAGACAATGGAAATCTTCTGAATGGAGAAGAGACACTGTTAGCTAGTTGGAGACTGGCAACTTCTGGACTGCAGTCATTCCATCTGCTGTCACTTGTCCTAAATTGCAAATCCATCTAGCTTAGGCTTGAGATTTTAATGCAGGGTCTAAATATGAAGTCTCACTAATAAAATGGAAAAACAGAACACTATGAAAGATAAATATTTATTTCGTCACAGTAGCTAAACCTGCTATTAGGTTTAGTAAAATACCCTAGTGAATTCTAGGACAGATTTTTGACCCATTTCAGATCCTGTACTTTATAAATTTTAGAAGGCTAAACAGTAGTTCCTTTACCATTAACAATATGGTAATGGTCATGTCAGTCATGTCTAACTTTTTGCAACCCCATGGACTGTAGCCTGTCAGGCTCTTCTGTGCATGGAATTTTCCATGCAAGCATACTGGAGTGGATGTCATTTCCTTCTCCAGGGGATCTTCCTAACCATCTCCTGAATCTCCTCCATTGGCAGGCAGATTCAGAGCCACCTAAAAAGATACCATTAACAATATAATTCACAGTTAATGGTAATTTCCTTACCATTCACAATACAGTGTTATATTCATTTACCCTCAATAATTTACAGTTTTAAATCTCAGACCAATACCTTGTTTTTCTATTGTTTGAAGATTAGTCTTTATTAGCTCAGGACTTTCTTGGATTGATGACAGAGAATAATCAGCACATTCAACAAAGAAATAAAGGGTTCCTTCCACATCTCAACATTCATAATGAAAGTGAGTCAAATTTGAAAATATTTTCTTTCACTTCAATCAGATATTACTGGATTTGATAGTTCACAAGTCTATTCACACCTGGTCTAGTTTCCTTCAAATTTTCTAAAATAATTCAACTAATAATACTTCTTAGACCTGGAACTTCAAAGAATATTAACACTTTAAGAAAATATAATTAACCTCTAGTTCAGAAATATTGGCAACATTTACCTCATTTGTCAACTCTAATAATTTAGTAACTGCAGCCAAAACACTGTGTTAAGGATTCTGAGGTCATGTCTGCTCTCAGGAGAAAAGACAACAATGATTGATTAATGATGTCTGCTATGGAAACTAGCATAAAGACATTGTAAGTGTCACCTACCCCCCCAGTCTTGCTCTAAATCAAATTTGTTATTTTAAAGACCGAGGAACAGGCAATAAAAGGGACTTATCCAAGGTCTCCTAATATTCAAGGATAAAAAATGTCCAATCTAAAAACTACTCATTTGGAGTAGAAATGTACCATTCTTCAGCTGACCATAATCCTCTTCCCACTACTTTTATTAGTCCCTCACTGTGCGCCATCATAGTTGGAAGACAATTCCCAGTGCTTGAAGTCAATGAGCTAGTATTTGCTCATTTTCCTGATCTTACATTTGCTCTGGAACTCTGAATCTTAAATGGACAGTACAAAGAATGAGGAAATGTAGGGGAAGTCAGATGATTTCAACTATCGCAAGAGCCCACAGATCACAGAGTTGCAACAGTGTGACTTTGACTGCACTTCCTGCAGCCTGGTCTGCAAAGCTCCATTTTCTAAGCTTTTAGCTCTGAGTCAATTGTCAGTTATGGGCATCCCTATTATTTTCCCAATGCATCTCCTTTTGACTAAGGCCAAAGACGTTTTTAACTGCGTCAAACCAGGGACCCTGACCGATGCTTTATTCAGCCCCACAGTCATGAGCAAGTATTAGTGATGGAATGCTTTCCTCAGTCAAGTCATACATTTATACATATAACTTCCAAAATCAAGTAAAATGTGTTCTATTGAAAAAAAATGGAAAATATGGCCATATGACAGTTAAAAACATCTACAACTATGTCAT
Source organism: Bison bison bison (assembly GCF_000754665.1). Lineage (NCBI taxonomy): Eukaryota > Metazoa > Chordata > Mammalia > Artiodactyla > Bovidae > Bison > Bison bison. The sequence continues at coordinate 3,114,552 of NW_011495081.1, read as the reverse complement.
CTCAGATGGTGAAATCAGCACCATTGTTCAATGGTATTGATCTTCGAATCTCATCTTCTTATTCTTTCAACAATAATCTTTTAAAAAGCAAAAATTAAATAACTGAATTGAAACAAAGTCTTTCTATGTTTAATGAGAACTACCTGGGGAAAATTCCCTCACTTTTCTCTACCCTATCTATATTCAGAATATATCACATCTGTTAGCTATAGGTTGTTGTAAAGACCGTGTATCTCTAAGATTAGAGGCTGGTTTATAGACCCTTGTTCATGTAAGATGTAGCAAACTCATAAAACTCTTGCTAAATACAAAGTCCACGCTAATGTATTTTTGGCAAATACTCTACTCCTAAGCCCTGGTTTACTTATCTGCTGTCAGTAAGAAAAGGTAAAAGGACATGCTGTCCTGGAAACTCAATGTATTTCCATCATGCTGGTATCATTTAGCGGCCAATTCATAGAGTGTATATAACTCTTCTTGGCTATTTACATTAAGACTCCATTAAAAAAAATTTTCCTTTAGCCTTTCTGTCTTCATTAATGAAAAATGCTACATTAAGAAATTTCTGCCTGCTTTTCCTTCCTGTTTCATATAGAGATTCATGTATAATCTGCAAAGTCGTCTAAAAAGAATGGCATAAGCAGTCAAAATATTTACATATTTCTCTGTAAAATATTTCATAGAAAGATTTAACAGGCATAAGTAGCTATGACAAGCATGTTCACTTATCTGAATAAAAATACTTTGAGCTGATTTCTTGGCACTGAGAGGAAAGCTGGTTAAGTGACATCTCCCTTTATGGAATGCAATGATTAAACCCATGAGTTGTGCTTACCTTCTCTAAGAGGGTCAGTTTGATATGATATTGTTTTCAGTAAAGCTTAGTGTGCTATACCTGAAATTATACAATCTGTCACTAACACCAGTAAGGAATGCAAGCTAAACAGTGAAATTAAAACCAAAACAAAAGAAGACATAAAAAAAGCAAAAGTAATAAACTGTCATCACTAAAAACAAAAATAAAATTGTATGAGAGTATAGTAATATACTGATAATATGAATATATATATATACATATATACATATATCACAGAGAACTGAGAAAACAGTGAGTATTCAAATATTAAGAAATATCTTACATTTAAAGATGAGAAATAGGGTATTTCAAAAGCAGGTTTTAATGAAGTGCTTTTTTTTTTTCTATTATATAGGCTACATGTTTTGTTTTTGTTCTTTTTCTTCTTCATGAATAGTGAGATAAATATAACTGGAGAAGACTACCATCTCTTGCAGGATTGTTCTTCAATAAAGAGAAGAATAAATGGGGATATTTATTGATCCCAAAATGTAAATGCCCAAGCTCAGAAACTGTGTATACTTTCCAGAGGAGCAAGCTCTACTTTCACAAGGTATGTAGAAGGCTCATAGATTCTCCAGGGCTCTAGTCATCAGAACTGCACATCAAAGACTATGCTGAGGGAGGTAAAGTGATAAATACTGGGCATCCATAAAACCACATTCCATCCCAAATTCCTAACCCATCATAATGACCTGAATTTCACCTCTACTTCCTACTCTTCCTTACCTGACAGTTGAAGAAAATTCCTTCCCCTAAAAGTGATTTCAGAAGTTTAATGAATAAAAAATTGATAGCATTTGCAAAGTACCCTACTATGGTAACTCGGAATAAAATTACTGGATCCACTTCCTATTATGCCAAAAAAACTGGCTGCCACAGCCCTCCCACCCACCATCCACCACCACCAAGACTACCATAATGTATTGCTTCTTGGTGAGAAGCCTCCTTGTTAACAGCTCTGATCACAGAGGTTTCATTCTAATCTACCTTAAATTGCTCAGCTTGGAAATTCATAGGCAATAACTCTTTTCTAGCAGGATTTCAATAGCCTCATAAATTCTACTTCTGGAAAATATTCAAACCAAGATATCTGTTCACATTCTTCACCACCTTATACTTATTTGCACAGAATAAGATGTTAAATCGGGTCTCTTAGAAGACGCAGTTCTGGTTGTTCAGCATTTGGATTGATTCTCTGCCAGTTAAAAAAATATATATGGTCAAGTGAGACAGGGCTTCCATCCTATCCTAAAGGCTCAGAATTTAGATGATAACAATTTGCCCATTCCAACATGACTCTCTAGGGAGTTGAAGGCAGTTGTCAGTTTATGTCTTTCACTTATTCTTCAGGGCATTTTTAAAACCAAATGGAGTTGTCCAAATTTTTAAAAGTTTAAATGTCCTTTTCTCACTGAGTTTAGAAACAGCCATTAAATTTTTTTTAATAAAAGAGGAAATTAAAAAGCAATATGCAAATATTGAACTGTGGTCAAGATTTTTTGAAAACTTGAGGGAAAAGAAATAACCACATTTCTCTGAGTTTTTCGTACCTAATTATTTTCCAGCAATATTTGTATACCATTTGTTATGTGCCAGTACATTTTTACCTATTAACTCCGTGAAGGCTTAGAAGCACACTGTGATATACATATATCGTTATGGATCCTCATTTTAGAGGAGAGAAAACCTGATGTTAAGGTAAGAAATTTCCCAAAGGATACTCTATTTAGTAATAGTAGCAGAACTGAGATTCAAACCCAGTCAGTCCGGGTACCAAGCCAGAGTCTCACCAGCAACGTTACTCTGTTTCTTTGCCTTTGTGTTTTCAATTAAAGTAGCTTGTACACAACAAGATAAATGATTGGAGCCCTTGGCAATTAAGTGACCTCCTACTGCAGAGGCTTTATCAGCACTACCCTGACAGGCTGCCAATAGAGAAACAAAATTACCTAATTGCCTAGCCATCTGTAGTTAAAAGTAACATTAACTCCTGGTGGCTAAAATTAGCCTACAGTGTGCCCATGATGCTTATGGAACAAAGACAGGAAATAAAACCCTGAACACAAACCAATGAAGAGGCTATGGAGGCTCTGGCATAACTTCATGCTCAGTGTATCAGTGACCCTTGGAATCAACCATCCCTTCTATGAGCACCACACAAGTGTGCTTCTATAAAATGGGAGAGATTCCCATCTCATAATTCTTTAAGGATCTAATGTTACATGTTAACCTTAGACTGAGACAAAAAATAAAGAATGGTGGTTAATTTATTTCCTTCCTTTATCCTTTTCCCCCCACTTCTTTCTAGTTTTTACTTCTATTCTTTTTTCTTCTTTCCCTCTTACCTCCTACCCTCCCTCCCTCCTTTCCTTTCTTCCCTCACCATTGTCTTCCTTCTTTCCTCTCTCCTTACTCTTAGTCTTTCTGAATTGCCATCTAGTATCTCTTACACTTCCCTGAATGTCTTTTGTCATTGCATCTAGCAATAAGCTATAGTGAGAAAAATAAGAAGTACACTGATTCTGAGAACTGTTGATGATTATTCACAGGACTACTAAATGATTTAGGAAAAAATGTGATGCTCTAATGTCATTTTTAAAACTCAAAATCATGGTCAGTATTGAACTATATTCATTCATGATTCCCACTATGAAATATGTTAGACTCTTAAGATACCAGTTATTATAATAACATACCCCTGCCCCACCACTCAAGGGCAGCTGTTTGTTAACTAATATAATAAGATTATCTTTAAAAAAGAATTTCAACACTGTTGCAACAAGAGATTTCAGGATTGAAAGGCATCATGATAGGAATGCATTCCTTAAACTTAGATCAACTTAGTAGGTCTGAGATGGAAAAAAGATACACTCATTCTAAGAAGACCTCTCTTTACCTTAAATTTATATATAAAATCCATTTGGGGAAAAACACTTTTTATGATAAGCATACTCCTAGTTTCATACATACTTATTTAATGACCCATGAATATACATTATATTCATATATATACACACACTATATCAGTGGTAAAAATTTCCACAAAACTAATCTTTTTTTTCCCCTATCTCAAGCCTAGTGAACTATTTATTCTCATTTAGGGATTAGTTGTACAGAGGTTTTGACATTCTAGTATATTATGTGCATTGAACATGAAGTTCAGCATTGAGCAGATAAATGAGCAGGAAAGAAGCATTTTAATGTGACTCTATTTTTGCTTTGCTAACTTAATAGCTAATTTAATTGTTTCAGTTAATTATAGTTGATTTCTAAAATAACTAAAGTCAAATCAATAGTGAATATGGTACCCAGAGGAATCATTTTATGGGGATTAAGTGTTTAAAAAAATAAAGCTTATTATTTTAAAGTATAAATGCCTTGTAAAATATTCTTAAAGACTTAATGTTCTAAGTTTTGGGGCTTTTTCCTATAAACTTCCAAAGTTTGAAAGAAAAACCTCAGCAATAACCTCTCTTTTGTACCTACTGCTTAATTGCTTCATTAAGCACTGATGCCACAAAACTAGTCTTTACAAGTTTGAAACAGTTTTGATTGCAAAAAGAAGTCATAATTTATCTATTTTTTTTAACATTCTATCCATCAGCTATTTGTCTTATAAATAAAAGTATGAAGCAAATAAGTAATGTATTCATGTGCCATCTCCTTGGGTGTATAAAGGTTAAGAAAAATTGATTACAAACAAATGAGATCTATGACAAAGGCAGAAGAGTAAGGTGACCAGCCCCCCAAATTAATCAGCATATAAATTAAACTTGCTCCCAAACAAAAAGTAGAACAGGAAGCATTGTCATCAATAATCTACTGTGCCAAGACAGTCTCCAGGATGAATACTAATGAGTAGAAGCAAATAGTAGCTAGATGAGTAATATAAATTCTTAAAAAGTTAGAAGTCCAAACACTGTCTAGTCTGTAAATTCTCCATACTTTACATAACTTATTATTGTTATCAGCAATGGTGCTATCACAGTAATTTATTATTATTTACAGGGCACCTACAGAATGCCCTATACTACGCAAAGGACTTTCCATATATTTGTTCCTAGTTTCCACATTCATCTTGAAAGGTAAGTATTACTATCTCATCTTACAACTCCAGAAACTGAATCTCAAATAACTCAACATTCAAAAAGTGTTGTAACTATAAATCTGTGACAATAAATCTAGGTCTCTTTGATTTCAATGGCTATATGCTTTCTACAGTGTAGAGAGAGACTGAAAATATTTTTCAAAAGCATATGATTTTAGTGACATAGAGGGTTTTTATAATCCTGGTACTCACTGACCAGTTGTTTTCTTCAGTTTATTTCAGAATTTATACATATTTTTCTAGAAAGTTCCATAGTATCTTTTAATCACCTAACTTAGGGTGGTTAGAAAAGACCACCACTTTATAGAAAAGATCTTCTATTAAAAGATCTGGACAAGTGAAAGATAGAGATTATCACCTGAGGTAAAAACAGTTTCTAAGAGAATGAACTAAGGAACGAATTTGTTTGATGGTGACTTCACCCCATTTTAGAAAGGTGTTTTCCACAGACCCTCTTATTCTTCTTCTCTGATTGGTCCTCAGTTGTCTTCTATTAAGGATAAGAATACGTGGAAATCCTATCATTTCAAGCCAAACTAAAATATATAATAGTAAAATTTTCTTAAGATAAAAAGTAGCCATGTATGGCTACTAAGTCTTAAATGGACTATCATTCATTAGGGATGTGTAGGAAATTTGCAAAATTTTGAAATATTAACAATAAAATTCCATAGAAGAAATTAAATATATGTGTGACTGTGAATAATCTTTCTAAATCAGTTAAATCACACTTGGCTAATTTCAGGTTGCAAAGTTATTCAAAACATCCTTGACTAATATCTTTTAAAAAATGGAAACTTACATTATCATATGTAAAATAGATAGCCAACAGGAATTTGCTATATGGCTCAGGCAACTCAAACAGGGACTTTGTATCAAGCTAGAGGGGTGGGATTGGGGGCAGATGGGAGGGAGTTTCAAAAGGGAGGGGATAGATGTATACCTATGGCTGATTCGTGTTGAGGTTTGACAGAAAACAGCAAAATTCTGTAAAGCAATTATCCTTCAATAAAAAATAATTAAATAAAAAAATGTTCAATCATTAAAATCTCAAGTAATCTAAAGGTCCAACATGGTACATTTTGGTATCTATCCATGTGATGCCATTCTATGTAGTCGTATGTACGGTAATGTAGGACTGTATTTATAAGCAAGAACCATACCTACGTTAAATTGTTACGTGGAAAAGTAGATTATAAAAATATTAAACATAGTATGAACCCATTTAAAAAATGAATATTTTCTAAAATTATATTTTTTTCACTAAGGTAACACCACTTTTATAAATTTTGGAGGTATGAATTGTTCTAGTAGTTTTTTAAGTTAACACCTCTTGAAATTACATTTTAAAGGGAAAAATTAACATGTGATTATATTAAAATATATCTAAGGGACATTTCAAACCCTTCAGTAGCCATTCTTATTACAAATTCTATTTTAAGAATAAAAGTGTAATTACCTACCTATAGTGGTAAATTTTTACCATAGTAAAACAACCAGTGAATCTTTATATTAACTATTAAAGTGTCAAGACCATTCTCATTAAAACAAGAGGAATACTGGAATGACCACCATTGAAATAATGATTCAGCATAAGATAATGCAATAAGAAAAACAATTGGCTGTATAATTATTATAAACAAAAGGACAAACATCTCTATATTCATGATTTTATGGTTGAAATAAACTCTATAAAATGTATAATAAATACTAGAAAAATAATAATGAGCTAACTGGATAAAAGAAAATGATTTTTATATATTGCCCACTGACAATAGTGATAACACTATAATACATTTTGTAATACATTTTAAAAGAAAAGTTATTAAGTATTTTAAATAGTCATTAATAAATAGCCTGAATAAATAGAAAGAATAAATGATGTCTGTAGAGTATTTTTTAATTTTAATATTATAAAAATATAAATATTTCCTCAAGTTAATATATTTTAGTGTTGACACATATTAACATTAAATTTTTGCTTAAGAAACCTCCAAATTTATATTCAAATCCCACCTTCCCAAAGCTGACAGTCTCTTAAACTACATATCTATTATAATAACATATATTTAATTATATAAGGTAAGACTCTAAGTCATCCAAAATGAAATAGCAATTAAAGAATTCAAAATTTTAAAAAGAAACTGAAGATTATTTTTAAATACATATGAGAAAATAAATATATCATAATTTATAAGAAACTTTTTGAAAAAAAGATGAAAGTGAATACCCTATCACATATAAAATATCAAAGACCAAAAACAAAGTAAAAAAAAAAGGGGATCATTGAAAAATAGAAGCAAAAATCCAAGTATTTGTGGAAAAATTGTAATTTATTTAATAAATGATCTTAATATAAATACCTATACATCTTAAAATGAAAGAATTAAATCCCAGCCTTGCAGCATAAAATATTAAATTTCAGAAGGATTAAAATACTATTGCAAAAAGTCAAACAAAAGGATTATAGTAAATGTAGAGAAATGTTTATATAACATAAAAGGTAAGGGGACTTATATTAAGTAACAAATCCAGATGCCATAAAAGACAACCCTGATAGCTGCACAAAAATTAAAAGTTTGAATAGAAAAATATTGAGGCAAAGTTAAAATAAAAATAATGGAGTATAAAGAACTGTTTGAAAAAGTCTTAGCATTCCTTTCCCCACAAAGAACCCCTATAAATCAAAATTAACAAGACAATATCATTTAAAGCAAAAAAAAAAAAAGAAATTAAATTTGCATAGAAAAAAAAGGCAAATTGTCAATGAATGTCAGAAAGATGTTCAATTCAAAAGTAAACTGAAAATATCATCAAATCAACACTGATATTGTATTATTAACTCAATATTATTTGGGTTAATTTCAGTTTAATAGATTGTATTATTTCAGTCTATTAAAAAATTTAAATGCTGATTATATTTTCTTCTGGAAGGGTTGTGGAGAAACAGTAATTACATATACTGTTGGTAAAAGAAAACAGCACTATGTAAAGTAATATAGCAGCAGCTTGTTCATATTTACAACATGAAACTTGACTCAGAATTTCTATTTTGGCAAATCCATGCAACAAAAAAAGCATGTGATTATTATAAAAATCAGATCATTCAGACATGTGATCACAGCAAGGTATGTCCATATATAGTAGTTTTTATAATAACCATGTTATTTTTATAGAAGTAGTCAAGTTTCAATAATAAAAAATGACTTAAAGATGGTTACTTAGCTGGAGTTCACGGCTGCCCACAGAGGTAGTATTTAAAGGGGAAAAGCCTGGAGCTGAGGAAGTTCAAAGAAGAAACCCCAAAATCTACATTCAGATTCCTCTTTCCCAACTGCTGACTGATCCCTAAACTGCATAAATATATATATACAAATAATATGTATCATAAATATATACAGATAATATGTAAATTCTGTTATATTATTCAGAGAATAAGAGTTCAAATAGCCCAGAATAGAACACCAGTTGGGAGGCTTAACACTGAACCTCAGAAGTCACATGATACCAAGAAGAAAGAAATTAAAGTCTAATCCTTGCCAAAATAAAGAAGACTCTACAAAACTTTAGGATTGCTCAGTTGTTAAGTGAGAAGGGTGCCACTCTAGGATTTAGAGTATGGTGTGAGGACTCTGTCCTACATGTAATGGCAAAATTTCCCCTATCGTCTTTCATCCATCATGCAAAATTATGAGATAGGGAAGAAAACAAAAAGCCCCACAGAATCACATGACTGAAAGTTTAAAAAAAAATGGAACAGAATATATGCAATAGAAATAGAGCGATGATTCAGATACTAGAGTTATTCAATAGGGACTTTTAAACAACAGTGAACAATACATTCAAGAAAGAAAACATAAAAAATTGGATAATGTCCATGAAAGAAGAATTTTTAGAGAATTATAATTTATAAAAATTAACCAAATGAACATTTTAAAACTGGAAAATAGGAAATTAAAGATCATAAGAAGTAACAAGCTAAGAATTAACAGTTCAATCTACAAGTAACTATTGAGTAACTACTAACAGAGGGCTTCCCTGGTGGCTCAGCAGTAAAGAATCAACCTGGAATGCAGGAGACTCGTGTTCAATCCCTTGGTTGGGAAGATCCCCTGGAGAAGGAAAGGGCAACTCACTCCAGTATTCTTCTCTGGAGAATCCTAGAGGAGGCGGAATACTAGAGGAGAATCCTAGAATCCTAGCAGAATCCTAGAGGAGAATCCTAGCAGGCTCCTCTGGCATGGGGTCACAAAAGAGTTATACTCAGCAACGAACAGCAGGAGCAAAAAGTACTAGCAGACACTGTTCTAAGAGAAAAGGGTGAAATAGTGAACAAAATAAAAACTTCTTTCCTCTCAGATCTTTTGATCTAATGAGTAAAACAGAACGTACAGTTCAGTTGTTCAGTCATGTCTGACTCTTTGCAACCCCGTGGACCACAGCATGCCAGACCTCCCTGTCCATCGCCAACTCCCAGAGTTTACCCAAACTCGTCCACTGAATCAGTGATGGATACAACCATCTCATCCTTTGAATCTCCTTCCCCTCCTGCCTTCAAACTTTCCCAGCATCAGGGTCTTTTCTAATGAGTCAGCTCTTCGCATCAGGTGGCCGAAGTATTGGACTTTCAGCTTCAGCATCAGTCCTTCCAATGAATATTCAGGACTGATTTCCTTTAGGATTGACTGGTTGGCTCTCTTTGCAGTCCAAGGGACTCTCAAGAGTCTTCTCCAACACCACAGTTCTTTGGCTCTCAGCTCCTCTGTCCATGGATTCTCCAGACAAGAATACTGGAGTGAGTTGCCATTTCCTTCTGCAACATTCCTTGTTAGCCATTGATTAAAACACATCTAGATGATATATATTTCTCATTTTCTTCACTGTTCCCATCTTGATTCAGTCACTACCATCTTGTATTTAAATTACTATAATAAACTCCAAAATAGTCTACCCACTTTTGCTCTTAACTCCTACAGTCTAATGCAAGATGTTAAAAAAAGTACATCTGAGCATGCCATTTTTAACATGAAAAGCTCTGTAATACCTTCTCACCTAACTCAGAATAAAATTCAAAACCCTTGAAAATAAGTGAATGTTGCTCAGTCATGTTAGACGCTTTGTGAGTGGAACTGTATAGTCCATGGAATTCTCCAGGCCAGAATACTGGAGTGGGTAGCCTTTCCCTTCTCCAGGGGATCTTCCCATACCAGGTATCAAACTCAGGCATCCCACATTATCGGCAGATTCTTTACCAGCTGAGTCACCTAGGAAGACCAAGAATACTGGAGTGGGTTCCCTATCCCTTCTCCATTGGATCTTCCCAACCCAGGAATCAAACCTGGGTCTCCTGCATTGCAGGGAAATTTTTTTTTACCAGCTGAGCTACTAGGAGAGCCCCAAAGCCCTTGAAGTAGTTAATAATCTCATTTCCTACTGTTACAACTACATCAATCTCCTTATTTTTCCTTAAGCAGATAAATCAACCACCCTTCTGGCAGGAAAGTCCTTCTTCAGATTTTATATGTCTTATACTTTTACCTCCTTTATTCAAGTGTAACCTTTTCAGCTCACCTTCAGTTATCATATTCTGAAAGTTCTATTTACTTACATTCTGTACTTTCTGGCATCAGAATCATCAACAAAAGAGTCCAAAATGCAGTACTTGGATGCAATCTCAAAAATGACAGAATGATCTTTATTCATTTCCAAGGCAAACCATTCAACATCATGGTAATCCAAGTCTATGCCCCAACCAGTAATGCTGAAGAAGCTGAAATTGAATGGTTCTACAAAGACCTATAATACCTTCTAGAATGAACACCTAAAAAAAGATGTCCTTTTCATTATAGGGGACTGGAATGCAAAAATAGGAAGTCAGGAAACACCTGGAATAACAGGCAAATTTGGCCTTGGAATACGGAATGAAAAGGGACAAAGGCTAATAGAGTTTTGCCAAGAGAACACACTAGTCATAGCAAACACCCTCTTTCAACAGCACAAGAGAAGACTCTACACATGGACATCACCAGATGGTCAATACCAAAATCAGACTGATTACATTCTTTGTAGCCAAAGATGTAGAAGCTCTATACAGTCAGCAAAAACAAGACCGGGAGCTGACTGTAGCTCAGATCATAAACTCCTTATTGCCAAATTCAGACTTAAATTGAAAAAAGTAGGGAAAACCACTAGACCATTCAGGTATGACCTAAATCAAATCCCTTATGATTATACAGTGGAAGTGAGAAATAGATTTAAGGGACTAGATCTGATAGACAGAGTGCCTGAAGAACTATGGATGGAGGTTCATGACGTTGTACAGGAGACAGGGATCAAGACCTGTCTTT
>NW_011495081.1:3096440-3102984 GCF_000754665.1 Bison bison bison | reverse complement strand
CAATCAGGGACAGAAATGGTATGGACCTAACAGAAGCAGAAGATATTAAGAAGATGTGGCAAGAATACACAGAAGAACTGTGCAAAAAAGATCTTCACGACCCAGATAATCACGATGGTGTGATCACTCACCTAGAGCCAGACATCCTGAAATGTGAAGTCAAGTGGGCCTTAGGAAGCATCAATATGAACAAAGCTAGTGTAGGTGAAGGGATTTCAGTTGAGCTATTTCAAATCCTAAAAGATGATGCTGTGAAAGTGCTGCACTCAATATGCCAGCAAATTTGGAAAACTCAGCAGTGGCCACAGGACTGGAAAAGGTCAGTTTTCATTCCAATCCCAAAGAAAGGTAATGCCAAAGAAGGCCCAAACTACCGCACAATTGCACTCATCTCACATGCTAGTAAAGTAATGCTCAAAATTCTCCAAGCCAGGCTTCAACCATATGTGAACCATGAACTTCCAGACGTTCAAGTTGGTTTTAGAAAAGACAGAGGAACCAGAGATCAAATTGCCAACATCAGCTGGATCATCGAAAACACAAGAGAGTTTCAGAAAAACATCTATTTCTGCTTTATTGACTATGCCAAAGCCTTTGACTGTGTGGATCACAATAAACTGTGGAAAATTCTGAAAGAGATGGGAATACCAGACCACCTGACCTGCCTCCTGAGAAATCTCTATGCAGGCCAAGAAGCAACAGTTAGAACAGGACAGGTTACAACAGACTGGTTCCAAATAGGGAAAGGAGTACGTCAAGGCTGTATATTGTCACCTGCTTATTTAACTTATATGCAGAGTACATCAAGAGAAATGCATTGCTAGAGGTAGCACAGGCTGGAATCAAGATTGCCGGGAGAAATATCAATAACCTCAGATATGCAGATGACACCACCCTTATGGCAGAAAGTGAAGAAGAACTAAAGAGCCTTTTGATGAAAGTAAAAGAGGAGAGTGAAAAAGTTGGCTTAATGCTCAACACTCAGAAAATGAAAATCATGGCATCTGGTCCTATCACTTCATGGCAAATAGATGGGGAAACAGTGGAAACAGTGGCAGACTTTATTTTTCTGGGCTCCAAAGTCACTGCAGATGGTGACTGCAGCCATGAAATTAAAAGACGCTTACTCCTTGGGAGGAAAGTTATGACCAACTTAGACAGCATATTGAAAAACAGAAACATTACTTTTCCAACAAAGGTTCTTCTAGTCAAGGCTATGGTTTTTCCAGTAGTCATGTATGGATGTGAGAGTTGGACTATAAATAAAGCTAAGCACCAAAGATTTGATGCTTTTGAAATGTGATATTGGACTTCAAGGAGATCCAAATGGTCCATCATAAAGGAAATCAGTCCTGAATATTCATTGGAAGGATGCTGAAGCTCCAATACTTTGGCCACCTAACCTGAAGAACTGATTCATTAGAAAAGACCCTGATGCTGGGAATGATTAAAGGTAGGAAGAAAAGGGGATGTCAGAGGATGGATAGCATCCTCAACTCTATGATCATGAATTTGAGCAAGCTGCAGGGGATAGTGAAGCATGCTACAGTCCATGGGGTTGCAAAGATTTGGACACAACTAAGCAACTGAACAACAACAACATCACGTCGGTAGAATTTAATACTGAATGATCTTTTAAAAGCGAGGGTCATCTTTGTAGGATGCTAGTGAATCAACATATTATTTGACACGTGGTAAGTAAAGCGGGAGGGTTTCCTGGTAGCACTAGTGGTAAAGAGCCCATCTGACAATGCAGGAGAAATAAAAGACATGGGTTCAATCCCTGGGTTGGGAAGATCCCCTGGAGGCGGGCATGGCAACTCACTCCAGTATTCTTGCCTGGAGAATCCCCATGGACAGAGGAGCCTGGAGGTCTACAGTTCATAGAGCTGAAGGAAGTCGGACACAACAGAAGCAAGTTGGCATACATGTGCACAAGTAAAGCCTTTCCTGCCAAACTTTACCAGGCAGTAACCAAATGATGAGGAAAGTTTTCCGTAATAATATAATCCCAACTAGTAATACAGAGGAAAAACTGATTAGAATATCACCACCTGACATCCCCTAATTATTAACAAATATAGGCATTGAGAACTAATGACAGCTAAACTGTAAAAAGAGAAAGAAAATGACAATATGGGACTCCTCATTCAAGTAGCCTAACCAAAAGTTAACCCACATCTTATCACACCAAGAGGTGAAACTACCAATTCACAGGAAATTCAAAAGGCTGAAGGATGAATTAAGTTGATTACTTAGGGGGGGCAAAGAAAGGATTGGATTCATCTGAAATGACATGAGCAGTTTTGATAAGAAGGTAACATTTGAGTTAGACTCTGAATAGTAATTGTAATTTAAAAACAAGAAAGGACTTAAAGGGGTGTTTCATGTTAAGGGAACAATCTGAGCAAAGACAAAGAGAATGTGATATATTTGTGAGAAGGCCAATTTTCTTGGTGGCTGAGGAACAATCTTAGCAGAATAGTGTAACCTTGCTTGAAAGTGAAGTTGGGAAGCGTGTGTGTGTGTGTGTGTGTGTGTGTGTTTCTAATCTGTACTTTCTAAATTTTCTAAAATGAACAAAGAATTGTTATGTAATTATATTTATATACTTACATAAATTCAAGTTCTTATGTAGTTAAATAGAGGTCAACCAGTGGAAGACTTCAGATACCATGATTAAGTTATTTTACTTTTTCCCCTCACCAGTCCTGGTTGTGTAACAAAAGATACACTTGGCTGCAACTCTGTTCCATTAAATGTTGGTGCTAAGGTTGTCACCAGTCATAAATTTTAGAAAAAAATTAAGTGGCTTTGTCAGGAATCTGAAAATCATTACCATTACTGAAATGTTCAATTCAAAGCCCAGTTTGAGAAATACAAAATCTTACTTTATCTTCAGGGAAGTCTTCCAAGCATACTTAATGTTGATGCCAATAAATTTTACAATACACTGTGACTATAAACAGGGTAAATACAATTTGGTATAGGCTCCAATTAAGACAGATATTGGAGCTAAAACTTGATTTCCAAACTCTTTTTCATTCTGCAGGTTGAGGACAATTTAAATGTTTGGACCACTGCACATAGTGAATGTGTATTTTTAAAAGTGAACATATTCTAATAAAGCATAGTTTATTTTAAATATTCCCAAAAAATAAAATAAGACTTGAAGATTGATAGAACATGATGAACTAGTCAAATGGAATGATCAAAGACAAACATGTCTCTGAGGACAAACTCAGAGGATGAAAATAGACGGAATGATCAGCTAAAAAGAGAGATAATTTAAAAGACTTGAGAAAGACAAGGACTTAAGAAAAGCGCAAGGCCCTCGGTCTCTGGTTGCTGGCAGAGGGAAGCTAAGACAGGGCTCCTGGAGCCAAAGCAGATCTGCTTAGTCTGTTACCCAAACTGGCTAAGAGCAGATACTCTTCAAGGAGTAAGAACAACTTATAGCTGAAAAATGGACCTAAGATATGTTCAAAGAAATGGTGTCCAACCCAAGAATAGTGTTTAAGTCAAGAAACCTGGGACTCCCCTGCTGGTCTAGTAGTTAAGATTCCATGCTTCCACTGCAGGGGATATGGGTTCCATCCTGGGAAGGGAAACTAAGAAATCTCATGCCATAGTACAAAAAAATAAATAAATAAAACCTAGGTCCTAGGAGGTGTCAGCAAGATGGAAAAACAGGATAGGGACCTCAAAAGGAGACAAAAGAGATCACTGAAAGTTTCGAGGCCAGAAAGGACGCCAAGAGCTTATTCTTACTGGGTTTTTCTGTAAGGGAAGCAATTATGCTGATACAAAGAGGCAATGCCAGATTAAACTCTTACATTTTTACCATAACATGTTTTACTTTGAGAAAAGCCACCCCAGTTTTGTGCTTTTTCCACCTTTCTTACTCTTGTCAATCAACAGAAACTTGATGCCAAGTAACTAACATGTATCTGTATTTCTCCATGCATATGTTATTTGTGTAATATGAAATTATTCATGGACATTTGCAGTGTATTTCCTGTTGAGGGCACCATACATTCATTCATCCAACAAATATTAATTGGGTACATACTCTGTGTAAACTCTGTTGTAACTATTGGGTGTGGAGTGGCGAGTAAAGCAGGTTTGCCCTCTGCTCTTATGGAACAAATTGCAGTTGAGAGGTGTGAACATTAAATAAATAAGATGGTGACAAATTCAAGGTAGAGAATTGGAACGATGGGGTGTGACCGTTTCTGACTGAATGACAACTTTATGTTGGAGTGGTTAGGAAAGATCTTTAAAGAGATGGCATTCAAGCT
Organism: Bison bison bison; assembly: GCF_000754665.1. Taxonomy (NCBI): domain Eukaryota; kingdom Metazoa; phylum Chordata; class Mammalia; order Artiodactyla; family Bovidae; genus Bison; species Bison bison. The sequence continues at coordinate 3,098,683 of NW_011495081.1, read as the reverse complement.
GCATCCTGAATTATAAGAAACATCCAGCTAAACAAGTAGGATTCAGTGTCTAGATGAAAGATAAGGAATTAAACAAAATTAGGTCTTGTGATCTGATACCTTGGAAAATGTTTTGGGAAAACCACAGGTGTTTGAGTCAAATCTCATGTGTATTTTGAGCTCCTCTTTTCAGAAGTGTCTCTCAAAGAAAAATGACCAGAGGGAGATATTTAAAGTTTGGAATCTTCCCTAAGAGAGAAGTATCAAGAGTGACTACTAACTTGAAAAGAAAATGTAGATTTCTGCACAGCAAAAGGGGTGACGCCATCATGTTTTTATTGCACAAGGTGAATTTGATGTTGCTAACATCCCCCGCGTGCCCAGATGAAATAAATGAGAAATGCAGGAGATGAAGGTACAAATCCAATTTCCCTTTTGCAACAAGACAGAATCAGGAAGACAGTCTTTGCTGCTTTCTTCATTTGAAAACTCATCCATATTTTATCTTCCTTCATAAACAATGTTTAGATAAACCTGGCGAATAATGGTGTTGAAATTTTGAAGGTCATCTTGATGTATACCCCTTGCTTCAGGCAGGATCACATTCATGCCCACCCAAGAAGCTGTCTTCTTTTCTGTCAGGTTTTGTTTCGGATAATGTTTATTTTTTCCAGGGGGGAGTTGGGTAGGCAGGAGAGTAATGAAGAGCATGTTTATCTTAAAAGCACAAGTAGAGTTATTTTAATGCAGGAGCCCTCCTCTCCCTGTTATACCAGGGGCAGAGTATTCTTCTAACGCCTCATACACTTACTTTCAGCTCTAAATGTATTTGTGCAAATCTCATGAATCATCAAGGCTTTTGAAAATATTTATAGGGAGAGAAACTCTACCCTTTTCATTAGAGTGAGTAAAACTCACATTTGTATCTCACTATTGTTTAAGGAGAACAATGGATGGGTGGATGAAAGAGAATGTCAGCTGGATCAACAAACAGCTGTTCCAACAGAAGTCCTGTTACCCTATACAGCAGAGCAGTATTAATTGCTGCCTTCCCTGGAGTCTCTGAAGATGCTCGGTCAGCACATTGTACCCTGTTTAACTAAAATTCAGAAGTTTTAAAATGAGATTTTAATCATCATGACCACTTCACCTCCAGAGAGATAGCTGTAGGCTTTTAAAGCTTTCTTTATTTGATCTCCCGAGAAGACTCCATCACCTTCCAACTTAGTGTCCTCTTCAAATGGCCTAACTGAAACTTCTGCTGTTGCAGCATAACCAGGTGGCCTCGTGTCCAAATTCTGATGGAAGCAGGGCCTCTCGTTTTGTGTATGCGTATTTTGTTCAGTCGCTAAGTTGTGTCTGACACTTCGCAACCCCATGGACTGCAGCATGCCAGGTTTCCCTGTCCTTCACTATCTCCCAGAGTTTGCTCAGATTCTTGTCTATTGAAACGGTGATGGCATCTAACCATCTTATCCTCTGCTGCTTCCTTCTCCTTTTGCTTTCATTCATTTCATTAGGGTCTTTTCCAATGAGTCAGCTCTTTGTATCAAGTGGCCAAAGTATACACCCCTTGTAATATTCATAGGCCCTTAAAAGTTCTTATGAAGGTAGTACGGTATTGGGTAAAGGTTATAGGAATTGGACTCAGTTCTGGGTGAAAATCTTGGCTCTACCATTGACTAATTGGACGATCAACTTAGAGATCCAGTTAACTTTCCCAAAGGTTGTTGTCAGGATCAAATGTGACAATGCTTAAGTCATTTATAGAAATGTGCCTAACCCATATTAGATGCCAATATTTGTTACTGTCTAGCCGCTTTTTTCCTTTTCCAATGGGTGTTTTTCAAGCTCTTAATCTGTTGTTTAAGTCATAGAATATAGATAGAAGTTCAGTCATCTAAGAATTATAAATGACCCAGATAACTTTATGCTTCATTACCAATTCACATATGTTTTGATCTACGAATTCTTTTCTGGAATCTTCTTAAAGCTTATCCTGCATAATATATATTCAGAGTTTATTTTTCTTTTCTTTACATATTAATTATAAATTGTATTAAATCACATCTTCAGTTCAGTTCAGTCGCTCAGTCGTGTCCGACTCTTTGCAACCCCATGAATTGTTGCACGCCAGGCCTCCCTGTTCATCACCAACTCCCAGAGTTCACTCAAACTCATGTCCATCAAGTTGGTGATGCCATACAGCCATCTCATCCTCTGTCGTCCCCTTCTCCTCCTGCCCCCAATCCCTCCCAGCACTG